>NW_026893860.1:0-320195 GCF_032452875.1 Bos javanicus
GCAGCTGATCAGGCACTAGTCACGCAGCTGAGCAGCCATAAGCATGCAGCTAGAGCAAGCGCTAATCCCTTGATTCAGCAGACACTGATCACGTGACTGAGCAGGCCCTGATCACGTGGCTGAGCATGAACTGATCACGTGACTGAGCATGCACTGATCACGTGACTGAGAGGCACTGATCACGTGACTGAGAGGCACTGATCACGTGACTGAGTGGCACTGATCACGTGACTGAAGGCACTGATCACGTGACTGAGAGTCGCTGATCACGTGACTGAGGCGCTGATCACGTGACTGAGAGGCGCTGATCACGTGGCTATCATGCACTGATCACGTGCTTCAGGAGGCAATAATCAAAGAGCTGAGCAGGCACTAATCACTTGGCTAAGAGGGCACTAATCACGGAGAGGAGCAGGAAATCGTCAAGGAGCTGAGCAAACTGTAATGAAGTGGTTAAGCAGACTCTAAACACGTGACGCAGCAGGCTCTACACCCGTGACTGAGCAGACACAATTTGGGCAGCTCAGCAGACACCAATGGTGCAGCTCAGCAGACACAAATGATGCAGCTCAGCAGACACCAATCATGCAGCTCAGCAGGCAATACTCATGGAGCTGAGCAGGCAGGAATCACTCAGCTCAGCAGGCAAAGATCAAGGAGCTGAGCAGGCACGATCTCGCAGCTCAGCTGGCAAAAATCAAGGAGCTGAGCAGACTGCCATTAAGTGGCTAAGCAGACTCTAAACACGTGACTCAGCAGGCTTGACACCCGTGACTGAGCACACCACGAATCTTGCAGCCCAGCAGACAATACTCCTGGAGCTGAGCAGGCAGGAATCACGCAGCTCAGCAGACAGTAATCAAGGAGCTGAGCAGGCACGAATCACGCAGCTCAGCAGGCAATAATCCTGGAGCTGAGCAAGCAGGAATCACGCAGCTCAGCAGGCAATAATCAAGAAGCAGAGCAGGCAGGAATCAGGCAGCTCAGCAGCCAATAAGCAAGAAGCTAGCAGTCAGGAATCGCGCAGCTCAGCAGGCAATAATCATGGAGCTGAGCTGGCAGGAATCACGCAACTCAGCAGCAATACTCACGGACCTGAGCAGGCAGGAATCACGCAACTTAACAGGCAATAATAATTGGAGCTGAAGGCTGTAATGAACTGGATAAGAAGACTCTAATCACGTGATTCAGCCGGCTCCTCTCTGGGGACTGAGCAGGCACTTATTATGCAGCTCAGCAAGCAAAAATCATGGAGCTGAGCAAGCAGGAATCACGCAGCTCAGCAGGCAATAATCATGGAGCTGAGCAAACAGGAATCACGCAGCTCAGCAGGCACTAATCCAAGAAGCTGAGCAGGCAGGAATCACGCAGCTCAGCAGGCAATAAGCATGGAGCTGAGCAAGCAGGAATCACGCAGCTCAGCAGGCAATAATCATGGAGCTGAGCTAGCAGGAATCACGCAACTCAGCAGGCAATACTCAAGGACCTGAGCAGGCAGGAATCACGCAACTTAGCAGGCAATAATAATTGGAGCTGAGCAGACTGTAATGAAGTGGATAAGCAGACTCTAATCACGTGATTCAGCCGGCTCCTCTCTGGGGACTGAGCAGGCACTTATTATGCAGCTCAGCAAGCAAAAATCATGGAGCTGAGCAAGCAGGAATCACGCAGCTCAGCAGGCAATAATCATGGAGCTGAGCAAACAGGAATCACGCAGCTCAGCATGCAATAATCAAGAAGCTGAGCAGGCAGGAATCACGCAGCTCAGCAGGCAATAAATATGGAGCTGAGCAAGCAGGAATCACGCAGCTCAGCAGGCAATAATCATGGAGCTGAGCAAGCAGGAATCACGCAGCTCAGCAGGCAATAATCAAGAAGCTGAGCAGGCAGGAATCACGCAGCTTAGCAGGCAATAATCATGGAGCTGAGCAGACTGTAATGAAGTGGCTAAGCAGACTCTAATCACGTCACTCAGCAGGCTCCTAACCCGGTCTTGAGCAGGCACTAATCACGCAGCTGAGCAGGGACTAATCACACAGCTGATCAGGCACGAGTCAGGCAGCTGAGCAGGGATTAAGCATGCAGCTGAGCAAGCGCTAATCCCTTGATTCAGCAGACCCTGATCACGTGACTGAGCAGGCCCTGATCACGTGGCTGAGCATGCACTGATCTCGTGACTGAGCATGCACTGATCACGTGACTGAGAGGCACTGATCACGTGACTGAGAGGCACTGATCACGTGACTGAGCATGCACTGATCACGTGACTGAGGCACTGATCACGTGACTGAGAGGCGCTGATCACGTGACTGAGGGCGCTGATCACGTGACTGAGAGGCGCTGATCACGTGGCTATCATGCACTGATCACGTGCTTCAGAGGCAATAATCAAAGAGCTGAGCAGGCACTAATCACTTGGCTAAGAGGGCACTAATCACGGAGAGGAGCAGGAAATCGTCAAGGAGCTGAGCAAACTGTAATGAAGTGGTTAAGCAGACTCTAAACACGTGACGCAGCAGGCTCTACACCCGTGACTGAGCAGACACAATTTGGGCAGCTCAGCAGACACCAATGGTGCAGCTCAGCAGACACAAATGGTGCAGCTCAGCAGACACCAATCATGCAGCTCAGCAGGCAATACTCATGGAGCTGAGCAGGCAGGAATCACTCAGCTCAGCAGGCAAAGATCAAGGAGCTGAGCAGGCACGAATCTCGCAGCTCAGCTGGCAAAAATCAAGGAGCTGAGCAGACTGCCATTAAGTGGCTAAGCAGACTCTAAACACGTGACTCAGCAGGCTTGACACCCGTGACTGAGCACACACCAATCTTGCAGCCCAGCAGACAATACTCCTGGAGCTGAGCAGGCAGGAATCACGCAGCTCAGCAGGCAGTAATCAAGGAGCTGAGCAGGCACGAATCACGCAGCTCAGCAGGCAATAATCAAGAAGCAGAGCAGGCAGGAATCACGCAGCTCAGCAGCCAATAAGCAAGAAGCTAGCAGTCAGGAATCGCGCAGCTCAGCAGGCAATAATCATGGAGCTGAGCTGGCAGGAATCACGCAAGTCAGCAGGCAATACTCACGGACCTGAGCAGGCAGGAATCACGCAACTTAGCAGGCAATAATAATTGGAGCTGAAGGCTGTAATGAACTGGATAAACAGACTCTAATCACGTGATTCAGCCGGCTCCTCTCTGGGGACTGAGCAGGCACTTATTATGCAGCTCAGCAAGCAAAAATCATGGAGCTGAGCAAGCAGGAATCACGCAGCTCAGCAGGCAATAATCATGGAGCTGAGCAAACAGGAATCACGCAGCTCAGCATGCAATAATCAAGAAGCTGAGCAGGCAGGAATCACGCAGCTCAGCAGGCAATAAATATGGAGCTGAGCAAGCAGGAATCACGCAGCTCAGCAGGCAATAATCAAGAAGCTGAGCAGGCAGGAATCACGCAGCTTAGCAGGCAATAATCATGGAGCTGAGCAGACTGTAATGAAGTGGCTAAGCAGACTCTAATCACGTCACTCAGCCGGCTCTAACCCGGTCTTGAGCAGGCACTAATCACGCAGCTGAGCAGGGACTAATCACACAGCTGATCAGGCACGAGTCAGGCAGCTGAGCAGGGATTAAGCATGCAGCTGAGCAAGCGCTAATCCCTTGATTCAGCAGACCCTGATCACGTGACTGAGCAGGCCCTGATCACGTGGCTGAGCATGAACTGATCACGTGACTGAGCATGCACTGATCACGTGACTGAGAGGCACTGATCACGTGACTTAGAGGCACTGATCACGTGACTGAGCAGGCACTGATCACGTGACTGAGAGGCACTGATCACGTGACTGAGAGTCGCTGATCACGTGACTGAGGGGCGCTGATCACGTGACTGAGAGGCGCTGATCACGTGGCTATCATGCACTGATCACGTGCTTCAGGAGGCAATAATCAAAGAGCTGAGCAGGCACTAATCACTTGGCTAAGAGGGCACTAATCACGGAGAGGAGCAGGAAATCGTCAAGGAGCTGAGCAAACTGTAATGAAGTGGTTAAGCAGACTCTAAACACGTGACGCAGCAGGCTCTACACCCGTGACTGAGCAGACACAATTTGGGCAGCTCAGCAGACACCAATGGTGCAGCTCAGCAGACACAAATGGTGCAGCTCAGCAGACACCAATCATGCAGCTCAGCAGGCAATACTCATGGAGCTGAGCAGGCAGGAATCACTCAGCTCAGCAGGCAAAGATCAAGGAGCTGAGCAGGCACGAATCTCGCAGCTCACCTGGCAAAAATCAAGGAGCTGAGCAGACTGCCATTAAGTGGCTAAGCAGACTCTAAACACGTGACTCAGCAGGCTTGACACCCGTGACTGAGCACACACGAATCTTGCAGCCCAGCAGACAATACTCCTGGAGCTGAGCAGGCAGGAATCACGCAGCTCAGCAGACAGTAATCAAGGAGCTGAGCAGGCACGAATCACGCAGCTCAGCAGGCAATAATCCTGGAGCTGAGCAAGCAGGAATCACGCAGCTCAGCAGGCAATAATCAAGAAGCAGAGCAGGCAGGAATCAGGCAGCTCAGCAGCCAATAAGCAAGAAGCTAGCAGTCAGGAATCGCGCAGCTCAGCAGGCAATAATCATGGAGCTGAGCTGGCAGGAATCACGCAACTCAGCAGGCAATACTCACGGACCTGAGCAGGCAGGAATCACGCAACTTAGCAGGCAATAATAATTGGAGCTGAAGGCTGTAATGAACTGGATAAGCAGACTCTAATCACGTGATTCAGCCGGCTCCTCTCTGGGGACTGAGCAGGCACTTATTATGCAGCTCAGCAAGCAAAATCATGGAGCTGAGCAAGCAGGAATCACGCAGCTCAGCAGGCAATAATCATGGAGCTGAGCAAACAGGAATCACGCAGCTCAGCATGCAATAATAAAGAAGCTGAGCAGGCAGGAATCACGCAGCTCAGCAGGCAATAAATATGGAGCTGAGCAAGCAGGAATCACGCAGCTCAGCAGGCAATAATCAAGAAGCTGAGCAGGCAGGAATCACGCAGCTTAGCAGGCAATAATCATGGAGCTGAGCAGACTGTAATGAAGTGGCTAAGCAGACTCTAATCACGTCACTCAGCCGGCTCTAACCCGGTCTTGAGCAGGCACTAATCACGCAGCTGAGCAGGGATTAAGCATGCAGCTGAGCAAGCGCTAATCCCTTGATTCAGCAGACCCTGATCACGTGACTGAGCAGGCCCTGATCACGTGGCTGAGCATGCACTGATCACGTGACTGAGCATGCACTGATCACGTGACTGAGAGGCACTGATCACGTGACTGAGCATGCACTGATCACGTGACTGAGAGGCACTGACCACGTGACTGAGAGGCGCTGATCACGTGACTGAGGGGCGCTGATCACGTGACTGAGAGGCGCTGATCACGTGGCTATCATGCACTGATCACGTGCTTCAGGAGGCAATAATCAAAGAGCTGAGCAGGCACTAATCACTTGGCTAAGAGGGCACTAATCACGGAGAGGAGCAGGAAATCGTCAAGGAGCTGAGCAAACTGTAATGAAGTGGTTAAGCAGACTCTAAACACGTGACGCAGCAGGCTCTACACCCGTGACTGAGCAGACACAATTTGGGCAGCTCAGCAGTCACCAATGGTGCAGCTCAGCAGACACAAATGGTGCAGCTCAGCAGACACCAATCATGCAGCTCAGCAGGCAATACTCATGGAGCTGAGCAGGCAGGAATCACTCAGCTCAGCAGGCAAAGATCAAGGAGCTGAGCAGGCACGAATCTCGCAGCTCAGCTGGCAAAAATCAAGGAGCTGAGCAGACTGCCATTAAGTGGCTAAGCAGACTCTAAACACGTGACTCAGCAGGCTTGACACCCGTGACTGAGCACACACGAATCTTGCAGCCCAGCAGACAATACTCCTGGAGCTGAGCAGGCAGGAATCACGCAGCTCAGCAGACAGTAATCAAGGAGCTGAGCAGGCACGAATCACGCAGCTCAGCAGGCAATAATCCTGGAGCTGAGCAAGCAGGAATCACGCAGCTCAGCAGGCAATAATCAAGAAGCAGAGCAGGCAGGAATCAGGCAGCTCAGCAGCCAATAAGCAAGAAGCTAGCAGTCAGGAATCGCGCAGCTCAGCAGGCAATAATCATGGAGCTGAGCTGGCAGGAATCACGCAACTCAGCAGGCAATACTCACGGACCTGAGCAGGCAGGAATCACGCAACTTAGCAGGCAATAATAATTGGAGCTGAAGGCTGTAATGAACTGGATAAGCAGACTCTAATCACGTGATTCAGCCGGCTCCTCTCTGGGGACTGAGCAGGCACTTATTATGCAGCTCAGCAAGCAAAAATCATGGAGCTGAGCAAGCAGGAATCACGCAGCTCAGCAGGCAATAATCATGGAGCTGAGCAAGCAGGAATCACGCAGCTCAGCATGCAATAATCAAGAAGCTGAGCAGGCAGGAATCACGCAGCTCAGCAGGCAATAATATGGAGCTGAGCAAGCAGGAATCACGCAGCTCAGCAGGCAATAATCATGGAGCTGAGCAAACAGGAATCACGCAGCTCAGCAGGCAATAATCAAGAGCTGAGCAGGCAGGAATCACGCAGCTTAGCAGGCAATAATCATGGAGCTGAGCAGACTGTAATGAAGTGGCTAAGCAGACTCTAATCACGTGATTCAGCCGGCTCCTCTCTGGGGACTGAGCAGGCACTTATCATGCAGCTCAGCAAGCAAAAATCATGGAGCTGAGCAAGCAGGAATCACGCAGCTCAGCAGGCAATAATCATGAAGCTGAGCAAACAGGAATCACGCAGCTCAGCATGCAATAATCAAGAAGCTGAGCAGGCAGGAATCACGCAGCTCAGCAGGCAATAAACATGGAGCTGAGCAAGCAGGAATCACGCAGCTCAGCAGGCAATAGTCATGGAGCTGAGCAAACAGGAATCACGCAGCTCAGCAGGCAATAATCAAGAAGCTGAGCAGGCAGGAATCACGCAGCTTAGCAGGCAATAATCATGGAGCTGAGCAGACTGTAATGAAGTGGCTAAGCAGACTCTAATCACGTCACTCAGCCGGCTCCTAACCCGGTCTTGAGCAGGCACTAATCACGCAGCTGAGCAGGGACTAATCACACAGCTGATCAGGCACGAGTCACGCAGCTGAGCAGGGATTAAGCATGCAGCTGAGCAAGCGCTAATCCCTTGATTCAGCAGACCCTGATCACGTGACTGAGCAGGCCCTGATCACGTGGCTGAGCATGCACTGATCACGTGACTGAGCATGCACTGATCACGTGACTGAGAGGCACTGATCACGTGACTGAGAGGCACTGATCACGTGACTGAGCATGCACTGATCACGTGACTGAGAGGCACTGATCACGTGACTGAGAGGCGCTGATCACGTGACTGAGGGGCGCTGATCACGTGACTGAGAGGCGCTGATCACGTGGCTATCATGCACTGATCACGTACTTCAGGAGGCAATAATCAAAGAGCTGAGCAGGCACTAATCACTTGGCTAAGAGGGCACTAATCACGGAGAGGAGCAGGAAATCGTCAAGGAGCTGAGCAAACTGTAATGAAGTGGTTAAGCAGACTCTAAACACGTGACGCAGCAGGCTCTACACCCGTGACTGAGCAGACACAATTTGGGCAGCTCAGCAGACACCAATGGTGCAGCTCAGCAGACACAAATGGTGCAGCTCAGCAGACACCAATCATGCAGCTCAGCAGGCAATACTCATGGAGCTGAGCAGGCAGGAATCACTCAGCTCAGCAGGCAAAGATCAAGGAGCTGAGCAGGCACGAATCTCGCAGCTCAGCTGGCAAAAATCAAGGAGCTGAGCAGACTGCCATTAAGTGGCTAAGCAGACTCTAAACACGTGACTCAGCAGGCTTGACACCCGTGACTGAGCAGACACCAATCTTGCAGCCCAGCAGACAATACTCCTGGAGCTGAGCAAGCAGGAATCACGCAGCTCAGCAGGCAATAATCAAGAAGCAGAGCAGGCAGGAATCACGCAGCTCAGCAGGCAATAATTATGGAGCTGAGCAAGCAGGAATCACGCAGCTCAGCAGCCAATAAGCAAGAAGCTAGCAGTCAGGAATCGCGCAGCTCAGCAGGCAATAATCATGGAGCTGAGCTGGCAGGAATCACGCAACTCAGCAGGCAATACTCACGGACCTGAGCAGGCAGGAATCACGCAACTTAGCAGGCAATAATAATTGGAGCTGAAGGCTGTAATGAACTGGATAAACAGACTCTAATCACGTGATTCAGCCGGCTCCTCTCTGGGGACTGAGCAGGCACTTATTATGCAGCTCAGCAAGCAAAAATCATGGAGCTGAGCAAGCAGGAATCACGCAGCTCAGCAGGCAATAATCATGGAGCTGAGCAAACAGGAATCACGCAGCTCAGCATGCAATAATCAAGAAGCTGAGCAGGCAGGAATCACGCAGCTCAGCAAGCAATAAATATGGAGCTGAGCAAGCAGGAATCACGCAGCTCAGCAGGCAATAATCAAGAAGCTGAGCAGGCAGGAATCACGCAGCTTAGCAGGCAATAATCATGGAGCTGAGCAGACTGTAATGAAGTGGCTAAGCAGACTCTAATCACGTCACTCAGCCGGCTCGTAACCCGGTCTTGAGCAGGCACTAATCACGCAGCTGAGCAGGGACTAATCACACAGCTGATCAGGCACGAGTCACGCAGCTGAGCAGGGATTAAGCATGCAGCTGAGCAAGCGCTAATCCCTTGATTCAGCAGACCCTGATCACGTGACTGAGCAGGCCCTGATCACGTGGCTGAGCATGAACTGATCACGTGACTGAGCATGCACTGATCACGTGACTGAGAGGCACTGATCACGTGACTTAGAGGCACTGATCACGTGACTGAGCAGGCACTGATCACGTGACTGAGAGGCACTGATCACGTGACTGAAAGTCGCTGATCACGTGACTGAGGGGCGCTGATCACGTGACTGAGAGGCGCTGATCACGTGGCTATCATGCACTGATCACGTGCTTCAGGAGGCAATAATCAAAGAGCTGAGCAGGCACTAATCACTTGGCTAAGAGGGCACTAATCACGGAGAGGAGCAGGAAATCGTCAAGGAGCTGAGCAAACTGTAATGAAGTGGTTAAGCAGACTCTAAACACGTGACGCAGCAGGCTCTACACCCGTGACTGAGCAGACACAATTTGGGCAGCTCAGCAGACACCAATGGTGCAGCTCAGCAGACACCAATCATGCAGCTCAGCAGACACCAATCATGCAGCTCAGCAGGCAATACTCATGGAGCTGAGCAGGCAGGAATCACTCAGCTCAGCAGGCAAAGATCAAGGAGCTGAGCAGGCACGAATCTCGCAGCTCAGCTGGCAAAAATCAAGGAGCTGAGCAGACTGCCATTAAGTGGCTAAGCAGACTCTAAACACGTGACTCAGCAGGCTTGACACCCGTGACTGAGCACACACGGATCTTGCAGCCCAGCAGACAATACTCCTGGAGCTGAGCAGGCAGGAATCACGCAGCTCAGCAGACAGTAATCAAGGAGCTGAGCAGGCACGAATCACGCAGCTCAGCAGGCAATAATCCTGGAGCTGAGCAAGCAGGAATCACGCAGCTCAGCAGACAATAATCAAGAAGCAGAGCAGGCAGGAATCAGGCAGCTCAGCAGCCAATAAGCAAGAAGCTAGCAGTCAGGAATCGCGCAGCTCAGCAGGCAATAATCATGGAGCTGAGCTGGCAGGAATCACGCAACTCAGCAGGCAATGCTCACGGACCTGAGCAGGCAGGAATCACGCAACTTAGCAGGCAATAATAATTGGAGCTGAAGGCTGTAATGAACTGGATAAGCAGACTCTAATCACGTGATTCAGCCGGCTCCTCTCTGGGGACTGAGCGGGCACTTATTATGCAGCTCAGCAAGCAAAAATCATGGAGCTGAGCAAGCAGGAATCACGCAGCTCAGCAGGCAATAATCATGGAGCTGAGCAAACAGGAATCACGCAGCTCAGCATGCAATAATCAAGAAGCTGAGCAGGCAGGAATCACGCAGCTCAGCAGGCAATAAATATGGAGCTGAGCAAGCAGGAATCACGCAGCTCAGCAGGCAATAATCAAGAAGCTGAGCAGGCAGGAATCACGCAGCTTAGCAGGCAATAATCATGGAGCTGAGCAGACTGTAATGAAGTGGCTAAGCAGACTCTAATCACGTCACTCAGCCGGCTCCTAACCCGGTCTTGAGCAGGCACTAATCACGCAGCTGAGCAGGGACTAATCACACAGCTGATCAGGCACGAGTCAGGCAGCTGAGCAGGGATTAAGCATGCAGCTGAGCAAGCGCTAATCCCTTGATTCAGCAGACCCTGATCACGTGACTGAGCAGGCCCTGATCACGTGGCTGAGCATGCACTGATCACGTGACTGAGCATGCACTGATTACGTGACTGAGAGGCACTGATCACGTGACTGAGAGGCACTGATCACGTGACTGAGCATGCACTGATCACGTGACTGAGAGGCACTGATCACGTGACTGCGAGGCGCTGATCACGTGACTGAGGGGCGCTGATCACGTGACTGAGAGGCGCTGATCACGTGGCTATCATGCACTGATCACGTGCTTCAGGAGGCAATAATCAAAGAGCTGAGCAGGCACTAATCACTTGGCTAAGAGGCCACTAATCACGGAGAGGAGCAGGAAATCGTCAAGGAGCTGAGCAAACTGTAATGAAGTGGTTAAGCAGACTCTAAACACGTGACGCAGCAGGCTCTACACCCGTGACTGAGCAGACACAATTTGGGCAGCTCATCAGACACCAATGGTGCAGCTCAGCAGACACAAATGGTGCAGCTCAGCAGACACCAATCATGCAGCTCAGCAGGCAATACTCATGGAGCTGAGCAGGCAGGAATCACTCAGCTCAGCAGGCAAAGATCAAGGAGCTGAGCAAGCACGAATCTCGCAGCTCAGCTGGCAAAAATCAAGGAGCTGAGCAGGCTGCCATTAAGTGGCTAAGCAGACTCTAAACACGTGACTCAGCAGGCTTGACACCCGTGACTGAGCACACACGAATCTTGCAGCCCAGCAGACAATACTCCTGGAGCTGAGCAGGCAGGAATCACGCAGCTCAGCAGACAGTAATCAAGGAGCTGAGCCGGCACGAATCACGCAGCTCAGCAGGCAATAATCCTGGAGCTGAGCAAGCAGGAATCACGCAGCTCAGCAGGCAATAATCAAGAAGCAGACCAGGCAGGAATCAGGCAGCTCAGCAGCCAATAAGCAAGAAGCTAGCAGTCAGGAATCGCGCAGCTCAGCAGGCAATAATCATGGAGCTGAGCTGGCAGGAATCACGCAACTCAGCAGGCAATACTCACGGACCTGAGCAGGCAGGAATCACGCAACTTAGCAGGCAATAATAATAAGAGCTGAAGGCTGTAATGAACTGGATAAGCAGACTCTAATCACGTGATTCAGCCGGCTCCTCTCTGGGGACTGAGCAGGCACTTATTATGCAGCTCAGCAAGCAAAAATCATGGAGCTGAGCAAGCAGGAATCACGCAGCTCAGCAGGCAATAATCATGGAGCTGAGCAAACAGGAATCACGCAGCTCAGCATGCAATAATCAAGAAGCTGAGCAGGCAGGAATCACGCAGCTCAGCAGGCAATAAATATGGAGCTGAGCAAGCAGGAATCACGCAGCTCAGCAGGCAATAATCAAGAAGCTGAGCAGGCAGGAATCACGCAGCTTAGCAGGCAATAATCATGGAGCTGAGCAGACTGTAATGAAGTGGCTAAGCAGACTCTAATCACGTCACTCAGCCGGCTCCTAACCCGGTCTTGAGCAGGCACTAATCACGCAGCTGAGCAGGGACTAATCACACAGCTGATCAGGCACGAGTCAGGCAGCTGAGCAGGGATTAAGCATGCAGCTGAGCAAGCGCTAATCCCTTGATTCAGCAGACACTGATCACGTGACTGAGCAGGCCCTGATCACGTGGCTGAGCATGCACTGATCACGTGACTGAGCATGCACTGATCACGTGACTGTGAGGCACTGATCACGTGACTGAGCATGCACTGATCACGTGACTGAGAGGCACTGATCACGTGACTGAGAGGCGCTGATCACGTGACTGAGGGGCGCTGATCACGTGACTGAGAGGCGCTGATCACGTGGCTATCATGCACTGATCACGTGCTTCAGGAGGCAATAATCAAAGAGCTGAGCAGGCACTAATCACTTGGCTAAGAGGGCACTAATCACGGAGAGGAGCAGGAAATCGTCAAGGAGCTGAGCAAACTGTAATGAAGTGGTTAAGCAGACTCTAAACACGTGACGCAGCAGGCTCTACACCCGTGACTGAGCAGACACAATTTGGGCAGCTCAGCAGACACCAATGGTGCAGCTCAGCAGACACAAATGGTGCAGCTCAGCAGACACCAATCATGCAGCTCAGCAGGCAATACTCATGGAGCTGAGCAGGCAGGAATCACTCAGCTCAGCAGGCAATAATAATGGAGCTGAAGGCTGTAATGAACTGGATAAGCAGACTCTAATCACGTGATTCAGCCGGCTCCTCTCTGGGGACTGAGCAGGCATTTATTATGCAGCTCAGCAAGCAAAAATCATGGAGCTGAGCAAGCAGGAATCACGCAGCTCAGCAGGCAATAATCATGGAGCTGAGCAAACAGGAATCACGCAACTCAGCAGGCAATACTCACGGACCTGAGCAGGCAGGAATCACGCAACTTAGCAGGCAATAATTGGAGCTGAAGGCTGTAATGAACTGGATAAGCAGACTCTAATCACGTGATTCAGCCGGCTCCTCTCTGGGGACTGAGCAGGCATTTATTATGCAGCTCAGCAAGCAAAAATCATGGAGCTGAGCAAGCAGGAATCACGCAGCTCAGCATGCAATAATCAAGAAGCTGAGCAGGCAGGAATCACGCAGCTCAGCAGGCAATAAATATGGAGCTGAGCAAACAGGAATCACGCAACTCAGCAGGCAATACTCACGGACCTGAGCAGGCAGGAATCACGCAACTTAGCAGGCAATAATAATTGGAGCTGAAGGCTGTAATGAACTGGATAAGCAGACTCTAATCACGTGATTCAGCCGGCTCCTCTCTGGGGACTGAGCAGGCATTTATTATGCAGCTCAGCAAGCAAAAATCATGGAGCTGAGCAAGCAGGAATCACGCAGCTCAGCATGCAATAATCAAGAAGCTGAGCAGGCAGGAATCACGCAGCTCAGCAGGCAATAAATATGGAGCTGAGCAAGCAGGAATCACGCAGCTCAGCAGGCAATAATCAAGAAGCTGAGCAGGCAGGAATCACGCAGCTTAGCAGGCAATAATCATGGAGCTGAGCAGACTGTAATGAAGTGGCTAAGCAGACTCTAATCACGTCACTCAGCCGGCTCCTAACCCGGTCTTGAGCAGGCACTAATCACGCAGCTGAGCAGGGACTAATCACACAGCTGATCAGGCACGAGTCACGCAGCTGAGCAGGGATTAAGCATGCAGCTGAGCAAGCGCTAATCCCTTGATTCAGCAGACCCTGATCACGTGACTGAGCAGGCCCTGATCACGTGGCTGAGCATGCACTGATCACGTGACTGAGCATGCACTGATCACGTGACTGAGAGGCACTGATCACGTGACTGAGAGGCACTGATCACGTGACTGAGCATGCACTGATCACGTGACTGAGAGGCACTGATCACGTGACTGAGAGGCGCTGATCACGTGACTGAGGGGCGCTGATCACGTGACTGAGAGGCGCTGATCACGTGGCTATCATGCACTGATCACGTGCTTCAGGAGGCAATAATCAAAGAGCTGAGCAGGCACTAATCACTTGGCTAAGAGGGCACTAATCACGGAGAGGAGCAGGAAATCGTCAAGGAGCTGAGCAAACTGTAATGAAGTGGTTAAGCAGACTCTAAACACGTGACGCAGCAGGCTCTACACCCGTGACTGAGCAGACACAATTTGGGCAGCTCAGCAGACACCAATGGTGCAGCTCAGCAGACACAAATGGTGCAGCTCAGCAGACACCAATCATGCAGCTCAGCAGGCAATAGTCATGGAGCTGAGCAGGCAGGAATCACTCAGCTCAGCAGGCAAAGATCAAGGAGCTGAGCAGGCACGAATCTCGCAGCTCAGCTGGCAAAAATCAAGGAGCTGAGCAGACTGCCATTAAGTGGCTAAGCAGACTCTAAACACGTGACTCAGCAGGCTTGACACCCGTGACTGAGCAGAAACGAATCTTGCAGCCCAGCAGACAATACTCCTGGAGCTGAGCAGGCAGAATCACGCAGCTCAGCAGACAGTAATCAAGGAGCTGAGCAGGCACGAATCACGCAGCTCAGCAGGCAATAATCCTGGAGCTGAGCAAGCAGGAATCACGCAGCTCAGCAGGCAATAATCAAGAAGCAGAGCAGGCAGGAATCAGGCAGCTCAGCAGCCAATAAGCAAGAAGCTAGCAGTCAGGAATCGAGCAGCTCAGCAGGCAATAATCATGGAGCTGAGCTGGCAGGAATCACGCAGCTCAGCAGGCAATACTCACGGACCTGAGCAGGCAGGAATCACGCAACTTAGGAGGCAATAATAATTGGTGCTGAAGGCTGTAATGAACTGGATAAGCAGACTCTAATCACGTGATTCAGCCGGCTCCTCTCTGGGGACTGAGCAGGCACTTATTATGCAGCTCAGCAAGCAAAAATCATGGAGCTGAGCAAGCAGGAATCACGCAGCTCAGCAGGCAATAATCCTGGAGTTGACCAAGCAGGAATCACGCAGCTCAGCAGGCAATAATCAAGAAGCAGAGCAGGCAGGAATCAGGCAGCTCAGCAGCCAATAAGCAAGAAGCTAGCAGTCAGGAATCGCGCAGCTCAGCAGGCAATAATCATGGAGCTGAGCTGGCAGGAATCACGCAACTCAGCAGGCAATACTCACGGACCTGAGCAGGCAGGAATCACGCAACTTAGCAGGCAATAATAATTGGAGCTGAAGGCTGTAATGAACTGGATAAGCAGACTCTAATCACGTGATTCAGCCGGCTCCTCTCTGGGGACTGAGCAGGCACTTATTATGCAGCTCAGCAAGCAAAAATCATGGAGCTGAGCAAGCAGGAATCACGCAGCTCAGCAGGCAATAATCAAGGAGCTGAGCAAACAGGAATCACGCAGCTCAGCATGCAATAATCAAGAAGCTGAGCAGGCAGGAATCACGCAGCTCAGCAGGCAATAAATATGGAGCTGAGCAAGCAGGAATCACGCAGCTCAGCAGGCAATAATCAAGACGCTGAGCAGGCAGGAATCACGCAGCTTAGCAGGCAATAATCATGGAGCTGAGCAGACTGTAATGAAGTGGCTAAGCAGACTCTAATCACGTCACTCAGCCGGCTCCTAACCCGGTCTTGAGCAGGCACTAATCACGCAGCTGAGCAGGGACTAATCACACAGCTGATCAGGCACGAGTCACGCAGCTGAGCAGGGATTAAGCATGCAGCTGAGCAAGCGCTAATCCCTTGATTCAGCAGACACTGATCACGTGACTGAGCAGGCCCTGATCACGTGGCTGAGCATGCACTGATCACGTGACTGAGCATGCACTGATCACGTGACTGAGAGGCACTGATCACGTGACTGAGAGGCACTGATCACGTGACTGAGCATGCACTGATCACGTGACTGAGAGGCACTGATCACGTGACTGAGAGGCGCTGATCACGTGACTGAGGGGCGCTGATCACGTGACTGAGAGGCGCTGATCACGTGGCTATCATGCACTGATCACGTGCTTCAGGAGGCAATAATCAAAGAGCTGAGCAGGCACTAATCACTTGGCTAAGAGGGCACTAATCACGGAGAGGAGCAGGAAATCGTCAAGGAGCTGAGCAAACTGTAATGAAGTGGTTAAGCAGACTCTAAACACGTGACGCAGCAGGCTCTACACCCGTGACTGAGCAGACACAATTTGGGCAGCTCAGCAGACACCAATGGTGCAGCTCAGCAGACACAAATGGTGCAGCTCAGCAGACACCAATCATGCAGCTCAGCAGGCAATACTCATGGAGCTGAGCAGGCAGGAATCACTCAGCTCAGCAGGCAAAGATCAAGGAGCTGAGCAGGCACGAATCTCGCAGCTCAGCTGGCAAAAATCAAGGAGCTGAGCAGACTGCCATTAAGTGGCTAAGCAGACTCTAAACACGTGACTCAGCAGGCTTGACACCCGTGACTGAGCAGAAACGAATCTTGCAGCCCAGCAGACAATACTCCTGGAGCTGAGCAGGCAAGAATCACGCAGCTCAGCAGACAGTAATCAAGGAGCTGAGCAGGCACGAATCACGCAGCTCAGCAGGCAATAATCCTGGAGCTGAGCAAGCAGGAATCACGCAGCTCAGCAGGCAACAATCAAGAAGCAGAGCAGGCAGGAATCAGGCAGCTCAGCAGCCAATAAGCAAGAAGCTAGCAGTCAGGAATCGCGCAGCTCAGCAGGCAATAATCATGGAGCTGAGCTGGCAGGAATCACGCAACTCAGCAGGCAATACTCACGGACCTGAGCAGGCAGGAATCACGCAACTTAGCAGGCAATAATAATTGGAGCTGAAGGCTGTAATGAACTGGATAAGCAGACTCTAATCACGTGATTCAGCCGGCTCCTCTCTGGGGACTGAGCTGGCACTTATTATGCAGCTCAGCATGCAAAAATCATGGAGCTGAGCAAGCAGGAATCACGCAGCTCAGCAGGCAATAATCATGGAGCTGAGCAAACAGGAATCACGCAGCTCAGCATGCAATAATCAAGAAGCTGAGCAGGCAGGAATCACGCAGCTCAGCAGGCAATAAATATGGAGCTGAGCAAGCAGGAATCACGCAGCTCAGCAGGCAATAATCAAGAAGCTGAGCAGGCAGGAATCACGCAGCTCAGCAGGCAATAATCATGGAGCTGAGCAGACTGTAATGAAGTGGCTAAGCAGACTCTAATCACGTCACTCAGCCGGCTCCTAACCCGGTCTTGAGCAGGCACTAATCACGCAGCTGAGCAGGGACTAATCACACAGCTGATCAGGCACGAGTCAGGCAGCTGAGCAGGGATTAAGCATGCAGCTGAGCAAGCGCTAATCCCTTGATTCAGCAGACCCTGATCACGTGACTGAGCAGGCCCTGATCACGTGGCTGAGCATGCACTGATCACGTGACTGAGCATGCACTGATTACGTGACTGAGAGGCACTGATCACGTGACTGAGAGGCACTGATCACGTGACTGAGCATGCACTGATCACGTGACTGAGAGGCACTGATCACGTGACTGAGAGGCGCTGATCACGTGACTGAGGGGCGCTGATCACGTGACTGAGAGGCGCTGATCACGTGGCTATCATGCACTGATCACGTGCTTCAGGAGGCAATAATCAAAGAGCTGAGCAGGCACTAATCACTTGGCTAAGAGGGCACTAATCACGGAGAGGAGCAGGAAATCGTCAAGGAGCTGAGCAAACTGTAATGAAGTGGTTAAGCAGACTCTAAACACGTGACGCAGCAGGCTCTACACCCGTGACTGAGCAGACACAATTTGGGCAGCTCATCAGACACCAATGGTGCAGCTCAGCAGACACAAATGGTGCAGCTCAGCAGACACCAATCATGCAGCTCAGCAGGCAATACTCATGGAGCTGAGCAGGCAGGAATCACTCAGCTCAGCAGGCAAAGATCAAGGAGCTGAGCAGGCACGAATCTCGCAGCTCAGCTGGCAAAAATCAAGGAGCTGAGCAGACTGCCATTAAGTGGCTAAGCAGACTCTAAACACGTGACTCAGCAGGCTTGACACCCGTGACTGAGCACACACGAATCTTGCAGCCCAGCAGACAATACTCCTGGAGCTGAGCAGGCAGGAATCACGCAGCTCAGCAGACAGTAATCAAGGAGCTGAGCCGGCACGAATCACGCAGCTCAGCAGGCAATAATCCTGGAGCTGAGCAAGCAGGAATCACGCAGCTCAGCAGGCAATAATCAAGAAGCAGAGCAGGCAGGAATCAGGCAGCTCAGCAGCCAATAAGCAAGAAGCTAGCAGTCAGGAATCGCGCAGCTCAGCAGGCAATAATCATGGAGCTGAGCTGGCAGGAATCACGCAACTCAGCAGGCAATACTCACGGACCTGAGCAGGCAGGAATCACGCAACTTAGCAGGCAATAATAATAGGAGCTGAAGGCTGTAATGAACTGGATAAGCAGACTCTAATCACGTGATTCAGCCGGCTCCTCTCTGGGGACTGAGCAGGCACTTATTATGCAGCTCAGCAAGCAAAAATCATGGAGCTGAGCAAGCAGGAATCACGCAGCTCAGCAGGCAATAATCATGGAGCTGAGCAAACAGGAATCACGCAGCTCAGCATGCAATAATCAAGAAGCTGAGCAGGCAGGAATCACGCAGCTCAGCAGGCAATAAATATGGAGCTGAGCAAGCAGGAATCACGCAGCTCAGCAGGCAATAATCAAGAAGCTGAGCAGGCAGGAATCACGCAGCTTAGCAGGCAATAATCATGGAGCTGAGCAGACTGTAATGAAGTGGCTAAGCAGACTCTAATCACGTCACTCAGCCGGCTCCTAACCCGGTCTTGAGCAGGCACTAATCACGCAGCTGAGCAGGGACTAATCACACAGCTGATCAGGCACGAGTCAGGCAGCTGAGCAGGGATTAAGCATGCAGCTGAGCAAGCGCTAATCCCTTGATTCAGCAGACCCTGATCACGTGACTGAGCAGGCCCTGATCACGTGGCTGAGCATGCACTGATCACGTGACTGAGCATGCACTGATCACGTGACTGAGAGGCACTGATCACGTGACTGAGCATGCACTGATCACGTGACTGAGAGGCACTGATCACGTGACTGAGAGGCGCTGATCACGTGACTGAGGGGCGCTGATCACGTGACTGAGAGGCGCTGATCACGTGGCTATCATGCACTGATCACGTGCTTCAGGAGGCAATAATCAAAGAGCTGAGCAGGCACTAATCACTTGGCTAAGAGGGCACTAATCACGGAGAGGAGCAGGAAATCGTCAAGGAGCTGAGCAAACTGTAATGAAGTGGTTAAGCAGACTCTAAACACGTGACGCAGCAGGCTCTACACCCGTGACTGAGCAGACACAATTTGGGCAGCTCAGCAGACACCAATGGTGCAGCTCAGCAGACACAAATGGTGCAGCTCAGCAGACACCAATCATGCAGCTCAGCAGGCAATACTCATGGAGCTGAGCAGGCAGGAATCACTCAGCTCAGCAGGCAAAATCAAGGAGCTGAAGGCTGTAATTAAGTGGCTAAGCAGACTCTAAACACGTGACTCAGCAGGCTCCTCTCTGTGACTGAGCAGACACGAATCTTGCAGCCCAGCAAGCAATACTCATGGAGCTGAGCAAGCAGGAATCACGCAGCTCAGCAGGCAATAATCATGGAGCTGAGCAGGCAGGAATCACGCAGCTCAGCAGGCAATACTCACGGAGCTGAGCAGGCAGGAATCACGCAGCTCAGCAGGCAATAATAAGGAGCTGAAGCAGTAATGAACTGGATAAGCAGACTCTAATCACGTGATTCAGCAGGCTAATCTCTGGAGCTGAGCAGGCAGGAATCACGCAGCTCAGCAGGCAATAATCATGGAGCTGAGCAGGCAGGAATCACGCAGCTCAGCAGGCAATAATCATGGAGCTGAGCACGCAGGAATCACGCAGCTCAGCAGGCAATAATTATGGAGCTGAGCAAGCAGGAATCACGCAACTCAGCAGGCAATACTCACGGACCTGAACAGGCAGGAATCACGCAACTTAGCAGGCAATAATAATTGGAGCTGAAGGCTGTAATGAACTGGATAAGCAGACTCTAATCACGTGATTCAGCCGGCTCCTCTCTGGGGACTGAGCAGGCACTTATTATGCAGCTCAGCAAGCAAAAATCATGGAGCTGAGCAAGCAGGAATCACGCAGCTCAGCATGCAATAATCAAGAAGCTGAGCAGGCAGGAATCACGCAGCTCAGCAGGCAATAAATATGGAGCTGAGCAAGCAGGAATCACGCAGCTCAGCAGGCAATAATCAAGAAGCTGAGCAGGCAGGAATCACGCAGCTTAGCAGGCAATAATCATGGAGCTGAGCAGACTGTAATGAAGTGGCTAAGCAGACTCTAATCACGTCACTCAGCCGGCTCCTAACCCGGTCTTGAGCAGGCACTAATCACGCAGCTGAGCAGGGACTAATCACACAGCTGATCAGGCACGAGTCAGGCAGCTGAGCAGGGATTAAGCATGCAGCTGAGCAAGCGCTAATCCCTTGATTCAGCAGACCCTGATCACGTGACTGAGCAGGCCCTGATCACGTGGCTGAGCATGCACTGATCACGTGACTGAGCATGCACTGATCACGTGACTGAGAGGCACTGATCACGTGACTGAGAGGCACTGATCACGTGACTGAGCATGCACTGATCACGTGACTGAGAGGCACTGATCACGTGACTGAGAGGCGCTGATCACGTGACTGAGGCGCTGATCACGTGACTGAGAGGCGCTGATCACGTGGCTATCATGCACTGATCACGTGCTTCAGGAGGCAATAATCAAAGAGCTGAGCAGGCACTAATCACTTGGCTAAGAGGGCACTAATCACGGAGAGGAGCAGGAAATCGTCAAGGAGCTGAGCAAACTGTAATGAAGTGGTTAAGCAGACTCTAAACACGTGACGCAGCAGGCTCTACACCCGTGACTGAGCAGACACAATTTGGGCAGCTCAGCAGACACCAATGGTGCAGCTCAGCAGACACAAATGGTGCAGCTCAGCAGACACCAATCATGCAGCTCAGCAGGCAATACTCATGGAGCTGAGCAGGCAGGAATCACTCAGCTCAGAAGGCAAAGATCAAGGAGCTGAGCAGGCACGAATCTCGCAGCTCAGCTGGCAAAAATCAAGGAGCTGAGCAGACTGCCATTAAGTGGCTAAGCAGACTCTAAACACGTGACTCAGCAGGCTTGACACCCGTGACTGAGCAGAAACGAATCTTGCAGCCCAGCAGACAATACTCCTGGAGCTGAGCAGGCAGGAATCACGCAGCTCAGCAGACAGTAATCAAGGAGCTGAGCAGGCACGAATCACGCAGCTCAGCAGGCAATAATCCTGGAGCTGAGCAAGCAGGAATCACGCAGCTCAGCAGGCAATAATCAAGAAGCAGAGCAGGCAGGAATCAGGCAGCTCAGCAGCCAATAAGCAAGAAGCTAGCAGTCAGGAATCGCGCAGCTCAGCAGGCAATAATCATGGAGCTGAGCTGGCAGGAATCACGCAACTCAGCAGGCAATACTCACGGACCTGAGCAGGCAGGAATCACGCAACTTAGCAGGCAATAATAATTGGTGCTGAAGGCTGTAATGAACTGGATAAGCAGACTCTAATCACGTGATTCAGCCGGCTCCTCTCTGGGGACTGAGCAGGCACTTATTATGCAGCTCAGCAAGCAAAAATCATGGAGCTGAGCAAGCAGGAATCACGCAGCTCAGCAGGCAATAATCCTGGAGCTGAGCAAGCAGGAATCACGCAGCTCAGCAGGCAATAATCAAGAAGCAGAGCAGGCAGGAATCAGGCAGCTCAGCAGCCAATAAGCAAGAAGCTAGCAGTCAGGAATCGCGCAGCTCAGCAGGCAATAATCATGGAGCTGAGCTGGCAGGAATCACGCAACTCAGCAGGCAATACTCACGGACCTGAGCAGGCAGGAATCACGCAACTTAGCAGGCAATAATAATTGGAGCTGAAGGCTGTAATGAACTGGATAAGCAGACTCTAATCACGTGATTCAGCTGGCTCCTCTCTGGGGACTGAGCAGGCACTTATTATGCAGCTCAGCAAGCAAAAATCATGGAGCTGAGCAAGCAGGAATCACGCAGCTCAGCAGGCAATAATCATGGAGCTGAGCAAACAGGAATCACGCAGCTCAGCATGCAATAATCAAGAAGCTGAGCAGGCAGGAATCACGCAGCTCAGCAGGCAATAAATATGGAGCTGAGCAAGCAGGAATCACGCAGCTCAGCAGGCAATAATCAAGACGCTGAGCAGGCAGGAATCACGCAGCTTAGCAGGCAATAATCATGGAGCTGAGCAGACTGTAATGAAGTGGCTAAGCAGACTCTAATCACGTCACTCAGCCGGCTCCTAACCCGGTCTTGAGCAGGCACTAATCACGCAGCTGAGCAGGGACTAATCACACAGCTGATCAGGCACGAGTCAGGCAGCTGAGCAGGGATTAAGCATGCAGCTGAGCAAGCGCTAATCCCTTGATTCAGCAGACCCTGATCACGTGACTGAGCAGGCCCTGATCACGTGGCTGAGCATGCACTGATCACGTGACTGAGCATGCACTGATCACGTGACTGAGAGGCACTGATCACGTGACTGAGAGGCACTGATCACGTGACTGAGCATGCACTGATCACGTGACTGAGAGGCACTGATCACGTGACTGAGAGGCGCTGATCACGTGACTGAGGCGCTGATCACGTGACTGAGAGGCGCTGATCACGTGGCTATCATGCACTGATCACGTGCTTCAGGAGGCAATAATCAAAGAGCTGAGCAGGCACTAATCACTTGGCTAAGAGGGCACTAATCACGGAGAGGAGCAGGAAATCGTCAAGGAGCTGAGCAAACTGTAATGAAGTGGTTAAGCAGACTCTAAACACGTGACGCAGCAGGCTCTACACCCGTGACTGAGCAGACACAATTTGGGCAGCTCAGCAGACACCAATGGTGCAGCTCAGCAGACACAAATGGTGCAGCTCAGCAGACACCAATCATGCAGCTCAGCAGGCAATACTCATGGAGCTGAGCAGGCAGGAATCACTCAGCTCAGCAGGCAAAGATCAAGGAGCTGAGCAGGCACGAATCTCGCAGCTCAGCTGGCAAAAATCAAGGAGCTGAGCAGACTGCCATTAAGTGGCTAAGCAGACTCTAAACACGTGACTCAGCAGGCTTGACACCCGTGACTGAGCAGAAACGAATCTTGCAGCCCAGCAGACAATACTCCTGGAGCTGAGCAGGCAGGAATCACGCAGCTCAGCAGACAGTAATCAAGGAGCTGAGCAGGCACGAATCACGCAGCTCAGCAGGCAATAATCCTGGAGCTGAGCAAGCAGGAATCACGCAGCTCAGCAGGCAACAATCAAGAAGCAGAGCAGGCAGGAATCAGGCAGCTCAGCAGCCAATAAGCAAGAAGCTAGCAGTCAGGAATCGCGCAGCTCAGCAGGCAATAATCATGGAGCTGAGCTGGCAGGAATCACGCAACTCAGCAGGCAATACTCACGGACCTGAGCAGGCAGGAATCACGCAACTTAGCAGGCAATAATAATTGGAGCTGAAGGCTGTAATGAACTGGATAAGCAGACTCTAATCACGTGATTCAGCCGGCTCCTCTCTGGGGACTGAGCAGGCACTTATTATGCAGCTCAGCAAGCAAAAATCATGGAGCTGAGCAAGCAGGAATCACGCAGCTCAGCAGGCAATAATCATGGAGCTGAGCAAACAGGAATCACGCAGCTCAGCATGCGATAATCAAGAAGCTGAGCAGGCAGGAATCACGCAGCTCAGCAGGCAATGAATATGGAGCTGAGCAAGCAGGAATCACGCAGCTCAGCAGGCAATAATCAAGAAGCTGAGCAGGCAGGAATCACGCAGCTTAGCAGGCAATAATCATGGAGCTGAGCAGACTGTAATGAAGTGGCTAAGCAGACTCTAATCACGTCACTCAGCCGGCTCCTAACCCGGTCTTGAGCAGGCACTAATCACGCAGCTGAGCAGGGACTAATCACACAGCTGATCAGGCACGAGTCAGGCAGCTGAGCAGGGATTAAGCATGCAGCTGAGCAAGCGCTAATCCCTTGATTCAGCAGACCCTGATCACGTGACTGAGCAGGCCCTGATCACGTGGCTGAGCATGCACTGATCACGTGACTGAGCATGCACTGATCACGTGACTGAGAGGCACTGATCACGTGACTGAGAGGCACTGATCACGTGACTGAGCATGCACTGATCACGTGACTGAGAGGCGCTGATCACGTGACTGAGGCGCTGATCACGTGACTGAGAGGTGCTGATCACGTGGCTATCATGCACTGATCACGTGCTTCAGGAGGCAATAATCAAAGAGCTGAGCAGGCACTAATCACTTGGCTAAGAGGGCACTAATCACGGAGAGGAGCAGGAAATCGTCAAGGAGCTGAGCAAACTGTAATGAAGTGGTTAAGCAGACTCTAAACACGTGACGCAGCAGGCTCTACACCCGTGACTGAGCAGACACAATTTGGGCAGCTCAGCAGACACCAATGGTGCAGCTCAGCAGACACAAATGGTGCAGCTCAGCAGACACCAATCATGCAGCTCAGCAGGCAATACTCATGGAGCTGAGCAGGCAGGAATCACTCAGCTCAGCAGGCAAAGATCAAGGAGCTGAGCAGGCACGAATCTCGCAGCTCAGCTGGCAAAAATCAAGGAGCTGAGCAGACTGCCATTAAGTGGCTAAGCAGACTCTAAACACGTGACTCAGCAGGCTTGACACCCGTGACTGAGCAGAAACGAATCTTGCAGCCCAGCAGACAATACTCCTGGAGCTGAGCAGGCAGGAATCACGCAGCTCAGCAGACAGTAATCAAGGAGCTGAGCAGGCACGAATCACGCAGCTCAGCAGGCAATAATCCTGGAGCTGAGCAAGCAGGAATCACGCAGCTCAGCAGGCAATAATCAAGAAGCAGAGCAGGCAGGAATCAGGCAGCTCAGCAGCCAATAAGCAAGAAGCTAGCAGTCAGGAATCGCGCAGCTCAGCAGGCAATAATCATGGAGCTGAGCTGGCAGGAATCACGCAACTCAGCAGGCAATACTCACGGACCTGAGCAGGCAGGAATCACGCAACTTAGCAGGCAATAATAATTGGAGCTGAAGGCTGTAATGAACTGGATAAGCAGACTCTAATCACGTGATTCAGCCGGCTCCTCTCTGGGGACTGAGCAGGCACTTATTATGCAGCTCAGCAAGCAAAAATCATGGAGCTGAGCAAGCAGGAATCACGCAGCTCAGCAGGCAATAATCATGGAGCTGAGCAAACAGGAATCACGCAGCTCAGCATGCGATAATCAAGAAGCTGAGCAGGCAGGAATCACGCAGCTCAGCAGGCAATGAATATGGAGCTGAGCAAGCAGGAATCACGCAGCTCAGCAGGCAATAATCATGGAGCTGAGCAGACTGTAATGAAGTGGCTAAGCAGACTCTAATCACGTCACTCAGCCGGCTCCTAACCCGGTCTTGAGCAGGCACTAATCACGCAGCTGAGCAGGGACTAATCACACAGCTGATCAGGCACGAGTCAGGCAGCTGAGCAGGGATTAAGCATGCAGCTGAGCAAGCGCTAATCCCTTGATTCAGCAGACCCTGATCACGTGACTGAGCAGGCCCTGATCACGTGGCTGAGCATGCACTGATCACGTGACTGAGCATGCACTGATCACGTGACTGAGAGGCACTGATCACGTGACTGAGAGGCACTGATCACGTGACTGAGAGGCACTGATCACGTGACTGAGAGGCGCTGATCACGTGACTGAGGCGCTGATCACGTGACTGAGAGGCGCTGATCACGTGGCTATCATGCACTGATCACGTGCTTCAGGAGGCAATAATCAAAGAGCTGAGCAGGCACTAATCACTTGGCTAAGAGGGCACTAATCACGGAGAGGAGCAGGAAATCGTCAAGGAGCTGAGCAAACTGTAATGAAGTGGTTAAGCAGACTCTAAACACGTGACGCAGCAGGCTCTACACCCGTGACTGAGCAGACACAATTTGGGCAGCTCAGCAGACACCAATGGTGCAGCTCAGCAGACACAAATGGTGCAGCTCAGCAGACACCAATCATGCAGCTCAGCAGGCAATACTCATGGAGCTGAGCAGGCAGGAATCACTCAGCTCAGCAGGCAAAGATCAAGGAGCTGAGCAGGCACGAATCTCGCAGCTCAGCTGGCAAAAATCAAGGAGCTGAGCAGACTGCCATTAAGTGGCTAAGCAGACTCTAAACACGTGACTCAGCAGGCTTGACACCCGTGACTGAGCAGAAACGAATCTTGCAGCCCAGCAGACAATACTCCTGGAGCTGAGCAGGCAGGAATCACGCAGCTCAGCAGACAGTAATCAAGGAGCTGAGCAGGCACGAATCACGCAGCTCAGCAGGCAATAATCCTGGAGCTGAGCAAGCAGGAATCACGCAGCTCAGCAGGCAATAATCAAGAAGCAGAGCAGGCAGGAATCAGGCAGCTCAGCAGCCAATAAGCAAGAAGCTAGCAGTCAGGAATCGCGCAGCTCAGCAGGCAATAATCATGGAGCTGAGCTGGCAGGAATCACGCAACTCAGCAGGCAATACTCACGGACCTGAGCAGGCAGGAATCACGCAACTTAGCAGGCAATAATAATTGGAGCTGAAGGCTGTAATGAACTGGATAAGCAGACTCTAATCACGTGATTCAGCCGGCTCCTCTCTGGGGACTGAGCAGGCACTTATTATGCAGCTCAGCAAGCAAAAATCATGGAGCTGAGCAAGCAGGAATCACGCAGCTCAGCAGGCAATAATCATGGAGCTGAGCAAACAGGAATCACGCAGCTCAGCATGCGATAATCAAGAAGCTGAGCAGGCAGGAATCACGCAGCTCAGCAGGCAATGAATATGGAGCTGAGCAAGCAGGAATCACGCAGCTCAGCAGGCAATAATCAAGAAGCTGAGCAGGCAGGAATCACGCAGCTTAGCAGGCAATAATCATGGAGCTGAGCAGACTGTAATGAAGTGGCTAAGCAGACTCTAATCACGTCACTCAGCCGGCTCCTAACCCGGTCTTGAGCAGGCACTAATCACGCAGCTGAGCAGGGACTAATCACACAGCTGATCAGGCACGAGTCAGGCAGCTGAGCAGGGATTAAGCATGCAGCTGAGCAAGCGCTAATCCCTTGATTCAGCAGACCCTGATCACGTGACTGAGCAGGCCCTGATCACGTGGCTGAGCATGCACTGATCACGTGACTGAGCATGCACTGATCACGTGACTGAGAGGCACTGATCACGTGACTGAGAGGCACTGATCACGTGACTGAGCATGCACTGATCACGTGACTGAGAGGCGCTGATCACGTGACTGAGGGCGCTGATCACGTGACTGAGAGGCGCTGATCACGTGGCTATCATGCACTGATCACGTGCTTCAGGAGGCAATAATCAAAGAGCTGAGCAGGCACTAATCACTTGGCTAAGAGGGCACTAATCACGGAGAGGAGCAGGAAATCGTCAAGGAGCTGAGCAAACTGTAATGAAGTGGTTAAGCAGACTCTAAACACGTGACGCAGCAGGCTCTACACCCGTGACTGAGCAGACACAATTTGGGCAGCTCAGCAGACACCAATGGTGCAGCTCAGCAGACACAAATGGTGCAGCTCAGCAGACACCAATCATGCAGCTCAGCAGGCAATACTCATGGAGCTGAGCAGGCAGGAATCACTCAGCTCAGCAGGCAAAGATCAAGGAGCTGAGCAGGCACGAATCTCGCAGCTCAGCTGGCAAAAATCAAGGAGCTGAGCAGACTGCCATTAAGTGGCTAAGCAGACTCTAAACACGTGACTCAGCAGGCTTGACACCCGTGACTGAGCAGAAACGAATCTTGCAGCCCAGCAGACAATACTCCTGGAGCTGAGCAGGCAGGAATCACGCAGCTCAGCAGACAGTAATCAAGGAGCTGAGCAGGCACGAATCACGCAGCTCAGCAGGCAATAATCCTGGAGCTGAGCAAGCAGGAATCACGCAGCTCAGCAGGCAACAATCAAGAAGCAGAGCAGGCAGGAATCAGGCAGCTCAGCAGCCAATAAGCAAGAAGCTAGCAGTCAGGAATCGCGCAGCTCAGCAGGCAATAATCATGGAGCTGAGCTGGCAGGAATCACGCAACTCAGCAGGCAATACTCACGGACCTGAGCAGGCAGGAATCACGCAACTTAGCAGGCAATAATAATTGGAGCTGAAGGCTGTAATGAACTGGATAAGCAGACTCTAATCACGTGATTCAGCCGGCTCCTCTCTGGGGACTGAGCAGGCACTTATTATGCAGCTCAGCAAGCAAAAATCATGGAGCTGAGCAAGCAGGAATCACGCAGCTCAGCAGGCAATAATCATGGAGCTGAGCAAACAGGAATCACGCAGCTCAGCATGCGATAATCAAGAAGCTGAGCAGGCAGGAATCACGCAGCTCAGCAGGCAATGAATATGGAGCTGAGCAAGCAGGAATCACGCAGCTCAGCAGGCAATAATCAAGAAGCTGAGCAGGCAGGAATCACGCAGCTTAGCAGGCAATAATCATGGAGCTGAGCAGACTGTAATGAAGTGGCTAAGCAGACTCTAATCACGTCACTCAGCCGGCTCCTAACCCGGTCTTGAGCAGGCACTAATCACGCAGCTGAGCAGGGACTAATCACACAGCTGATCAGGCACGAGTCAGGCAGCTGAGCAGGGATTAAGCATGCAGCTGAGCAAGCGCTAATCCCTTGATTCAGCAGACCCTGATCACGTGACTGAGCAGGCCCTGATCACGTGGCTGAGCATGCACTGATCACGTGACTGAGCATGCACTGATCACGTGACTGAGAGGCACTGATCACGTGACTGAGAGGCACTGATCACGTGACTGAGCATGCACTGATCACGTGACTGAGAGGCGCTGATCACGTGACTGAGGGCGCTGATCACGTGACTGAGAGGCGCTGATCACGTGGCTATCATGCACTGATCACGTGCTTCAGGAGGCAATAATCAAAGAGCTGAGCAGGCACTAATCACTTGGCTAAGAGGGCACTAATCACGGAGAGGAGCAGGAAATCGTCAAGGAGCTGAGCAAACTGTAATGAAGTGGTTAAGCAGACTCTAAACACGTGACGCAGCAGGCTCTACACCCGTGACTGAGCAGACACAATTTGGGCAGCTCAGCAGACACCAATGGTGCAGCTCAGCAGACACAAATGGTGCAGCTCAGCAGACACCAATCATGCAGCTCAGCAGGCAATACTCATGGAGCTGAGCAGGCAGGAATCACTCAGCTCAGCAGGCAAAGATCAAGGAGCTGAGCAGGCACGAATCTCGCAGCTCAGCTGGCAAAAATCAAGGAGCTGAGCAGACTGCCATTAAGTGGCTAAGCAGACTCTAAACACGTGACTCAGCAGGCTTGACACCCGTGACTGAGCAGAAACGAATCTTGCAGCCCAGCAGACAATACTCCTGGAGCTGAGCAGGCAGGAATCACGCAGCTCAGCAGACAGTAATCAAGGAGCTGAGCAGGCACGAATCACGCAGCTCAGCAGGCAATAATCCTGGAGCTGAGCAAGCAGGAATCACGCAGCTCAGCAGGCAATAATCAAGAAGCAGAGCAGGCAGGAATCAGGCAGCTCAGCAGCCAATAAGCAAGAAGCTAGCAGTCAGGAATCGCGCAGCTCAGCAGGCAATAATCATGGAGCTGAGCTGGCAGGAATCACGCAACTCAGCAGGCAATACTCACGGACCTGAGCAGGCAGGAATCACGCAACTTAGCAGGCAATAATAATTGGAGCTGAAGGCTGTAATGAACTGGATAAGCAGACTCTAATCACGTGATTCAGCCGGCTCCTCTCTGGGGACTGAGCAGGCACTTATTATGCAGCTCAGCAAGCAAAAATCATGGAGCTGAGCAAGCAGGAATCACGCAGCTCAGCAGGCAATAATCATGGAGCTGAGCAAACAGGAATCACGCAGCTCAGCATGCGATAATCAAGAAGCTGAGCAGGCAGGAATCACGCAGCTCAGCAGGCAATGAATATGGAGCTGAGCAAGCAGGAATCACGCAGCTCAGCAGGCAATAATCAAGAAGCTGAGCAGGCAGGAATCACGCAGCTTAGCAGGCAATAATCATGGAGCTGAGCAGACTGTAATGAAGTGGCTAAGCAGACTCTAATCACGTCACTCAGCCGGCTCCTAACCCGGTCTTGAGCAGGCACTAATCACGCAGCTGAGCAGGGACTAATCACACAGCTGATCAGGCACGAGTCAGGCAGCTGAGCAGGGATTAAGCATGCAGCTGAGCAAGCGCTAATCCCTTGATTCAGCAGACCCTGATCACGTGACTGAGCAGGCCCTGATCACGTGGCTGAGCATGCACTGATCACGTGACTGAGCATGCACTGATCACGTGACTGAGAGGCACTGATCACGTGACTGAGAGGCACTGATCACGTGACTGAGCATGCACTGATCACGTGACTGAGAGGCGCTGATCACGTGACTGAGGGCGCTGATCACGTGACTGAGAGGCGCTGATCACGTGGCTATCATGCACTGATCACGTGCTTCAGGAGGCAATAATCAAAGAGCTGAGCAGGCACTAATCACTTGGCTAAGAGGGCACTAATCACGGAGAGGAGCAGGAAATCGTCAAGGAGCTGAGCAAACTGTAATGAAGTGGTTAAGCAGACTCTAAACACGTGACGCAGCAGGCTCTACACCCGTGACTGAGCAGACACAATTTGGGCAGCTCAGCAGACACCAATGGTGCAGCTCAGCAGACACAAATGGTGCAGCTCAGCAGACACCAATCATGCAGCTCAGCAGGCAATACTCATGGAGCTGAGCAGGCAGGAATCACTCAGCTCAGCAGGCAAAGATCAAGGAGCTGAGCAGGCACGAATCTCGCAGCTCAGCTGGCAAAAATCAAGGAGCTGAGCAGACTGCCATTAAGTGGCTAAGCAGACTCTAAACACGTGACTCAGCAGGCTTGACACCCGTGACTGAGCAGAAACGAATCTTGCAGCCCAGCAGACAATACTCCTGGAGCTGAGCAGGCAGGAATCACGCAGCTCAGCAGACAGTAATCAAGGAGCTGAGCAGGCACGAATCACGCAGCTCAGCAGGCAATAATCCTGGAGCTGAGCAAGCAGGAATCACGCAGCTCAGCAGGCAATAATCAAGAAGCAGAGCAGGCAGGAATCAGGCAGCTCAGCAGCCAATAAGCAAGAAGCTAGCAGTCAGGAATCGCGCAGCTCAGCAGGCAATAATCATGGAGCTGAGCTGGCAGGAATCACGCAACTCAGCAGGCAATACTCACGGACCTGAGCAGGCAGGAATCACGCAACTTAGCAGGCAATAATAATTGGAGCTGAAGGCTGTAATGAACTGGATAAGCAGACTCTAATCACGTGATTCAGCCGGCTCCTCTCTGGGGACTGAGCAGGCACTTATTATGCAGCTCAGCAAGCAAAAATCATGGAGCTGAGCAAGCAGGAATCACGCAGCTCAGCAGGCAATAATCATGGAGCTGAGCAAACAGGAATCACGCAGCTCAGCATGCGATAATCAAGAAGCTGAGCAGGCAGGAATCACGCAGCTCAGCAGGCAATGAATATGGAGCTGAGCAAGCAGGAATCACGCAGCTCAGCAGGCAATAATCAAGAAGCTGAGCAGGCAGGAATCACGCAGCTTAGCAGGCAATAATCATGGAGCTGAGCAGACTGTAATGAAGTGGCTAAGCAGACTCTAATCACGTCACTCAGCCGGCTCCTAACCCGGTCTTGAGCAGGCACTAATCACGCAGCTGAGCAGGGACTAATCACACAGCTGATCAGGCACGAGTCAGGCAGCTGAGCAGGGATTAAGCATGCAGCTGAGCAAGCGCTAATCCCTTGATTCAGCAGACCCTGATCACGTGACTGAGCAGGCCCTGATCACGTGGCTGAGCATGCACTGATCACGTGACTGAGCATGCACTGATCACGTGACTGAGAGGCACTGATCACGTGACTGAGAGGCACTGATCACGTGACTGAGAGGCACTGATCACGTGACTGAGAGGCGCTGATCACGTGACTGAGGGCGCTGATCACGTGACTGAGAGGCGCTGATCACGTGGCTATCATGCACTGATCACGTGCTTCAGGAGGCAATAATCAAAGAGCTGAGCAGGCACTAATCACTTGGCTAAGAGGGCACTAATCACGGAGAGGAGCAGGAAATCGTCAAGGAGCTGAGCAAACTGTAATGAAGTGGTTAAGCAGACTCTAAACACGTGACGCAGCAGGCTCTACACCCGTGACTGAGCAGACACAATTTGGGCAGCTCAGCAGACACCAATGGTGCAGCTCAGCAGACACAAATGGTGCAGCTCAGCAGACACCAATCATGCAGCTCAGCAGGCAATACTCATGGAGCTGAGCAGGCAGGAATCACTCAGCTCAGCAGGCAAAGATCAAGGAGCTGAGCAGGCACGAATCTCGCAGCTCAGCTGGCAAAAATCAAGGAGCTGAGCAGACTGCCATTAAGTGGCTAAGCAGACTCTAAACACGTGACTCAGCAGGCTTGACACCCGTGACTGAGCAGAAACGAATCTTGCAGCCCAGCAGACAATACTCCTGGAGCTGAGCAGGCAGGAATCACGCAGCTCAGCAGACAGTAATCAAGGAGCTGAGCAGGCACGAATCACGCAGCTCAGCAGGCAATAATCCTGGAGCTGAGCAAGCAGGAATCACGCAGCTCAGCAGGCAATAATCAAGAAGCAGAGCAGGCAGGAATCAGGCAGCTCAGCAGCCAATAAGCAAGAAGCTAGCAGTCAGGAATCGCGCAGCTCAGCAGGCAATAATCATGGAGCTGAGCTGGCAGGAATCACGCAACTCAGCAGGCAATACTCACGGACCTGAGCAGGCAGGAATCACGCAACTTAGCAGGCAATAATAATTGGAGCTGAAGGCTGTAATGAACTGGATAAGCAGACTCTAATCACGTGATTCAGCCGGCTCCTCTCTGGGGACTGAGCAGGCACTTATTATGCAGCTCAGCAAGCAAAAATCATGGAGCTGAGCAAGCAGGAATCACGCAGCTCAGCAGGCAATAATCATGGAGCTGAGCAAACAGGAATCACGCAGCTCAGCATGCGATAATCAAGAAGCTGAGCAGGCAGGAATCACGCAGCTCAGCAGGCAATGAATATGGAGCTGAGCAAGCAGGAATCACGCAGCTCAGCAGGCAATAATCAAGAAGCTGAGCAGGCAGGAATCACGCAGCTTAGCAGGCAATAATCATGGAGCTGAGCAGACTGTAATGAAGTGGCTAAGCAGACTCTAATCACGTCACTCAGCCGGCTCCTAACCCGGTCTTGAGCAGGCACTAATCACGCAGCTGAGCAGGGACTAATCACACAGCTGATCAGGCACGAGTCAGGCAGCTGAGCAGGGATTAAGCATGCAGCTGAGCAAGCGCTAATCCCTTGATTCAGCAGACCCTGATCACGTGACTGAGCAGGCCCTGATCACGTGGCTGAGCATGCACTGATCACGTGACTGAGCATGCACTGATCACGTGACTGAGAGGCACTGATCACGTGACTGAGAGGCACTGATCACGTGACTGAGCATGCACTGATCACGTGACTGAGAGGCGCTGATCACGTGACTGAGGGGCGCTGATCACGTGACTGAGAGGCGCTGATCACGTGGCTATCATGCACTGATCACGTGCTTCAGGAGGCAATAATCAAAGAGCTGAGCAGGCACTAATCACTTGGCTAAGAGGGCACTAATCACGGAGAGGAGCAGGAAATCGTCAAGGAGCTGAGCAAACTGTAATGAAGTGGTTAAGCAGACTCTAAACACGTGACGCAGCAGGCTCTACACCCGTGACTGAGCAGACACAATTTGGGCAGCTCAGCAGACACCAATGGTGCAGCTCAGCAGACACAAATGGTGCAGCTCAGCAGACACCAATCATGCAGCTCAGCAGGCAATACTCATGGAGCTGAGCAGGCAGGAATCACTCAGCTCAGCAGGCAAAGATCAAGGAGCTGAGCAGGCACGAATCTCGCAGCTCAGCTGGCAAAAATCAAGGAGCTGAGCAGACTGCCATTAAGTGGCTAAGCAGACTCTAAACACGTGACTCAGCAGGCTTGACACCCGTGACTGAGCAGAAACGAATCTTGCAGCCCAGCAGACAATACTCCTGGAGCTGAGCAGGCAGGAATCACGCAGCTCAGCAGACAGTAATCAAGGAGCTGAGCAGGCACGAATCACGCAGCTCAGCAGGCAATAATCCTGGAGCTGAGCAAGCAGGAATCACGCAGCTCAGCAGGCAATAATCAAGAAGCAGAGCAGGCAGGAATCAGGCAGCTCAGCAGCCAATAAGCAAGAAGCTAGCAGTCAGGAATCGCGCAGCTCAGCAGGCAATAATCATGGAGCTGAGCTGGCAGGAATCACGCAACTCAGCAGGCAATACTCACGGACCTGAGCAGGCAGGAATCACGCAACTTAGCAGGCAATAATAATTGGAGCTGAAGGCTGTAATGAACTGGATAAGCAGACTCTAATCACGTGATTCAGCCGGCTCCTCTCTGGGGACTGAGCAGGCACTTATTATGCAGCTCAGCAAGCAAAAATCATGGAGCTGAGCAAGCAGGAATCACGCAGCTCAGCAGGCAATAATCATGGAGCTGAGCAAACAGGAATCACGCAGCTCAGCATGCGATAATCAAGAAGCTGAGCAGGCAGGAATCACGCAGCTCAGCAGGCAATGAATATGGAGCTGAGCAAGCAGGAATCACGCAGCTCAGCAGGCAATAATCAAGAAGCTGAGCAGGCAGGAATCACGCAGCTTAGCAGGCAATAATCATGGAGCTGAGCAGACTGTAATGAAGTGGCTAAGCAGACTCTAATCACGTCACTCAGCCGGCTCCTAACCCGGTCTTGAGCAGGCACTAATCACGCAGCTGAGCAGGGACTAATCACACAGCTGATCAGGCACGAGTCAGGCAGCTGAGCAGGGATTAAGCATGCAGCTGAGCAAGCGCTAATCCCTTGATTCAGCAGACCCTGATCACGTGACTGAGCAGGCCCTGATCACGTGGCTGAGCATGCACTGATCACGTGACTGAGCATGCACTGATCACGTGACTGAGAGGCACTGATCACGTGACTGAGAGGCACTGATCACGTGACTGAGCATGCACTGATCACGTGACGGAGAGGCGCTGATCACGTGACTGAGGGGCGCTGATCACGTGACTGAGAGGCGCTGATCACGTGGCTATCATGCACTGATCACGTGCTTCAGGAGGCAATAATCAAAGAGCTGAGCAGGCACTAATCACTTGGCTAAGAGGGCACTAATCACGGAGAGGAGCAGGAAATCGTCAAGGAGCTGAGCAAACTGTAATGAAGTGGTTAAGCAGACTCTAAACACGTGACGCAGCAGGCTCTACACCCGTGACTGAGCAGACACAATTTGGGCAGCTCAGCAGACACCAATGGTGCAGCTCAGCAGACACAAATGGTGCAGCTCAGCAGACACCAATCATGCAGCTCAGCAGGCAATACTCATGGAGCTGAGCAGGCAGGAATCACTCAGCTCAGCAGGCAAAGATCAAGGAGCTGAGCAGGCACGAATCTCGCAGCTCAGCTGGCAAAAATCAAGGAGCTGAGCAGACTGCCATTAAGTGGCTAAGCAGACTCTAAACACGTGACTCAGCAGGCTTGACACCCGTGACTGAGCAGAAACGAATCTTGCAGCCCAGCAGACAATACTCCTGGAGCTGAGCAGGCAGGAATCACGCAGCTCAGCAGACAGTAATCAAGGAGCTGAGCAGGCACGAATCACGCAGCTCAGCAGGCAATAATCCTGGAGCTGAGCAAGCAGGAATCACGCAGCTCAGCAGGCAATAATCAAGAAGCAGAGCAGGCAGGAATCAGGCAGCTCAGCAGCCAATAAGCAAGAAGCTAGCAGTCAGGAATCGCGCAGCTCAGCAGGCAATAATCATGGAGCTGAGCTGGCAGGAATCACGCAACTCAGCAGGCAATACTCACGGACCTGAGCAGGCAGGAATCACGCAACTTAGCAGGCAATAATAATTGGAGCTGAAGGCTGTAATGAACTGGATAAGCAGACTCTAATCACGTGATTCAGCCGGCTCCTCTCTGGGGACTGAGCAGGCACTTATTATGCAGCTCAGCAAGCAAAAATCATGGAGCTGAGCAAGCAGGAATCACGCAGCTCAGCAGGCAATAATCATGGAGCTGAGCAAACAGGAATCACGCAGCTCAGCATGCAATAATCAAGAAGCTGAGCAGGCAGGAATCACGCAGCTCAGCAGGCAATGAATATGGAGCTGAGCAAGCAGGAATCACGCAGCTCAGCAGGCAATAATCAAGAAGCTGAGCAGGCAGGAATCACGCAGCTTAGCAGGCAATAATCATGGAGCTGAGCAGACTGTAATGAAGTGGCTAAGCAGACTCTAATCACGTCACTCAGCCGGCTCCTAACCCGGTCTTGAGCAGGCACTAATCACGCAGCTGAGCAGGGACTAATCACACAGCTGATCAGGCACGAGTCAGGCAGCTGAGCAGGGATTAAGCATGCAGCTGAGCAAGCGCTAATCCCTTGATTCAGCAGACCCTGATCACGTGACTGAGCAGGCCCTGATCACGTGGCTGAGCATGCACTGATCACGTGACTGAGCATGCACTGATCACGTGACTGAGAGGCACTGATCACGTGACTGAGCATGCACTGATCACGTGACTGAGAGGCACTGATCACGTGACTGAGGGGCGCTGATCACGTGACTGAGAGGCGCTGATCACGTGGCTATCATGCACTGATCACGTGCTTCAGGAGGCAATAATCAAAGAGCTGAGCAGGCACTAATCACTTGGCTAAGAGGGCACTAATCACGGAGAGGAGCAGGAAATCGTCAAGGAGCTGAGCAAACTGTAATGAAGTGGTTAAGCAGACTCTAAACACGTGACGCAGCAGGCTCTACACCCGTGACTGAGCAGACACAATTTGGGCAGCTCAGCAGACACCAATGGTGCAGCTCAGCAGACACAAATGGTGCAGCTCAGCAGACACCAATCATGCAGCTCAGCAGGCAATACTCATGGAGCTGAGCAGGCAGGAATCACTCAGCTCAGCAGGCAAAGATCAAGGAGCTGAGCAGGCACGAATCTCGCAGCTCAGCTGGCAAAAATCAAGGAGCTGAGCAGACTGCCATTAAGTGGCTAAGCAGACTCTAAACACGTGACTCAGCAGGCTTGACACCCGTGACTGAGCAGAAACGAATCTTGCAGCCCAGCAGACAATACTCCTGGAGCTGAGCAGGCAGGAATCACGCAGCTCAGCAGACAGTAATCAAGGAGCTGAGCAGGCACGAATCACGCAGCTCAGCAGGCAATAATCCTGGAGCTGAGCAAGCAGGAATCACGCAGCTCAGCAGGCAATAATCAAGAAGCAGAGCAGGCAGGAATCAGGCAGCTCAGCAGCCAATAAGCAAGAAGCTAGCAGTCAGGAATCGCGCAGCTCAGCAGGCAATAATCATGGAGCTGAGCTGGCAGGAATCACGCAACTCAGCAGGCAATACTCACGGACCTGAGCAGGCAGGAATCACGCAACTTAGCAGGCAATAATAATTGGAGCTGAAGGCTGTAATGAACTGGATAAGCAGACTCTAATCACGTGATTCAGCCGGCTCCTCTCTGGGGACTGAGCAGGCACTTATTATGCAGCTCAGCAAGCAAAAATCATGGAGCTGAGCAAGCAGGAATCACGCAGCTCAGCAGGCAATAATCATGGAGCTGAGCAAACAGGAATCACGCAGCTCAGCATGCGATAATCAAGAAGCTGAGCAGGCAGGAATCACGCAGCTCAGCAGGCAATGAATATGGAGCTGAGCAAGCAGGAATCACGCAGCTCAGCAGGCAATAATCAAGAAGCTGAGCAGGCAGGAATCACGCAGCTTAGCAGGCAATAATCATGGAGCTGAGCAGACTGTAATGAAGTGGCTAAGCAGACTCTAATCACGTCACTCAGCCGGCTCCTAACCCGGTCTTGAGCAGGCACTAATCACGCAGCTGAGCAGGGACTAATCACACAGCTGATCAGGCACGAGTCAGGCAGCTGAGCAGGGATTAAGCATGCAGCTGAGCAAGCGCTAATCCCTTGATTCAGCAGACCCTGATCACGTGACTGAGCAGGCCCTGATCACGTGGCTGAGCATGCACTGATCACGTGACTGAGCATGCACTGATCACGTGACTGAGAGGCACTGATCACGTGACTGAGAGGCACTGATCACGTGACTGAGCATGCACTGATCACGTGACGGAGAGGCGCTGATCACGTGACTGAGGGCGCTGATCACGTGACTGAGAGGCGCTGATCACGTGGCTATCATGCACTGATCACGTGCTTCAGGAGGCAATAATCAAAGAGCTGAGCAGGCACTAATCACTTGGCTAAGAGGGCACTAATCACGGAGAGGAGCAGGAAATCGTCAAGGAGCTGAGCAAACTGTAATGAAGTGGTTAAGCAGACTCTAAACACGTGACGCAGCAGGCTCTACACCCGTGACTGAGCAGACACAATTTGGGCAGCTCAGCAGACACCAATGGTGCAGCTCATCAGACACAAATGGTGCAGCTCAGCAGACACCAATCATGCAGCTCAGCAGGCAATACTCATGGAGCTGAGCAGGCAGGAATCACTCAGCTCAGCAGGCAAAGATCAAGGAGCTGAGCAGGCACGAATCTCGCAGCTCAGCTGGCAAAAATCAAGGAGCTGAGCAGACTGCCATTAAGTGGCTAAGCAGACTCTAAACACCTGACTCAGCAGGCTTGACACCCGTGACTGAGCAGAAACGAATCTTGCAGCCCAGCAGACAATACTCCTGGAGCTGAGCAGGCAGGAATCACGCAGCTCAGCAGACAGTAATCAAGGAGCTGAGCAGGCACGAATCACGCAGCTCAGCAGGCAATAATCCTGGAGCTGAGCAAGCAGGAATCACGCAGCTCAGCAGGCAATAATCAAGAAGCAGAGCAGGCAGGAATCAGGCAGCTCAGCAGCCAATAAGCAAGAAGCTAGCAGTCAGGAATCGAGCAGCTCAGCAGGCAATAATCATGGAGCTGAGCTGGCAGGAATCACGCAACTCAGCAGGCAATACTCACGGACCTGAGCAGGCAGGAATCACGCAACTTAGCAGGCAATAATAATTGGAGCTGAAGGCTGTAATGAACTGGATAAGCAGACTCTAATCACGTGATTCAGCCGGCTCCTCTCTGGGGACTGAGCAGGCACTTATTATGCAGCTCAGCAAGCAAAAATCATGGAGCTGAGCAAGCAGGAATCACGCAGCTCAGCAGGCAATAATCATGGAGCTGAGCAAACAGGAATCACGCAGCTCAGCATGCGATAATCAAGAAGCTGAGCAGGCAGGAATCACGCAGCTCAGCAGGCAATGAATATGGAGCTGAGCAAGCAGGAATCACGCAGCTCAGCAGGCAATAATCAAGAAGCTGAGCAGGCAGGAATCACGCAGCTTAGCAGGCAATAATCATGGAGCTGAGCAGACTGTAATGAAGTGGCTAAGCAGACTCTAATCACGTCACTCAGCCGGCTCCTAACCCGGTCTTGAGCAGGCACTAATCACGCAGCTGAGCAGGGACTAATCACACAGCTGATCAGGCACGAGTCAGGCAGCTGAGCAGGGATTAAGCATGCAGCTGAGCAAGCGCTAATCCCTTGATTCAGCAGACCCTGATCACGTGACTGAGCAGGCCCTGATCACGTGGCTGAGCATGCACTGATCACGTGACTGAGCAGGCACTGATCACGTGACTGAGAGGCACTGATCACGTGACTGAGAGGCACTGATCACGTGACTGAGCATGCACTGATCACGTGACTGAGAGGCGCTGATCACGTGACTGAGGGGCGCTGATCACGTGACTGAGAGGCGCTGATCACGTGGCTATCATGCACTGATCACGTGCTTCAGGAGGCAATAATCAAAGAGCTGAGCAGGCACTAATCACTTGGCTAAGAGGGCACTAATCACGGAGAGGAGCAGGAAATCGTCAAGGAGCTGAGCAAACTGTAATGAAGTGGTTAAGCAGACTCTAAACACGTGACGCAGCAGGCTCTACACCCGTGACTGAGCAGACACAATTTGGGCAGCTCAGCAGACACCAATGGTGCAGCTCAGCAGACACAAATGGTGCAGCTCAGCAGACACCAATCATGCAGCTCAGCAGGCAATACTCATGGAGCTGAGCAGGCAGGAATCACTCAGCTCAGCAGGCAAAGATCAAGGAGCTGAGCAGGCACGAATCTCGCAGCTCAGCTGGCAAAAATCAAGGAGCTGAGCAGACTGCCATTAAGTGGCTAAGCAGACTCTAAACACGTGACTCAGCAGGCTTGACACCCGTGACTGAGCAGAAACGAATCTTGCAGCCCAGCAGACAATACTCCTGGAGCTGAGCAGGCAGGAATGACGCAGCTCAGCAGACAGTAATCAAGGAGCTGAGCAGGAACGAATCACGCAGCTCAGCAGGCAATAATCCTGGAGCTGAGCAAGCAGGAATCACGCAGCTCAGCAGGCAATAATCAAGAAGCAGAGCAGGCAGGAATCAGGCAGCTCAGCAGCCAATAAGCAAGAAGCTAGCAGTCAGGAATCGCGCAGCTCAGCAGGCAATAATCATGGAGCTGAGCTGGCAGGAATCACGCAACTCAGCAGGCAATACTCACGGACCTGAGCAGGCAGGAATCACGCAACTTAGCAGGCAATAATAATTGGAGCTGAAGGCTGTAATGAACTGGATAAGCAGACTCGAATCACGTGATTCAGCCGGCTCCTCTCTGGGGACTGAGCAGGCACTTATTATGCAGCTCAGCAAGCAAAAATCATGGAGCTGAGCAAGCAGGAATCACGCAGCTCAGCAGGCAATAATCATGGAGCTGAGCAAACAGGAATCACGCAGCTCAGCATGCGATAATCAAGAAGCTGAGCAGGCAGGAATCACGCAGCTCAGCAGGCAATAAATATGGAGCTGAGCAAGCAGGAATCACGCAGCTCAGCAGGCAATAATCAAGAAGCTGAGCAGGCAGGAATCACGCAGCTTAGCAGGCAATAATCATGGAGCTGAGCAGACTGTAATGAAGTGGCTAAGCAGACTCTAATCACGTCACTCAGCCGGCTCCTAACCCGGTCTTGAGCAGGCACTAATCACGCAGCTGAGCAGGGACTAATCACACAGCTGATCAGGCACGAGTCAGGCAGCTGAGCAGGGATTAAGCATGCAGCTGAGCAAGCGCTAATCCCTTGATTCAGCAGACCCTGATCACGTGACTGAGCAGGCCCTGATCACGTGGCTGAGCATGCACTGATCACGTGACTGAGAGGCACTGATCACGTGACTGAGAGGCACTGATCACGTGACTGAGAGGCACTGATCACGTGACTGAGAGGCGCTGATCACGTGACTGAGGGCGCTGATCACGTGACTGAGAGGCGCTGATCACGTGGCTATCATGCACTGATCACGTGCTTCAGGAGGCAATAATCAAAGAGCTGAGCAGGCACTAATCACTTGGCTAAGAGGGCACTAATCACGGAGAGGAGCAGGAAATCGTCAAGGAGCTGAGCAAACTGTAATGAAGTGGTTAAGCAGACTCTAAACACGTGACGCAGCAGGCTCTACACCCGTGACTGAGCAGACACAATTTGGGCAGCTCAGCAGACACCAATGGTGCAGCTCAGCAGACACAAATGGTGCAGCTCAGCAGACACCAATCATGCAGCTCAGCAGGCAATACTCATGGAGCTGAGCAGGCAGGAATCACTCAGCTCAGCAGGCAAAGATCAAGGAGCTGAGCAGGCACGAATCTCGCAGCTCAGCTGGCAAAAATCAAGGAGCTGAGCAGACTGCCATTAAGTGGCTAAGCAGACTCTAAACACGTGACTCAGCAGGCTTGACACCCGTGACTGAGCACACACGAATCTTGCAGCCCAGCAGACAATACTCCTGGAGCTGAGCAGGCAGGAATCACGCAGCTCAGCAGACAGTAATCAAGGAGCTGAGCAGGCACGAATCACGCAGCTCAGCAGGCAATAATCCTGGAGCTGAGCAAGCAGGAATCACGCAGCTCAGCAGGCAATAATCAAGAAGCAGAGCAGGCAGGAATCAGGCAGCTCAGCAGCCAATAAGCAAGAAGCTAGCAGTCAGGAATCGCGCAGCTCAGCAGGCAATAATCATGGAGCTGAGCTGGCAGGAATCACGCAACTCAGCAGGCAATACTCACGGACCTGAGCAGGCAGGAATCACGCAACTTAGCAGGCAATAATAATTGGTGCTGAAGGCTGTAATGAACTGGATAAGCAGACTCTAATCACGTGATTCAGCCGGCTCCTCTCTGGGACTGAGCAGGCACTTATTATGCAGCTCAGCAAGCAAAAATCATGGAGCTGAGCAAGCAGGAATCACGCAGCTCAGCAGGCAATAATCCTGGAGCTGAGCAAGCAGGAATCACGCAGCTCAGCAGGCAATAATCAAGAAGCAGAGCAGGCAGGAATCAGGCAGCTCAGCAGCCAATAAGCAAGAAGCTAGCAGTCAGGAATCGCGCAGCTCAGCAGGCAATAATCATGGAGCTGAGCTGGCAGGAATCACGCAACTCAGCAGGCAATACTCACGGACCTGAGCAGGCAGGAATCACGCAACTTAGCAGGCAATAATAATTGGAGCTGAAGGCTGTAATGAACTGGATAAGCAGACTCTAATCACGTGATTCAGCCGGCTCCTCTCTGGGGACTGAGCAGGCACTTATTATGCAGCTCAGCAAGCAAAAATCATGGAGCTGAGCAAGCAGGAATCACGCAGCTCAGCAGGCAATAATCATGGAGCTGAGCAAACAGGAATCACGCAGCTCAGCATGCAATAATCAAGAAGCTGAGCAGGCAGGAATCACGCAGCTCAGCAGGCAATAAATATGGAGCTGAGCAAGCAGGAATCACGCAGCTCAGCAGGCAATAATCAAGAAGCTGAGCAGGCAGGAATCACGCAGCTTAGCAGGCAATAATCATGGAGCTGAGCAGACTGTAATGAAGTGGCTAAGCAGAATCTAATCACGTCACTCAGCCGGCTCCTAACCCGGTCTTGAGCAGGCACTAATCACGCAGCTGAGCAGGGACTAATCACACAGCTGATCAGGCACGAGTCAGGCAGCTGAGCAGGGATTAAGCATGCAGCTGAGCAAGCGCTAATCCCTTGATTCAGCAGACCCTGATCACGTGACTGAGCAGGCCCTGATCACGTGGCTGAGCATGCACTGATCACGTGACTGAGCATGCACTGATCACGTGACTGAGAGGCACTGATCACGTGACTGAGAGGCACTGATCACGTGACTGAGCATGCACTGATCACGTGACTGAGAGGCACTGATCACGTGACTGAGAGGCGCTGATCACGTGACTGAGGGGCGCTGATCACGTGACTGAGAGGCGCTGATCACGTGGCTATCATGCACTGATCACGTGCTTCAGGAGGCAATAATCAAAGAGCTGAGCAGGCACTAATCACTTGGCTAAGAGGGCACTAATCACGGAGAGGAGCAGGAAATCGTCAAGGAGCTGAGCAAACTGTAATGAAGTGGTTAAGCAGACTCTAAACACGTGACGCAGCAGGCTCTACACCCGTGACTGAGCAGACACAATTTGGGCAGCTCAGCAGACACCAATGGTGCAGCTCAGCAGACACAAATGGTGCAGCTCAGCAGACACCAATCATGCAGCTCAGCAGGCAATACTCATGGAGCTGAGCAGGCAGGAATCACTCAGCTCAGCAGGCAATGATCAAGGAGCTGAGCAGGCACGAATCTCGCAGCTCAGCTGGCAAAAATCAAGGAGCTGAGCAGACTGCCATTAAGTGGCTAAGCAGACTCTAAACACGTGACTCAGCAGGCTTGACACCCGTGACTGAGCACACACGAATCTTGCAGCCCAGCAGACAATACTCCTGGAGCTGAGCAGGCAGGAATCACGCAGCTCAGCAGACAGTAATCAAGGAGCTGAGCAGGCACGAATCACGCAGCTCAGCAGGCAATAATCCTGGAGCTGAGCAAGCAGGAATCACGCAGCTCAGCAGGCAATAATCAAGAAGCAGAGCAGGCAGGAATCAGGCAGCTCAGCAGCCAATAAGCAAGAAGCTAGCAGTCAGGAATCGCGCAGCTCAGCAGGCAATAATCATGGAGCTGAGCTGGCAGGAATCACGCAACTCAGCAGGCAATACTCACGGACCTGAGCAGGCAGGAATCACGCAACTTAGCAGGCAATAATAATTGGAGCTGAAGGCTGTAATGAACTGGATAAGCAGACTCTAATCACGTGATTCAGCCGGCTCCTCTCTGGGGACTGAGCAGGCACTTATTATGCAGCTCAGCAAGCAAAAATTATGGAGCTGAGCAAGCAGGAATCACGCAGCTCAGCAGGCAATAATCATGGAGCTGAGCAAACAGGAATCACGCAGCTCAGCATGCGATAATCAAGAAGCTGAGCAGGCAGGAATCACGCAGCTCAGCAGGCAATAAATATGGAGCTGAGCAAGCAGGAATCACGCAGCTCAGCAGGCAATAATCAAGAAGCTGAGCAGGCAGGAATCACGCAGCTTAGCAGGCAATAATCATGGAGCTGAGCAGACTGTAATGAAGTGGCTAAGCAGACTCTAATCACGTCACTCAGCCGGCTCCTAACCCGGTCTTGAGCAGGCACTAATCACGCAGCTGAGCAGGGACTAATCACACAGCTGATCAGGCACGAGTAAGGCAGCTGAGCAGGGATTAAGCATGCAGCTGAGCAAGCGCTAATCCCTTGATTCAGCAGACCCTGATCACGTGACTGAGCAGGCCCTGATCACGTGGCTGAGCATGCACTGATCACGTGACTGAGCATGCACTGATCACGTGACTCAGAGGCACTGATCACGTGACTGAGAGACACTGATCACGTGAGTGAGCATGCACTGATCACGTGACTGAGAGGCGCTGATCACGTGACTGAGGCGCTGATCACGTGACTGAGAGGTGCTGATCACGTGGCTATCATGCACTGATCACGTGCTTCAGGAGGCAATAATCAAAGAGCTGAGCAGGCACTAATCACTTGGCTAAGAGGGCACTAATCACGGAGAGGAGCAGGAAATCGTCAAGGAGCTGAGCAAACTGTAATGAAGTGGTTAAGCAGACTCTAAACACGTGACGCAGCAGGCTATACACCCGTGACTGAGCAGACACAATTTGGGCAGCTCAGCAGACACCAATGGTGCAGCTCAGCAGACACAAATGGTGCAGCTCAGCAGACACCAATCATGCAGCTCAGCAGGCAATACTCATGGAGCTGAGCAGGCAGGAATCACTCAGCTCAGCAGGCAAAGATCAAGGAGCTGAGCAGGCACGAATCTCGCAGCTCAGCTGGCAAAAATCTAGGAGCTGAGCAGACTGCCATTAAGTGGCTAAGCAGACTCTAAACACGTGACTCAGCAGGCTTGACACCCGTGACTGAGCACACACGAATCTTGCAGCCCAGCAGACAATACTCCTGGAGCTGAGCAGGCAGGAATCACGCAGCTCAGCAGACAGTAATCAAGGAGCTGAGCAGGCACGAATCACGCAGCTCAGCAGGCAATAATCCTGGAGCTGAGCAAGCAGGAATCACGCAGCTCAGCAGGCAATAATCAAGAAGCAGAGCAGGCAGGAATCAGGCAGCTCAGCAGCCAATAAGCAAGAAGCTAGCAGTCAGGAATCGCGCAGCTCAGCAGGCAATAATCATGCAGCTGAGCTGGCAGGAATCACGCAACTCAGCAGGCAATACTCACGGACCTGAGCAGGCAGGAATCACGCAACTTAGCAGGCAATAATAATTGGAGCTGAAGGCTGTCATGAACTGGATAAGCAGACTCTAATCACGTGATTCAGCCGGCTCCTCTCTGGGGACTGAGCAGGCACTTATTATGCAGCCCAGCAAGCAAAAATCATGGAGCTGAGCAAGCAGGAATCACGCAGCTCAGCAGGCAATAATCATGGAGCTGAGCAAGCAGGAATCACGCAGCTCAGCAGGCAATAATCAAGAAGCTGAGCAGGCAGGAATCACGCAGCTCAGCAGGCAATAAGCAAGAAGCTGAGCAGGCAGGAATCACGCAGCTCAGCAGGCAATAATCATGGAGCTGAGCAGGCAGGAATCACGCACCTCAGCAGGCAATACTCACGGACCTGAGCAGGCAGGAATCACGCAGCTTAGCAGGCAATAATAATTGGAGCTGAAGGCTGTAATGAACTGGATAAGCAGACTCTAATCACGTGATTCAGCCGGCTCCTCTCTGGGGACTGAGCAGGCACTTATTATGCAGCTCAGCAAGCAAAAATCATGGAGCTGAGCAACAGGAATCACGCAGCTCAGCATGCAATAATCAAGAAGCTGAGCAGGCAGGAATCACGCAGCTCAGCAGGCAATAAATATGGAGCTGAGCAAACAGGAATCACGCAGCTCAGCATGCAATAATCAAGAAGCTGAGCAGGCAGGAATCACGCAGCTTAGCAGGCAATAATCATGGAGCTGAGCAGACTGTAATGAAGTGGCTAAGCAGACTCTAATCACGTCACTCAGCAGGCTCCTAACCCGGTCTTGAGCAGGCACTAATCACGCAGCTGAGCAGGGACTAATCACACAGCTGATCAGGCACGAGTCACGCAGCAGAGCAGGGATTAAGCATGCAGCTGAGCAAGCGCTAATCCCTTGATTCAGCAGACCCTGATCACGTGACTGAGCAGGCCCTGATCAGGTGGCTGAGCATGCACTGATCTCGTGACTGAGCATGCACTGATCACGTGACTGAGAGGCACTGATCACGTGACTGAGAGGCACTGATCACGTGACTGAGCATGCACTGATCACGTGACTGAGAGGCACTGATCACGTGACTGAGAGGCGCTGATCACGTGACTGAGGGCGCTGATCACGTGACTGAGAGGCGCTGATCACGTGGCTATCATGCACTGATCACGTGCTTCAGGAGGCAATAATCAAAGAGCTGAGCAGGCACTAATCACTTGGCTAAGAGGGCACTAATCACGGAGAGGAGCAGGAAATCGTCAAGGAGCTGAGCAAACTGTAATGAAGTGGTTAAGCAGACTCTAAACACGTGACGCAGCAGGCTCTACACCCGTGACTGAGCAGACACAATTTGGGCAGCTCAGCAGACACCAATGGTGCAGCTCAGCAGACACAAATGGTGCAGCTCAGCAGACACCAATCATGCAGCTCAGCAGGCAATACTCATGGAGCTGAGCAGGCAGGAATCACTCAGCTCAGCAGGCAAAGATCAAGGAGCTGAGCAGGCACGAATCTCGCAGCTCAGCTGGCAAAAATCTAGGAGCTGAGCAGACTGCCATTAAGTGGCTAAGCAGACTCTAAACACGTGACTCAGCAGGCTTGACACCCGTGACTGAGCACACACGAATCTTGCAGCGCAGCAGACAATACTCCTGGAGCTGAGCAGGCAGGAATCACGCAGCTCAGCAGACAGTAATCAAGGAGCTGAGCAGGCACGAATCACGCAGCTCAGCAGGCAATAATCCTGGAGCTGAGCAAGCAGGAATCACGCAGCTCAGCAGGCAATAATCAAGAAGCAGAGCAGGCAGGAATCAGGCAGCTCAGCAGCCAATAAGCAAGAAGCTAGCAGTCAGGAATCGCGCAGCTCAGCAGGCAATAATCATGGAGCTGAGCTGGCAGGAATCACGCAGCTCAGCAGGCAATACTCACGGAGCTGAGCAGGCAGGAATCACGCAACTCAGCAGGCAATAATAATTGGAGCTGAAGGCTGTAATGAACTGGATAAGCAGACTCTAATCACGTGATTCAGCAGGCTCCTCTCTGGGGACTGAGCAGGCACTTATTATGCAGCTCAGCAAGCAAAAATCATGGAGCTGAGCAAGCAGGAATCACGCAGCTCAGCAGGCAATAATCCTGGAGCTGAGCAAGCAGGAATCACGCAGCTCAGCAGGCAATAATCAAGAAGCAGAGCAGGCAGGAATCAGGCAGCTCAGCAGCCAATAAGCAAGAAGCTAGCAGTCAGGAATCGCGCAGCTCAGCAGGCAATAATCATGGAGCTGAGCTGGCAGGAATCACGCAACTCAGCAGGCAATACTCACGGACCTGAGCAGGCAGGAATCACGCAACTTAGCAGGCAATAATAATTGGAGCTGAAGGCTGTAATGAACTGGATAAGCAGACTCTAATCACGTGATTCAGCCGGCTCCTCTCTGGGGACTGAGCAGGCACTTATTATGCAGCTCAGCAAGCAAAAATCATGGAGCTGAGCAAGCAGGAATCACGCAGCTCAGCATGCAATAATCAAGAAGCTGAGCAGGCAGGAATCACGCAGCTCAGCAGGCAATAAATATGGAGCTGAGCAAGCAGGAATCACGCAGCTCAGCAGGCAATAATCAAGAAGCTGAGCAGGCAGGAATCACGCAGCTTAGCAGGCAATAATCATGGAGCTGAGCAGACTGTAATGAAGTGGCTAAGCAGACTCTAATCACGTCACTCAGCCGGCTCCTAACCCGGTCTTGAGCAGGCACTAATCACGCAGCTGAGCAGGGACTAATCACACAGCTGATCAGGCACGAGTCAGGCAGCTGAGCAGGGATTAAGCATGCAGCTGAGCAAGCGCTAATCCCTTGATTCAGCAGACCCTGATCACGTGACTGAGCAGGCCCTGATCACGTGGCTGAGCATGCACTGATCACGTGACTGAGCATGCACTGATCACGTGACTGAGAGGCACTGATCACGTGACTGAGAGGCACTGATCACGTGACTGAGCATGCACTGATCACGTGACTGAGAGGCACTGATCACGTGACTGAGAGGCGCTGATCACGTGACTGAGGGGCGCTGATCACGTGACTGAGAGGCGCTGATCACGTGGCTATCATGCACTGATCACGTGCTTCAGGAGGCAATAATCAAAGAGCTGAGCAGGCACTAATCACTTGGCTAAGAGGGCACTAATCACGGAGAGGAGCAGGAAATCGTCAAGGAGCTGAGCAAACTGTAATGAAGTGGTTAAGCAGACTCTAAACACGTGACGCAGCAGGCTCTACACCCGTGACTGAGCAGACACAATTTGGGCAGCTCAGCAGACACCAATGGTGCAGCTCAGCAGACACAAATGGTGCAGCTCAGCAGACACCAATCATGCAGCTCAGCAGGCAATACTCATGGAGCTGAGCAGGCAGGAATCACTCAGCTCAGCAGGCAAAGATCAAGGAGCTGAGCAGGCACGAATCTCGCAGCTCAGCTGGCAAAAATCTAGGAGCTGAGCAGACTGCCATTAAGTGGCTAAGCAGACTCTAAACACGTGACTCAGCAGGCTTGACACCCGTGACTGAGCACACACGAATCTTGCAGCCCAGCAGACAATACTCCTGGAGCTGAGCAGGCAGGAATCACGCAGCTCAGCAGACAGTAATCAAGGAGCTGAGCAGGCACGAATCACGCAGCTCAGCAGGCAATAATCCTGGAGCTGAGCAAGCAGGAATCACGCAGCTCAGCAGGCAATAATCAAGAAGCAGAGCAGGCAGGAATCAGGCAGCTCAGCAGCCAATAAGCAAGAAGCTAGCAGTCAGGAATCGCGCAGCTCAGCAGGCAATAATCATGGAGCTGAGCTGGCAGGAATCACGCAACTCAGCAGGCAATACTCACGGACCTGAGCAGGCAGGAATCACGCAACTTAGCAGGCAATAATAATTGGAGCTGAAGGCTGTAATGAACTGGATAAGCAGACTCTAATCACGTGATTCAGCCGGCTCCTCTCTGGGGACTGAGCAGGCACTTATTATGCAGCTCAGCAAGCAAAAATTATGGAGCTGAGCAAGCAGGAATCACGCAGCTCAGCAGGCAATAATCATGGAGCTGAGCAAACAGGAATCACGCAGCTCAGCATGCGATAATCAAGAAGCTGAGCAGGCAGGAATCACGCAGCTCAGCAGGCAATAAATATGGAGCTGAGCAAGCAGGAATCACGCAGCTCAGCAGGCAATAATCAAGAAGCTGAGCAGGCAGGAATCACGCAGCTTAGCAGGCAATAATCATGGAGCTGAGCAGACTGTAATGAAGTGGCTAAGCAGACTCTAATCACGTCACTCAGCCGGCTCCTAACCCGGTCTTGAGCAGGAACTAATCACGCAGCTGAGCAGGGACTAATCACACAGCTGATCAGGCACGAGTAAGGCAGCTGAGCAGGGATTAAGCATGCAGCTGAGCAAGCGCTAATCCCTTGATTCAGCAGACCCTGATCACGTGACTGAGCAGGCCCTGATCACGTGGCTGAGCATGCACTGATCACGTGACTGAGCATGCACTGATCACGTGACTCAGAGGCACTGATCACGTGACTGAGAGACACTGATCACGTGAGTGAGCATGCACTGATCACGTGACTGAGAGGCGCTGATCACGTGACTGAGGGGCGCTGATCACGTGACTGAGAGGTGCTGATCACGTGGCTATCATGCACTGATCACGTGCTTCAGGAGGCAATAATCAAAGAGCTGAGCAGGCACTAATCACTTGGCTAAGAGGGCACTAATCACGGAGAGGAGCAGGAAATCGTCAAGGAGCTGAGCAAACTGTAATGAAGTGGTTAAGCAGACTCTAAACACGTGACGCAGCAGGCTCTACACCCGTGACTGAGCAGACACAATTTGGGCAGCTCAGCAGACACCAATGGTGCAGCTCAGCAGACACAAATGGTGCAGCTCAGCAGACACCAATCATGCAGCTCAGCAGGCAATACTCATGGAGCTGAGCAGGCAGGAATCACTCAGCTCAGCAGGCAAAGATCAAGGAGCTGAGCAGGCACGAATCTCGCAGCTCAGCTGGCAAAAATCTAGGAGCTGAGCAGACTGCCATTAAGTGGCTAAGCAGACTCTAAACACGTGACTCAGCAGGCTTGACACCCGTGACTGAGCACACACGAATCTTGCAGCCCAGCAGACAATACTCCTGGAGCTGAGCAGGCAGGAATCACGCAGCTCAGCAGACAGTAATCAAGGAGCTGAGCAGGCACGAATCACGCAGCTCAGCAGGCAATAATCCTGGAGCTGAGCAAGCAGGAATCACGCAGCTCAGCAGGCAATAATCAAGAAGCAGAGCAGGCAGGAATCAGGCAGCTCAGCAGCCAATAAGCAAGAAGCTAGCAGTCAGGAATCGCGCAGCTCAGCAGGCAATAATCATGCAGCTGAGCTGGCAGGAATCACGCAACTCAGCAGGCAATACTCACGGACCTGAGCAGGCAGGAATCACGCAACTTAGCAGGCAATAATAATTGGAGCTGAAGGCTGTAATGAACTGGATAAGCAGACTCTAATCACGTGATTCAGCCGGCTCCTCTCTGGGGACTGAGCAGGCACTTATTATGCAGCTCAGCAAGCAAAAATCATGGAGCTGAGCAAGCAGGAATCACGCAGCTCAGCAGGCAATAATCATGGAGCTGAGCAAGCAGGAATCACGCAGCTCAGCAGGCAATAATCAAGAAGCTGAGCAGGCAGGAATCACGCAGCTCAGCAGCCAATAAGCAAGAAGCTGAGCAGTCAGGAATCACGCAGCTCAGCAGGCAATAATCATGGAGCTGAGCTGGCAGGAATCACGCAACTCAGCAGGCAATACTCACGGAGCTGAGCAGGCAGGAATCACGCAACTTAGCAGGCAATAATAATTGGAGCTGAAGGCTGTAATGAACTGGATAAGCAGACTCTAATCACGTGATTCAGCCGGCTCCTCTCTGGGGACTGAGCAGGCACTTATCATGCAGCTCAGCAAGCAAAAATCATGGAGCTGAGCAAACAGGAATCACGCAGCTCAGCATGCAATACTCAAGAAGCTGAGCAGGCAGGAATCACGCAGCTCAGCAGGCAATAAATATGGAGCTGAGCATGCAGGAATCACGCAGCTCAGCAGGCAATAATCAAGAAGCTGAGCAGGCAGGAATCACGCAGCTTAGCAGGCAATAATCATGGAGCTGAGCAGACTGTAATGAAGTGGCTAAGCAGACTCTAATCACGTCACTCAGCCGGCTCCTAACCCGGTCTTGAGCAGGCACTAATCACGCAGCTGAGCAGGGACTAATCACACAGCTGATCAGGCACGAGTCACGCAGCTGAGCAGGGATTAAGCATGCAGCTGAGCAAGCGCTAATCCCTTGATTCAGCAGACCCTGATCACGTGACTGAGCAGGCCCTGATCACGTGGCTGAGCATGCACTGATCACGTGACTGAGCATGCACTGATCACGTGACTGAGAGGCACTGATCACGTGACTGAGAGGCACTGATCACGTGACTGAGCATGCACTGATCACGTGACTGAGAGGCACTGATCACGTGACTGAGAGGCGCTGATCACGTGACTGAGGGGCGCTGATCACGTGACTGAGAGGCGCTGATCACGTGGCTATCATGCACTGATCACGTGCTTCAGGAGGCAATAATCAAAGAGCTGAGCAGGCACTAATCACTTGGCTAAGAGGGCACTAATCACGGAGAGGAGCAGGAAATCGTCAAGGAGCTGAGCAAACTGTAATGAAGTGGTTAAGCAGACTCTAAACACGTGACGCAGCAGGCTCTACACCCGTGACTGAGCAGACACAATTTGGGCAGCTCAGCAGACACCAATGGTGCAGCTCAGCAGACACAAATGGTGCAGCTCAGCAGACACCAATCATGCAGCTCAGCAGGCAATACTCATGGAGCTGAGCAGGCAGGAATCACTCAGCTCAGCAGGCAAAGATCAAGGAGCTGAGCAGGCACGAATCTCGCAGCTCAGCTGGCAAAAATCTAGGAGCTGAGCAGACTGCCATTAAGTGGCTAAGCAGACTCTAAACACGTGACTCAGCAGGCTTGACACCCGTGACTGAGCACACACGAATCTTGCAGCGCAGCAGACAATACTCCTGGAGCTGAGCAGGCAAGAATCACGCAGCTCAGCAGACAGTAATCAAGGAGCTGAGCAGGCACGAATCACGCAGCTCAGCAGGCAATAATCCTGGAGCTGAGCAAGCAGGAATCACGCAGCTCAGCAGGCAATAATCAAGAAGCAGAGCAGGCAGGAATCAGGCAGCTCAGCAGCCAATAAGCAAGAAGCTAGCAGTCAGGAATCGCGCAGCTCAGCAGGCAATAATCATGCAGCTGAGCTGGCAGGAATCACGCAACTCAGCAGGCAATACTCACGGACCTGAGCAGGCAGGAATCACGCAACTTAGCAGGCAATAATAATTGGAGCTGAAGGCTGTAATGAACTGGATAAGCAGACTCTAATCACGTGATTCAGCCGGCTCCTCTCTGGGGACTGAGCAGGCACTTATTATGCAGCTCAGCAAGCAAAAATCATGGAGCTGAGCAAGCAGGAATCACGCAGCTCAGCAGGCAATAATCCTGGAGCTGAGCAAGCAGGAATCACGCAGCTCAGCAGGCAATAATCAAGAAGCAGAGCAGGCAGGAATCAGGCAGCTCAGCAGCCAATAAGCAAGAAGCTAGCAGTCAGGAATCGCGCAGCTCAGCAGGCAATAATCATGGAGCTGAGCTGGCAGGAATCACGCAACTCAGCAGGCAATACTCACGGACCTGAGCAGGCAGGAATCACGCAACTTAGCAGGCAATAATAATTGGAGCTGAAGGCTGTAATGAACTGGATAAGCAGACTCTAATCACGTGATTCAGCCGGCTCCTCTCTGGGGACTGAGCAGGCACTTATTATGCAGCTCAGCAAGCAAAAATCATGGAGCTGAGCAAACAGGAATCACGCAGCTCAGCATGCAATAATCAAGAATCTGAGCAGGCAGGAATCACGCAGCTCAGCAGGCAATAAATATGGAGCTGAGCAAGCAGGAATCACGCAGCTCAGCAGGCAATAATCAAGAAGCTGAGCAGGCAGGAATCACGCAGCTTAGCAGGCAATAATCATGGAGCTGAGCAGACTGTAATGAAGTGGCTAAGCAGACTCTAATCACGTCACTCAGCCGGCTCCTAACCCGGTCTTGAGCAGGCACTAATCACGCAGCTGAGCAGGGACTAATCACACAGCTGATCAGGCACGAGTCACGCAGCAGAGCAGGGATTAAGCATGCAGCTGAGCAAGCGCTAATCCCTTGATTCAGCAGACCCTGATCACGTGACTGAGCAGGCCCTGATCACGTGGCTGAGCATGCACTGATCACGTGACTGAGCATGCACTGATCACGTGACTGAGAGGCACTGATCACGTGACTGAGAGGCACTGATCACGTGACTGAGCATGCACTGATCACGTGACTGAGAGGCACTGATCACGTGACTGAGAGGCGCTGATCACGTGACTGAGGGGCGCTGATCACGTGACTGAGAGGCGCTGATCACGTGGCTATCATGCACTGATCACGTGCTTCAGGAGGCAATAATCAAAGAGCTGAGCAGGCACTAATCACTTGGCTAAGAGGGCACTAATCACGGAGAGGAGCAGGAAATCGTCAAGGAGCTGAGCAAACTGTAATGAAGTGGTTAAGCAGACTCTAAACACGTGACGCAGCAGGCTCTACACCCGTGACTGAGCAGACACAATTTGGGCAGCTCAGCAGACACCAATGGTGCAGCTCAGCAGACACAAATGGTGCAGCTCAGCAGACACCAATCATGCAGCTCAGCAGGCAATACTCATGGAGCTGAGCAGGCAGGAATCACTCAGCTCAGCAGGCAAAGATCAAGGAGCTGAGCAGGCACGAATCTCGCAGCTCAGCTGGCAAAAATCTAGGAGCTGAGCAGACTGCCATTAAGTGGCTAAGCAGACTCTAAACACGTGACTCAGCAGGCTTGACACCCGTGACTGAGCACACACGAATCTTGCAGCCCAGCAGACAATACTCCTGGAGCTGAGCAGGCAAGAATCACGCAGCTCAGCAGACAGTAATCAAGGAGCTGAGCAGGCACGAATCACGCAGCTCAGCAGGCAATAATCCTGGAGCTGAGCAAGCAGGAATCACGCAGCTCAGCAGGCAATAATCAAGAAGCAGAGCAGGCAGGAATCAGGCAGCTCAGCAGCCAATAAGCAAGAAGCTAGCAGTCAGGAATCGCGCAGCTCAGCAGGCAATAATCATGGAGCTGAGCTGGCAGGAATCACGCAACTCAGCAGGTAATACTCACGGACCTGAGCAGGCAGGAATCAAGCAACTTAGCAGGCAATAATAATTGGAGCTGAAGGCTGTAATGAACTGGATAAGCAGACTCTAATCACGTGATTCAGCCGGCTCCTCTCTGGGGACTGAGCAGGCACTTATTATGCAGCTCAGCAAGCAAAAATCATGGAGCTGAGCAAGCAGGAATCACGCAGCTCAGCAGGCAATAATCCTGGAGCTGAGCAAGCAGGAATCACGCAGCTCAGCAGGCAATAATCAAGAAGCAGAGCAGGCAGGAATCAGGCAGCTCAGCAGCCAATAAGCAAGAAGCTAGCAGTCAGGAATCGCGCAGCTCAGCAGGCAATAATCATGGAGCTGAGCTGGCAGGAATCACGCAACTCAGCAGGCAATACTCACGGACCTGAGCAGGCAGGAATCACGCAACTTAGCAGGCAATAATAATTGGAGCTGAAGGCTGTAATGAACTGGATAAGCAGACTCTAATCACGTGATTCAGCCGGCTCCTCTCTGGGGACTGAGCAGGCACTTATTATGCAGCTCAGCAAGCAAAAATCATGGAGCTGAGCAAGCAGGAATCACGCAGCTCAGCAGGCAATAATCATGGAGCTGAGCAAACAGGAATCACGCAGCTCAGCATGCAATAATCAAGAAGCTGAGCAGGCAGGAATCACGCAGCTCAGCAGGCAATAAATATGGAGCTGAGCAAGCAGGAATCACGCAGCTCAGCAGGCAATAATCAAGAAGCTGAGCAGGCAGGAATCACGCAGCTTAGCAGGCAATAATCATGGAGCTGAGCAGACTGTAATGAAGTGGCTAAGCAGACTCTAATCACGTCACTCAGCCGGCTCCTAACCCGGTCTTGAGCAGGCACTAATCACGCAGCTGAGCAGGGACTAATCACACAGCTGATCAGGCACGAGTCACGCAGCTGAGCAGGGATTAAGCATGCAGCTGAGCAAGCGCTAATCCCTTGATTCAGCAGACCCTGATCACGTGACTGAGCAGGCCCTGATCACGTGGCTGAGCATGCACTGATCACGTGACTGAGCATGCACTGATCACGTGACTGAGAGGCACTGATCACGTGACTGAGAGGCACTGATCACGTGACTGAGCATGCACTGACCACGTGACTGAGAGGCACTGATCACGTGACTGAGAGGCGCTGATCACGTGACTGAGGGGCGCTGATCACGTGACTGAGAGGCGCTGATCACGTGGCTATCATGCACTGATCACGTGCTTCAGGAGGCAATAATCAAAGTGCTGAGCAGGCACTAATCACTTGGCTAAGAGGGCAGTAATCACGGAGAGGAGCAGGAAATCGTCAAGGAGCTGAGCAAACTGTAATGAAGTGGTTAAGCAGACTCTAAACACGTGACGCAGCAGGCTCTACACCCGTGACTGAGCAGACACAATTTGGGCAGCTCAGCAGACACCAATGGTGCAGCTCAGCAGACACAAATGGTGCAGCTCAGCAGACACCAATCATGCAGCTCAGCAGGCAATACTCATGGAGCTGAGCAGGCAGGAATCACTCAGCTCAGCAGGCAAAGATCAAGGAGCTGAGCAGGCACGAATCTCGCAGCTCAGCTGGCAAAAATCTAGGAGCTGAGCAGACTGCCATTAAGTGGCTAAGCAGACTCTAAACACGTGACTCAGCAGGCTTGACACCCGTGACTGAGCACACACGAATCTTGCAGCCCAGCAGACAATACTCCTGGAGCTGAGCAGGCAAGAATCACGCAGCTCAGCAGACAGTAATCAAGGAGCTGAGCAGGCACGAATCACGCAGCTCAGCAGGCAATAATCCTGGAGCTGAGCAAGCAGGAATCACGCAGCTCAGCAGGCAATAATCAAGAAGCAGAGCAGGCAGGAATCAGGCAGCTCAGCAGCCAATAAGCAAGAAGCTAGCAGTCAGGAATCGCGCAGCTCAGCAGGCAATAATCATGGAGCTGAGCTGGCAGGAATCACGCAACTCAGCAGGCAATACTCACGGACCTGAGCAGGCAGGAATCAAGCAACTTAGCAGGCAATAATAATTGGAGCTGAAGGCTGTAATGAACTGGATAAGCAGACTCTAATCACGTGATTCAGCCGGCTCCTCTCTGGGGACTGAGCAGGCACTTATTATGCAGCTCAGCAAGCAAAAATCATGGAGCTGAGCAAGCAGGAATCACGCAGCTCAGCAGGCAATAATCCTGGAGCTGAGCAAGCAGGAATCACGCAGCTCAGCAGGCAATAATCAAGAAGCAGAGCAGGCAGGAATCAGGCAGCTCAGCAGCCAATAAGCAAGAAGCTAGCAGTCAGGAATCGCGCAGCTCAGCAGGCAATAATCATGGAGCTGAGCTGGCAGGAATCACGCAACTCAGCAGGCAATACTCACGGACCTGAGCAGGCAGGAATCACGCAACTTAGCAGGCAATAATAATTGGAGCTGAAGGCTGTAATGAACTGGATAAGCTGACTCTAATCACGTGATTCAGCCGGCTCCTCTCTGGGGACTGAGCAGGCACTTATTATGCAGCTCAGCAAGCAAAAATCATGGAGCTGAGCAAGCAGGAATCACGCAGCTCAGCATGCAATAATCAAGAAGCTGAGCAGGCAGGAATCACGCAGCTCAGCAGGCAATAAATATGGAGCTGAGCAAGCAGGAATCACGCAGCTCAGCAGGCAATAATCAAGAAGCTGAGCAGGCAGGAATCACGCAGCTTAGCAGGCAATAATCATGGAGCTGAGCAGACTGTAATGAAGTGGCTAAGCAGACTCTAATCACGTCACTCAGCTGGCTCCTAACCCGGTCTTGAGCAGGCACTAATCACGCAGCTGAGCAGGGACTAATCACACAGCTGATCAGGCACGAGTCACGCAGCTGAGCAGGGATTAAGCATGCAGCTGAGCAAGCGCTAATCCCTTGATTCAGCAGACACTGATCACGTGACTGAGCAGGCCCTGATCACGTGGCTGAGCATGCACTGATCACGTGACTGAGCATGCACTGATCACGTGACTGAGAGGCACTGATCACGTGGCTATCATGCACTGATCACGTGCTTCAGGAGGCAATAATCAAAGAGCTGAGCAGGCACTAATCACTTGGCTAAGAGGGCACTAATCACGGAGAGGAGCAGGAAATCGTCAAGGAGCTGAGCAATCTGTAATGAAGTGGTTAAGCAGACTCTAAACACGTGACGCAGCAGGCTCTACACCCGTGACTGAGCAGACACAATTTGGGCAGCTCAGCAGACACCAATGGTGCAGCTCAGCAGACACAAATGGTGCAGCTCAGCAGACACCAATCATGCAGCTCAGCAGGCAATACTCATGGAGCTGAGCAGGCAGGAATCACTCAGCTCAGCAGGCAAAGATCAAGGAGCTGAGCAGGCACGAATCTCGCAGCTCAGCTGGCAAAAATCAAGGAGCTGAGCAGACTGCCATTAAGTGGCTAAGCAGACTCTAAACACGTGACTCAGCAGGCTTGACACCCGTGACTGAGCACACACGAATCTTGCAGCCCAGCAGACAATACTCCTGGAGCTGAGCAGGCAAGAATCACGCAGCTCAGCAGACAGTAATCAAGGAGCTGAGCAGGCACGAATCACGCAGCTCAGCAGGCAATAATCCTGGAGCTGAGCAAGCAGGAATCACGCAGCTCAGCAGGCAATAAACAAGAAGCAGAGCAGGCAGGAATCAGGCAGCTCAGCAGCCAATAAGCAAGAAGCTAGCAGTCAGGAATCGCGCAGCTCAGCAGGCAATAATCATGGAGCTGAGCTGGCAGGAATCACGCAACTCAGCAGGCAATACTCACGGACCTGAGCAGGCAGGAATCACGCAACTTAGCAGGCAATAATAATTGGAGCTGAAGGCTGTAATGAACTGGATAAGCAGACTCTAATCACGTGATTCAGCCGGCTCCTCTCTGGGGACTGAGCAGGCACTTATTATGCAGCTCAGCAAGCAAAAATCATGGAGCTGAGCAAGCAGGAATCACGCAGCTCAGCAGGCAATAATCCTGGAGCTGAGCAAGCAGGAATCACGCAGCTCAGCAGGCAATAATCAAGAAGCAGAGCAGGCAGGAATCAGGCAGCTCAGCAGCCAATAAGCAAGAAGCTAGCAGTCAGGAATCGCGCAGCTCAGCAGGCAATAGTCATGGAGCTGAGCTGGCAGGAATCACGCAACTCAGCAGGCAATACTCACGGACCTGAGCAGGCAGGAATCACGCAACTTAGCAGGCAATAAATATGGAGCTGAGCAAACAGGAATCACGCAGCTCAGCATGCAATAATCAAGAAGCTGAGCAGGCAGGAATCACGCAGCTCAGCAGGCAATAAATATGGAGCTGAGCAAGCAGGAATCACGCAGCTCAGCAGGCAATAATCAAGAAGCTGAGCAGGCAGGAATCACGCAGCTTAGCAGGCAATAATCATGGAGCTGAGCAGACTGTAATGAAGTGGCTAAGCAGACTCTAATCACGTCACTCAGCCGGCTCCTAACCCGGTCTTGAGCAGGCACTAATCACGCAGCTGAGCAGGGACTAATCACACAGCTGATCAGGCACGAGTCACGCAGCTGAGCAGGGATTAAGCATGCAGCTGAGCAAGCGCTAATCCCTTGATTCAGCAGACCCTGATCACGTGACTGAGCAGGCCCTGATCACGTGGCTGAGCATGCACTGATCACGTGACTGAGCATGCACTGATCACGTGACTGAGAGGCACTGATCACGTGACTGAGAGGCACTGATCACGTGACTGAGCATGCACTGATCACGTGACTGAGAGGCACTGATCACGTGACTGAGAGGCGCTGATCACGTGACTGAGGGGCGCTGATCACGTGACTGAGAGGCGCTGATCACGTGGCTATCATGCACTGATCACGTGCTTCAGGAGGCAATAATCAAAGAGCTGAGCAGGCACTAATCACTTGGCTAAGAGGGCACTAATCACGGAGAGGAGCAGGAAATCGTCAAGGAGCTGAGCAAACTGTAATGAAGTGGTTAAGCAGACTCTAAACACGTGACGCAGCAGGCTCTACACCCGTGACTGAGCAGACACAATTTGGGCAGCTCAGCAGACACCAATGGTGCAGCTCAGCAGACACAAATGGTGCAGCTCAGCAGACACCAATCATGCAGCTCAGCAGGCAATACTCATGGAGCTGAGCAGGCAGGAATCACTCAGCTCAGCAGGCAAAGATCAAGGAGCTGAGCAGGCACGAATCTCGCAGCTCAGCTGGCAAAAATCTAGGAGCTGAGCAGACTGCCATTAAGTGGCTAAGCAGACTCTAAACACGTGACTCAGCAGGCTTGACACCCGTGACTGAGCACACACGAATCTTGCAGCCCAGCAGACAATACTCCTGGAGCTGAGCAGGCAAGAATCACGCAGCTCAGCAGACAGTAATCAAGGAGCTGAGCAGGCACGAATCACGCAGCTCAGCAGGCAATAATCCTGGAGCTGAGCAAGCAGGAATCACGCAGCTCAGCAGGCAATAATCAAGAAGCAGAGCAGGCAGGAATCAGGCAGCTCAGCAGCCAATAAGCAAGAAGCTAGCAGTCAGGAATCGCGCAGCTCAGCAGGCAATAATCATGGAGCTGAGCTGGCAGGAATCACGCAACTCAGCAGGCAATACTCACGGACCTGAGCAGGCAGGAATCAAGCAACTTAGCAGGCAATAATAATTGGAGCTGAAGGCTGTAATGAACTGGATAAGCAGACTCTAATCACGTGATTCAGCCGGCTCCTCTCTGGGGACTGAGCAGGCACTTATTATGCAGCTCAGCAAGCAAAAATCATGGAGCTGAGCAAGCAGGAATCACGCAGCTCAGCAGGCAATAATCATGGAGCTGAGCAACCAGGAATCACGCAGCTCAGCAGGCAATAATCAAGAAGCAGAGCAGGCAGGAATCAGGCAGCTCAGCAGCCAATAAGCAAGAAGCTAGCAGTCAGGAATCGCGCAGCTCAGCAGGCAATAATCATGGAGCTGAGCTGGCAGGAATCACGCAACTCAGCAGGCAATACTCACGGACCTGAGCAGGCAGGAATCACGCAACTTAGCAGGCAATAATAATTGGAGCTGAAGGCTGTAATGAACTGGATAAGCAGACTCTAATCACGTGATTCAGCCGGCTCCTCTCTGGGGACTGAGCAGGCACTTATTATGCAGCTCAGCAAGCAAAAATCATGGAGCTGAGCAAGCAGGAATCACGCAGCTCAGCATGCAATAATCAAGAAGCTGAGCAGGCAGGAATCACGCAGCTCAGCAGGCAATAAATATGGAGCTGAGCAAGCAGGAATCACGCAGCTCAGCAGGCAATAATCAAGAAGCTGAGCAGGCAGGAATCACGCAGCTTAGCAGGCAATAATCATGGAGCTGAGCAGACTGTAATGAAGTGGCTAAGCAGACTCTAATCACGTCACTCAGCTGGCTCCTAACCCGGTCTTGAGCAGGCACTAATCACGCAGCTGAGCAGGGACTAATCACACAGCTGATCAGGCACGAGTCACGCAGCTGAGCAGGGATTAAGCATGCAGCTGAGCAAGCGCTAATCCCTTGATTCAGCAGACACTGATCACGTGACTGAGCAGGCCCTGATCACGTGGCTGAGCATGCACTGATCACGTGACTGAGCCTGCACTGATCACGTGACTGAGAGGCACTGATCACGTGGCTATCATGCACTGATCACGTGCTTCAGGAGGCAATAATCAAAGAGCTGAGCAGGCACTAATCACTTGGCTAAGAGGGCACTAATCACGGAGAGGAGCAGGAAATCGTCAAGGAGCTGAGCAATCTGTAATGAAGTGGTTAAGCAGACTCTAAACACGTGACGCAGCAGGCTCTACACCCGTGACTGAGCAGACACAATTTGGGCAGCTCAGCAGACACCAATGGTGCAGCTCAGCAGACACAAATGGTGCAGCTCAGCAGACACCAATCATGCAGCTCAGCAGGCAATACTCATGGAGCTGAGCAGGCAGGAATCACTCAGCTCAGCAGGCAAAGATCAAAGAGCTGAGCAGGCACGAATCTCGCAGCTCAGCTGGCAAAAATCAAGGAGCTGAGCAGACTGCCATTAAGTGGCTAAGCAGACTCTAAACACGTGACTCAGCAGGCTTGACACCCGTGACTGAGCACACACGAATCTTGCAGCCCAGCAGACAATACTCCTGGAGCTGAGCAGGCAAGAATCACGCAGCTCAGCAGACAGTAATCAAGGAGCTGAGCAGGCACGAATCACGCAGCTCAGCAGGCAATAATCCTGGAGCTGAGCAAGCAGGAATCACGCAGCTCAGCAGGCAATAATCAAGAAGCAGAGCAGGCAGGAATCAGGCAGCTCAGCAGCCAATAAGCAAGAAGCTAGCAGTCAGGAATCGCGCAGCTCAGCAGGCAATAATCATGGAGCTGAGCTGGCAGGAATCACGCAACTCAGCAGGCAATACTCACGGACCTGAGCAGGCAGGAATCACGCAACTTAGTAGGCAATAATAATTGGAGCTGAAGGCTGTAATGAACTGGATAAGCAGACTCTAATCACGTGATTCAGCCGGCTCCTCTCTGGGGACTGAGCAGGCACTTATTATGCAGCTCAGCAAGCAAAAATCATGGAGCTGAGCAAGCAGGAATCACGCAGCTCAGCAGGCAATAATCCTGGAGCTGAGCAAGCAGGAATCACGCAGCTCAGCAGGCAATAATCAAGAAGCAGAGCAGGCAGGAATCAGGCAGCTCAGCAGCCAATAAGCAAGAAGCTAGCAGTCAGGAATCGCGCAGCTCAGCAGGCAATAGTCATGGAGCTGAGCTGGCAGGAATCACGCAACTCAGCAGGCAATACTCACGGACCTGAGCAGGCAGGAATCACGCAACTTAGCAGGCAATAAAAATTGGAGCTGAAGGCTGTAATGAACTGGATAAGCAGACTCTAATCACGTGATTCAGCCGGCTCCTCTCTGGGGACTGAGCAGGCACTTATTATGCAGCTCAGCAAGCAAAAATCATGGAGCTGAGCAAGCAGGAATCACGCAGCTCAGCAGGCAATAATCATGGAGCTGAGCAAACAGGAATCACGCAGCTCAGCATGCAATAATCAAGAAGCTGAGCAGGCAGGAATCACGCAGCTCAGCAGGCAATAAATATGGAGCTGAGCAAGCAGGAATCACGCAGCTCAGCAGGCAATAATCAAGAAGCTGAGCAGGCAGGAATCACGCAGCTTAGCAGGCAATAATCATGGAGCTGAGCAGACTGTAATGAAGTGGCTAAGCAGACTCTAATCACGTCACTCAGCCGGCTCCTAACCCGGTCTTGAGCAGGCACTAATCACGCAGCTGAGCAGGGACTAATCACACAGCTGATCAGGCACGAGTCACGCAGCTGAGCAGGGATTAAGCATGCAGCTGAGCAAGCGCTAATCCCTTGATTCAGCAGACCCTGATCACGTGACTGAGCAGGCCCTGATCACGTGGCTGAGCATGCACTGATCACGTGACTGAGCATGCACTGATCACGTGACTGAGAGGCACTGATCACGTGACTGAGAGGCACTGATCACGTGACTGAGCATGCACTGATCACGTGACTGAGAGGCACTGATCACGTGACTGAGAGGCGCTGATCACGTGACTGAGGGGCGCTGATCACGTGACTGAGAGGCGCTGATCACGTGGCTATCATGCACTGATCACGTGCTTCAGGAGGCAATAATCAAAGAGCTGAGCAGGCACTAATCACTTGGCTAAGAGGGCACTAATCACGGAGAGGAGCAGGAAATCGTCAAGGAGCTGAGCAAACTGTAATGAAGTGGTTAAGCAGACTCTAAACACGTGACGCAGCAGGCTCTACACCCGTGACTGAGCAGACACAATTTGGGCAGCTCAGCAGACACCAATGGTGCAGCTCAGCAGACACAAATGGTGCAGCTCAGCAGACACCAATCATGCAGCTCAGCAGGCAATACTCATGGAGCTGAGCAGGCAGGAATCACTCAGCTCAGCAGGCAAAGATCAAGGAGCTGAGCAGGCACGAATCTCGCAGCTCAGCTGGCAAAAATCAAGGAGCTGAGCAGACTGCCATTAAGTGGCTAAGCAGACTCTAAACACGTGACTCAGCAGGCTTGACACCCGTGACTGAGCACACACGAATCTTGCAGCCCAGCAGACAATACTCCTGGAGCTGAGCAGGCAAGAATCACGCAGCTCAGCAGACAGTAATCAAGGAGCTGAGCAGGCACGAATCACGCAGCTCAGCAGGCAATAATCCTGGAGCTGAGCAAGCAGGAATCACGCAGCTCAGCAGGCAATAATCAAGAAGCAGAGCAGGCAGGAATCAGGCAGCTCAGCAGCCAATAAGCAAGAAGCTAGCAGTCAGGAATCGCGCAGCTCAGCAGGCAATAATCATGGAGCTGAGCTGGCAGGAATCACGCAACTCAGCAGGCAATACTCACGGACCTGAGCAGGCAGGAATCAAGCAACTTAGCAGGCAATAATAATTGGAGCTGAAGGCTGTAATGAACTGGATAAGCAGACTCTAATCACGTGATTCAGCCGGCTCCTCTCTGGGGACTGAGCAGGCACTTATTATGCAGCTCAGCAAGCAAAAATCATGGAGCTGAGCAAGCAGGAATCACGCAGCTCAGCAGGCAATAATCCTGGAGCTGAGCAAGCAGGAATCACGCAGCTCAGCAGGCAACAATCAAGAAGCAGAGCAGGCAGGAATCAGGCAGCTCAGCAGCCAATAAGCAAGAAGCTAGCAGTCAGGAATCGCGCAGCTCAGCAGGCAATAATCATGGAGCTGAGCTGGCAGGAATCACGCAACTCAGCAGGCAATACTCACGGACCTGAGCAGGCAGGAATCACGCAACTTAGCAGGCAATAATAATGGAGCTGAAGGCTGTAATGAACTGGATAAGCAGACTCTAATCACGTGATTCAGCCGGCTCCTCTCTGGGGACTGAGCAGGCACTTATTATGCAGCTCAGCAAGCAAAAATCATGGAGCTGAGCAAGCAGGAATCACGCAGCTCAGCATGCAATAATCAAGAAGCTGAGCAGGCAGGAATCACGCAGCTCAGCAGGCAATAAATATGGAGCTGAGCAAGCAGGAATCACGAAGCTCAGCAGGCAATAATCAAGAAGCTGAGCAGGCAGGAATCACGCAGCTTAGCAGGCAATAATCATGGAGCTGAGCAGACTGTAATGAAGTGGCTAGGCAGACTCTAATCACGTCACTCAGCCGGCTCCTGACCCGGTCTTGAGCAGGCACTAATCACCCAGCTGAGCAGGGACTAATCACACAGCTGATCAGGCACGAGTCACGCAGCTGAGCAGGGATTAAGCATGCAGCTGAGCAAACAGGAATCACGCAGCTCAGCATGCAATAATCAAGAAGCTGAGCAGGCAGGAATCACGCAGCTCAGCAGGCAATAAATATGGAGCTGAGCAAGCAGGAATCACGCAGCTCAGCAGGCAATAATCAAGAAGCTGAGCAGGCAGGAATCACGCAGCTTAGCAGGCAATAATCATGGAGCTGAGCAGACTGTAATGAAGTGGCTAAGCAGACTCTAATCACGTCACTCAGCCGGCTCCTAACCCGGTCTTGAGCAGGCACTAATCACGCAGCTGAGCAGGGACTAATCACACAGCTGATCAGGCACGAGTCACGCAGCTGAGCAGGGATTAAGCATGCAGCTGAGCAAGCGCTAATCCCTTGATTCAGCAGACCCTGATCACGTGACTGAGCAGGCCCTGATCACGTGGCTGAGCATGCACTGATCACGTGACTGAGCATGCACTGATCACGTGACTGAGAGGCACTGATCACGTGACTGAGAGGCACTGATCACGTGACTGAGCATGCACTGATCACGTGACTGAGAGGCACTGATCACGTGACTGAGAGGCGCTGATCACGTGACTGAGGGCGCTGATCACGTGACTGAGAGGCGCTGATCACGTGGCTATCATGCACTGATCACGTGCTTCAGGAGGCAATAATCAAAGAGCTGAGCAGGCACTAATCACTTGGCTAAGAGGGCACTAATCACGGAGAGGAGCAGGAAATCGTCAAGGAGCTGAGCAAACTGTAATGAAGTGGTTAAGCAGACTCTAAACACGTGACGCAGCAGGCTCTACACCCGTGACTGAGCAGACACAATTTGGGCAGCTCAGCAGACACCAATGGTGCAGCTCAGCAGACACAAATGGTGCAGCTCAGCAGACACCAATCATGCAGCTCAGCAGGCAATACTCATGGAGCTGAGCAGGCAGGAATCACTCAGCTCAGCAGGCAAAGATCAAGGAGCTGAGCAGGCACGAATCTCGCAGCTCAGCTGGCAAAAATCAAGGAGCTGAGCAGACTGCCATTAAGTGGCTAAGCAGACTCTAAACACGTGACTCAGCAGGCTTGACACCCGTGACTGAGCACACACGAATCTTGCAGCCCAGCAGACAATACTCCTGGAGCTGAGCAGGCAAGAATCACGCAGCTCAGCAGACAGTAATCAAGGAGCTGAGCAGGCACGAATCACGCAGCTCAGCAGGCAATAATCCTGGAGCTGAGCAAGCAGGAATCACGCAGCTCAGCAGGCAATAATCAAGAAGCAGAGCAGGCAGGAATCAGGCAGCTCAGCAGCCAATAAGCAAGAAGCTAGCAGTCAGGAATCGCGCAGCTCAGCAGGCAATAATCATGGAGCTGAGCTGGCAGGAATCACGCAACTCAGCAGGCAATACTCACGGACCTGAGCAGGCAGGAATCAAGCAACTTAGCAGGCAATAATAATTGGAGCTGAAGGCTGTAATGAACTGGATAAGCAGACTCTAATCACGTGATTCAGCCGGCTCCTCTCTGGGGACTGAGCAGGCACTTATTATGCAGCTCAGCAAGCAAAAATCATGGAGCTGAGCAAGCAGGAATCACGCAGCTCAGCAGGCAATAATCCTGGAGCTGAGCAAGCAGGAATCACGCAGCTCAGCAGGCAATAATCAAGAAGCAGAGCAGGCAGGAATCAGGCAGCTCAGCAGCCAATAAGCAAGAAGCTAGCAGTCAGGAATCGCGCAGCTCAGCAGGCAATAATCATGGAGCTGAGCTGGCAGGAATCACGCAACTCAGCAGGCAATACTCACGGACCTGAGCAGGCAGGAATCACGCAACTTAGCAGGCAATAATAATTGGAGCTGAAGGCTGTAATGAACTGGATAAGCAGACTCTAATCACGTGATTCAGCCGGCTCCTCTCTGGGGACTGAGCAGGCACTTATTATGCAGCTCAGCAAGCAAAAATCATGGAGCTGAGCAAGCAGGAATCACGCAGCTCAGCATGCAATAATCAAGAAGCTGAGCAGGCAGGAATCACGCAGCTCAGCAGGCAATAAATATGGAGCTGAGCAAGCAGGAATCACGAAGCTCAGCAGGCAATAATCAAGAAGCTGAGCAGGCAGGAATCACGCAGCTTAGCAGGCAATAATCATGGAGCTGAGCAGACTGTAATGAAGTGGCTAGGCAGACTCTAATCACGTCACTCAGCCGGCTCCTGACCCGGTCTTGAGCAGGCACTAATCACCCAGCTGAGCAGGGACTAATCACACAGCTGATCAGGCACGAGTCACGCAGCTGAGCAGGGATTAAGCATGCAGCTGAGCAAGCGCTAATCCCTTGATTCAGCAGACACTGATCACGTGACTGAGCAGGCCCTGATCACGTGGCTGAGCATGCACTGATCACGTGACTGAGCATGCACTGATCACGTGACTGAGAGGCACTGATCACGTGACTGAGAGGCACTGATCACGTGACTGAGCATGCACTGATCACGTGACTGAGAGGCGCTGATCACGTGACTGAGAGGCGCTGATCACGTGACTGAGGGGCGCTGATCACGTGACTGAGAGGCGCTGATCACGTGGCTATCATGCACTGATCACGTGCTTCAGGAGGCAATAATCAAAGAGCTGAGCAGGCACTAATCACTTGGCTAAGAGGGCACTAATCACGGAGAGGAGCAGGAAATCGTCAAGGAGCTGAGCAAACTGTAATGAAGTGGTTAAGCAGACTCTAAACACGTGACGCAGCAGGCTCTACACCCGTGACTGAGCAGACACAATTTGGGCAGCTCAGCAGACACCAATGGTGCAGCTCAGCAGACACAAATGGTGCAGCTCAGCAGACACCAATCATGCAGCTCAGCAGGCAATACTCATGGAGCTGAGCAGGCAGGAATCACTCAGATCAGCAGGCAAAGATCAAGGAGCTGAGCAGGCACGAATCTCGCAGCTCAGCTGGCAAAAATCAAGGAGCTGAGCAGACTGCCATTAAGTGGCTAAGCAGACTCTAAACACGTGACTCAGCAGGCTTGACACCCGTGACTGAGCACACACGAATCTTGCAGCCCAGCAGACAATACTCCTGGAGCTGAGCAGGCAAGAATCACGCAGCTCAGCAGACAGTAATCAAGGAGCTGAGCAGGCACGAATCACGCAGCTCAGCAGGCAATAATCCTGGAGCTGAGCAAGCAGGAATCACGCAGCTCAGCAGGCAATAATCAAGAAGCAGAGCAGGCAGGAATCAGGCAGCTCAGCAGCCAATAAGCAAGAAGCTAGCAGTCAGGAATCGAGCAGCTCAGCAGGCAATAATCATGGAGCTGAGCTGGCAGGAATCACGCAACTCAGCAGGCAATACTCACGGACCTGAGCAGGCAGGAATCACGCAACTTAGCAGGCAATAATAATTGGAGCTGGAGGCTGTAATGAACTGGATAAGCAGACTCTAATCACGTGATTCAGCCGGCTCCTCTCTGGGGACTGAGCAGGCACTTATTATGCAGCTCAGCAAGCAAAAATCATGTAGCTGAGCAAGCAGGAATCACGCAGCTCAGCAGGCAATAATCATGGAGCTGAGCAAACAGGAATCACGCAGCTCAGCATGCAATAATCAAGAAGCTGAGCAGGCAGGAATCACGCAGCTCAGCAGGCAATAAATATGGAGCTGAGCAAGCAGGAATCACGCAGCTCAGCAGGCAATAATCAAGAAGCTGAGCAGGCAGGAATCACGCAGCTTAGCAGGCAATAATCATGGAGCTGAGCAGACTGTAATGAAGTGGCTAAGCAGACTCTAATCACGTCACTCAGCCGGCTCCTAACCCGGTCTTGAGCAGGCACTAATCACGCAGCTGAGCAGGGACTAATCACACAGCTGATCAGGCACCAGTCACGCAGCTGAGCAGGGATTAAGCATGCAGCTGAGCAAGCGCTAATCCCTTGATTCAGCAGACCCTGATCACGTGACTGAGCAGGCCCTGATCACGTGGCTGAGCATGCACTGATCACGTGACTGAGCATGCACTGATCACGTGACTGAGAGGCACTGATCACGTGACTGAGCATGCACTGATCACGTGACTGAGAGGCACTGATCACGTGACTGAGAGGCGCTGATCACGTGACTGAGGGGCGCTGATCACGTGACTGAGAGGCGCTGATCACGTGGCTATCATGCACTGATCACGTGCTTCAGGAGGCAATAATCAAAGAGCTGAGCAGGCACTAATCACTTGGCTAAGAGGGCACTAATCACGGAGAGGAGCAGGAAATCGTCAAGGAGCTGAGCAAACTGTAATGAAGTGGTTAAGCAGACTCTAAACACGTGACGCAGCAGGCTCTACACCCGTGACTGAGCAGACACAATTTGGGCAGCTCAGCAGACACCAATGGTGCAGCTCAGCAGACACAAATGGTGCAGCTCAGCAGACACCAATCATGCAGCTCAGCAGGCAATACTCATGGAGCTGAGCAGGCAGGAATCACTCAGCTCAGCAGGCAAAGATCAAGGAGCTGAGCAGGCACGAATCTCGCAGCTCAGCTGGCAAAAATCAAGGAGCTGAGCAGACTGCCATTAAGTGGCTAAGCAGACTCTAAACACGTGACTCAGCAGGCTTGACACCCGTGACTGAGCACACACGAATCTTGCAGCCCAGCAGACAATACTCCTGGAGCTGAGCAGGCAAGAATCACGCAGCTCAGCAGACAGTAATCAAGGAGCTGAGCAGGCACGAATCACGCAGCTCAGCAGGCAATAATCCTGGAGCTGAGCAAGCAGGAATCACGCAGCTCAGCAGGCAATAATCAAGAAGCAGAGCAGGCAGGAATCAGGCAGCTCAGCAGCCAATAAGCAAGAAGCTAGCAGTCAGGAATCGCGCAGCTCAGCAGGCAATAATCATGGAGCTGAGCTGGCAGGAATCATGCAACTCAGCAGGCAATACTCACGGACCTGAGCAGGCAGGAATCAAGCAACTTAGCAGGCAATAATAATTGGAGCTGAAGGCTGTAATGAACTGGATAAGCAGACTCTAATCACGTGATTCAGCCGGCTCCTCTCTGGGGACTGAGCAGGCACTTATTATGCAGCTCAGCAAGCAAAAATCATGGAGCTGAGCAAGCAGGAATCACGCAGCTCAGCAGGCAATAATCCTGGAGCTGAGCAAGCAGGAATCACGCAGCTCAGCAGGCAATAATCAAGAAGCAGAGCAGGCAGGAATCAGGCAGCTCAGCAGCCAATAAGCAAGAAGCTAGCAGTCAGGAATCGCGCAGCTCAGCAGGCAATAATCATGGAGCTGAGCTGGCAGGAATCACGCAACTCAGCAGGCAATACTCACGGACCTGAGCAGGCAGGAATCACGCAACTTAGCAGGCAATAATAATTGGAGCTGAAGGCTGTAATGAACTGGATAAGCAGACTCTAATCACGTGATTAAGCCGGCTCCTCTCTGGGGACTGAGCACGCACTTATTATGCAGCTCAGCAAGCAAAAATCATGGAGCTGAGCAAGCAGGAATCACGCAGCTCAGCATGCAATAATCAAGAAGCTGAGCAGGCAGGAATCACGCAGCTCAGCAGGCAATAAATATGGAGCTGAGCAAGCAGGAATCACGCAGCTCAGCAGGCAATAATCAAGAAGCTGAGCAGGCAGGAATCACGCAGCTTAGCAGGCAATAATCATGGAGCTGAGCAGACTGTAATGAAGTGGCTAAGCAGACTCTAATCACGTCACTCAGCTGGCTCCTAACCCGGTCTTGAGCAGGCACTAATCACGCAGCTGAGCAGGGACTAATCACACAGCTGATCAGGCACGAGTCACGCAGCTGAGCAGGGATTAAGCATGCAGCTGAGCAAGCGCTAATCCCTTGATTCAGCAGACACTGATCACGTGACTGAGCAGGCCCTGATCACGTGGCTGAGCATGCACTGATCACGTGACTGAGCATGCACTGATCACGTGACTGAGAGGCACTGATCACGTGGCTATCATGCACTGATCACGTGCTTCAGGAGGCAATAATCAAAGAGCTGAGCAGGCACTAATCACTTGGCTAAGAGGGCACTAATCACGGAGAGGAGCAGGAAATCGTCAAGGAGCTGAGCAATCTGTAATGAAGTGGTTAAGCAGACTCTAAACACGTGACGCAGCAGGCTCTACACCCGTGACTGAGCAGACACAATTTGGGCAGCTCAGCAGACACCAATGGTGCAGCTCAGCAGACACCAATCATGCAGCTCAGCAGGCAATACTCATGGAGCTGAGCAGGCAGGAATCACTCAGCTCAGCAGGCAAAGATCAAGGAGCTGAGCAGGCACGAATCTCGCAGCTCAGCTGGCAAAAATCAAGGAGCTGAGCAGACTGCCATTAAGTGGCTAAGCAGACTCTAAACACGTGACTCAGCAGGCTTGACACCCGTGACTGAGCACACACGAATCTTGCAGCCCAGCAGACAATACTCCTGGAGCTGAGCAGGCAAGAATCACGCAGCTCAGCAGACAGTAATCAAGGAGCTGAGCAGGCACGAATCACGCAGCTCAGCAGGCAATAATCCTGGAGCTGAGCAAGCAGGAATCACGCAGCTCAGCAGGCAATAATCAAGAAGCAGAGCAGGCAGGAATCAGGCAGCTCAGCAGCCAATAAGCAAGAAGCTAGCAGTCAGGAATCGCGCAGCTCAGCAGGCAATAATCATGGAGCTGAGCTGGCAGGAATCACGCAACTCAGCAGGCAATACTCACGGACCTGAGCAGGCAGGAATCACGCAACTTAGCAGGCAATAATAATTGGAGCTGAAGGCTGTAATGAACTGGATAAGCAGACACTAATCACGTGATTCAGCCGGCTCCTCTCTGGGGACTGAGCAGGCACTTATTATGCAGCTCAGCAAGCAAAATCATGGAGCTGAGCAAGCAGGAATCACGCAGCTCAGCAGGCAATAATCCTGGAGCTGAGCAAGCAGGAATCACGCAGCTCAGCAGGCAATAATCAAGAAGCAGAGCAGGCAGGAATCAGGCAGCTCAGCAGCCAATAAGCAAGAAGCTAGCAGTCAGGAATCGCGCAGCTCAGCAGGCAATAATCATGGAGCTGAGCTGGCAGGAATCACGCAACTCAGCAGGCAATACTCACGGACCTGAGCAGGCAGGAATCACGCAACTTAGCAGGCAATAAAAATTGGAGCTGAAGGCTGTAATGAACTGGATAAGCAGACTCTAATCACGTGATTCAGCCGGCTCCTCTCTGGGGACTGAGCAGGCACTTATTATGCAGCTCAGCAAGCAAAAATCATGGAGCTGAGCAAGCAGGAATCACGCAGCTCAGCAGGCAATAATCATGGAGCTGAGCAAACAGGAATCACGCAGCTCAGCATGCAATAATCAAGAAGCTGAGCAGGCAGGAATCACGCAGCTCAGCAGGCAATAAATATGGAGCTGAGCAAGCAGGAATCACGCAGCTCAGCAGGCAATAATCAAGAAGCTGAGCAGGCAGGAATCACGCAGCTTAGCAGGCAATAATCATGGAGCTGAGCAGACTGTAATGAAGTGGCTAGGCAGACTCTAATCACGTCACTCAGCCGGCTCCTGACCCGGTCTTGAGCAGGCACTAATCACGCAGCTGAGCAGGGACTAATCACACAGCTGATCAGGCACGAGTCACGCAGCTGAGCAGGGATTAAGCATGCAGCTGAGCAAGCGCTAATCCCTTGATTCAGCAGACACTGATCACGTGACTGAGCAGGCCCTGATCACGTGGCTGAGCATGCACTGATCACGTGACTGAGCATGCACTGATCACGTGACTGAGAGGCACTGATCACGTGACTGAGAGGCACTGATCACGTGACTGAGCATGCACTGATCACGTGACTGAGAGGCGCTGATCACGTGACTGAGAGGCGCTGATCACGTGACTGAGGGGCGCTGATCACGTGACTGAGAGGCGCTGATCACGTGGCTATCATGCACTGATCACGTGCTTCAGGAGGCAATAATCAAAGAGCTGAGCAGGCACTAATCACTTGGCTAAGAGGGCACTAATCACGGAGAGGAGCAGGAAATCGTCAAGGAGCTGAGCAAACTGTAATGAAGTGGTTAAGCAGACTCTAAACACGTGACGCAGCAGGCTCTACACCCGTGACTGAGCAGACACAATTTGGGCAGCTCAGCAGACACCAATGGTGCAGCTCAGCAGACACAAATGGTGCAGCTCAGCAGACACCAATCATGCAGCTCAGCAGGCAATACTCATGGAGCTGAGCAGGCAGGAATCACTCAGATCAGCAGGCAAAGATCAAGGAGCTGAGCAGGCACGAATCTCGCAGCTCAGCTGGCAAAAATCAAGGAGCTGAGCAGACTGCCATTAAGTGGCTAAGCAGACTCTAAACACGTGACTCAGCAGGCTTGACACCCGTGACTGAGCACACACGAATCTTGCAGCCCAGCAGACAATACTCCTGGAGCTGAGCAGGCAAGAATCACGCAGCTCAGCAGACAGTAATCAAGGAGCTGAGCAGGCACGAATCACGCAGCTCAGCAGGCAATAATCCTGGAGCTGAGCAAGCAGGAATCACGCAGCTCAGCAGGCAATAATCAAGAAGCAGAGCAGGCAGGAATCAGGCAGCTCAGCAGCCAATAAGCAAGAAGCTAGCAGTCAGGAATCGAGCAGCTCAGCAGGCAATAATCATGCAGCTGAGCTGGCAGGAATCACGCAACTCAGCAGGCAATACTCACGGACCTGAGCAGGCAGGAATCACGCAACTTAGCAGGCAATAATAATTGGAGCTGAAGGCTGTAATGAACTGGATAAGCAGACTCTAATCACGTGATTCAGCCGGCTCCTCTCTGGGGACTCAGCAGGCACTTATTATGCAGCTCAGCAAGCAAAAATCATGGAGCTGAGCAAGCAGGAATCACGCAGCTCAGCAGGCAATAATCATGGAGCTGAGCAAACAGGAATCACGCAGCTCAGCATGCAATAATCAAGAAGCTGAGCAGGCAGGAATCACGCAGCTCAGCAGGCAATAAATATGGAGCTGAGCAAGCAGGAATCACGCAGCTCAGCAGGCAATAATCAAGAAGCTGAGCAGGCAGGAATCACGCAGCTTAGCAGGCAATAATCATGGAGCTGAGCAGACTGTAATGAAGTGGCTAAGCAGACTCTAATCACGTCACTCAGCCGGCTCCTAACCCGGTCTTGAGCAGGCACTAATCACGCAGCTGAGCAGGGACTAATCACACAGCTGATCAGGCACCAGTCACGCAGCTGAGCAGGGATTAAGCATGCAGCTGAGCAAGCGCTAATCCCTTGATTCAGCAGACCCTGATCACGTGACTGAGCAGGCCCTGATCACGTGGCTGAGCATGCACTGATCACGTGACTGAGCATGCACTGATCACGTGACTGAGAGGCACTGATCACGTGACTGAGCATGCACTGATCACGTGACTGAGAGGCACTGATCACGTGACTGAGAGGCGCTGATCACGTGACTGAGGGGCGCTGATCACGTGACTGAGAGGCGCTGATCACGTGGCTATCATGCACTGATCACGTGCTTCAGGAGGCAATAATCAAAGAGCTGAGCAGGCACTAATCACTTGGCTAAGAGGGCACTAATCACGGAGAGGAGCAGGAAATCGTCAAGGAGCTGAGCAAACTGTAATGAAGTGGTTAAGCAGACTCTAAACACGTGACGCAGCAGGCTCTACACCCGTGACTGAGCAGACACAATTTGGGCAGCTCAGCAGACACCAATGGTGCAGCTCAGCAGACACAAATGGTGCAGCTCAGCAGACACCAATCATGCAGCTCAGCAGGCAATACTCATGGAGCTGAGCAGGCAGGAATCACTCAGCTCAGCAGGCAAAGATCAAGGAGCTGAGCAGGCACGAATCTCGCAGCTCAGCTGGCAAAAATCAAGGAGCTGAGCAGACTGCCATTAAGTGGCTAAGCAGACTCTAAACACGTGACTCAGCAGGCTTGACACCCGTGACTGAGCACACACGAATCTTGCAGCCCAGCAGACAATACTCCTGGAGCTGAGCAGGCAAGAATCACGCAGCTCAGCAGACAGTAATCAAGGAGCTGAGCAGGCACGAATCACGCAGCTCAGCAGGCAATAATCCTGGAGCTGAGCAAGCAGGAATCACGCAGCTCAGCAGGCAATAATCAAGAAGCAGAGCAGGCAGGAATCAGGCAGCTCAGCAGCCAATAAGCAAGAAGCTAGCAGTCAGGAATCGAGCAGCTCAGCAGGCAATAATCATGGAGCTGAGCTGGCAGGAATCACGCAACTCAGCAGGCAATACTCACGGACCTGAGCAGGCAGGAATCACGCAACTTAGCAGGCAACAATAATTGGAGCTGAAGGCTGTAATGAACTGGATAAGCAGACTCTAATCACGTGATTCAGCCGGCTCCTCTCTGGGGACTGAGCAGGCACTTATTATGCAGCTCAGCAAGCAAAAATCATGGAGCTGAGCAAGCAGGAATCACGCAGCTCAGCAGGCAATAATCATGGAGCTGAGCAAACAGGAATCACGCAGCTCAGCAGGCAATAATCAAGTAGCTGAGCAGGCAGGAATCACGCAGCTCAGCAGGCAATAAATATGGAGCTGAGCAAGCAGGAATCACGCAGCTCAGCAGGCAATAATCAAGAAGCTGAGCAGGCAGGAATCACGCAGCTTAGCAGGCAATAATCATGGAGCTGAGCAGACTGTAATGAAGTGGCTAAGCAGACTCTAATCACGTCACTCAGCCGGCTCCTAACCCGGTCTTGAGCAGGCACTAATCACGCAGCTGAGCAGGGACTAATCACACAGCTGATCAGGCACGAGTCAGGCAGCTGAGCAGGGATTAAGCATGCAGCTGAGCAAGCGCTAATCCCTTGATTCAGCAGACCCTGATCACGTGACTGAGCAGGCCCTGATCACGTGGCTGAGCATGCACTGATCACGTGACTGAGCATGCACTGATCACGTGACTGAGAGGCACTGATCACGTGACTGAGAGGCACTGATCACGTGACTGAGCATGCACTGATCACGTGACTGAGAGGCACTGATCACGTGACTGAGAGGCGCTGATCACGTGACTGAGGGGCGCTGATCACGTGACTGAGAGGCGCTGATCACGTGGCTATCATGCACTGATCACGTGCTTCAGGAGGCAATAATCAAAGAGCTGAGCAGGCACTAATCACTTGGCTAAGAGGGCACTAATCACGGAGAGGAGCAGGAAATCGTCAAGGAGCTGAGCAAACTGTAATGAAGTGGTTAAGCAGACTCTAAACACGTGACGCAGCAGGCTCTACACCCGTGACTGAGCAGACACAATTTGGGCAGCTCAGCAGACACCAATGGTGCAGCTCAGCAGACACAAATGGTGCAGCTCAGCAGACACCAATCATGCAGCTCAGCAGGCAATACTCATGGAGCTGAGCAGGCAGGAATCACTCAGCTCAGCAGGCAAAGATCAAGGAGCTGAGCAGGCACGAATCTCGCAGCTCAGCTGGCAAAAATCAAGGAGCTGAGCAGACTGCCATTAAGTGGCTAAGCAGACTCTAAACACGTGACTCAGCAGGCTTGACACCCGTGACTGAGCACACACGAATCTTGCAGCCCAGCAGACAATACTCCTGGAGCTGAGCAGGCAGGAATCACGCAGCTCAGCAGACAGTAATCAAGGAGCTGAGCAGGCACGAATCACGCAGCTCAGCAGGCAATAATCCTGGAGCTGAGCAAGCAGGAATCACGCAGCTCAGCAGGCAATAATCAAGAAGCAGAGCAGGCAGGAATCAGGCAGCTCAGCAGCCAATAAGCAAGAAGCTAGCAGTCAGGAATCGAGCAGCTCAGCAGGCAATAATCATGGCGCTGAGCTGGCAGGAATCACGCAACTCAGCAGGCAATACTCACGGACCTGAGCAGGCAGGAATCACGCAACTTAGCAGGCAATAAAAATTGGAGCTGAAGGCTGTAATGAACTGGATAAGCAGACTCTAATCACGTGATTCAGCCGGCTCCTCTCTGGGGACTGAGCAGGCACTTATTATGCAGCTCAGCAAGCAAAAATCATGGAGCTGAGCAAGCAGGAATCACGCAGCTCAGCAGGCAATAATCCTGGAGCTGAGCAAGCAGGAATCACGCAGCTCAGCAGGCAATAATCAAGAAGCAGAGCAGGCAGGAATCAGGCAGCTCAGCAGCCAATAAGCAAGAAGCTAGCAGTCAGGAATCGCGCAGCTCAGCAGGCAATAATCATGGAGCTGAGCTGGCAGGAATCACGCAACTCAGCAGGCAATACTCACGGACCTGAGCAGGCAGGAATCACGTAACTTAGCAGGCAATAATAATTGGAGCTGAAGGCTGTAATGAACTGGATAAGCAGACTCTAATCACGTGATTCAGCCGGCTCCTCTCTGGGGACTGAGCAGGCACTTATTATGCAGCTCAGCAAGCAAAAATCATGGAGCTGAGCAAACAGGAATCACGCAGCTCAGCATGCAATAATCAAGAAGCTGAGCAGGCAGGAATCACGCAGCTCAGCAGGCAATAAATATGGAGCTGAGCAAGCAGGAATCACGCAGCTCAGCAGGCAATAATCAAGAAGCTGAGCAGGCAGGAATCACGCAGCTTAGCAGGCAATAATCATGGAGCTGAGCAGACTGTAATGAAGTGGCTAAGCAGACTCTAATCACGTCACTCAGCCGGCTCCTAACCCGGTCTTGAGCAGGCACTAATCACGCAGCTGAGCAGGGACTAATCACACAGCTGATCAGGCACGAGTCAGGCAGCTGAGCAGGGATTAAGCATGCAGCTGAGCAAGCGCTAATCCCTTGATTCAGCAGACACTGATCACGTGACTGAGCAGGCCCTGATCACGTGGCTGAGCATGCACTGATCACGTGACTGAGCATGCACTGATCACGTGACTGAGAGGCACTGATCACGTGACTGAGCATGCACTGATCACGTGACTGAGAGGCACTGATCACGTGACTCAGAGGCGCTGATCACGTGACTGAGGGGCGCTGATCACGTGACTGAGAGGCGCTGATCACGTGGCTATCATGCACTGATCACGTGCTTCAGGAGGCAATAATCAAAGAGCTGAGCAGGCACTAATCACTTGGCTAAGAGGGCACTAATCACGGAGAGGAGCAGGAAATCGTCAAGGAGCTGAGCAAACTGTAATGAAGTGGTTAAGCAGACTCTAAACACGTGACGCAGCAGGCTCTACACCCGTGACTGAGCAGACACAATTTGGGCAGCTCAGCAGACACCAATGGTGCAGCTCAGCAGACACAAATGGTGCAGCTCAGCAGACACCAATCATGCAGCTCAGCAGGCAATACTCATGGAGCTGAGCAGGCAGGAATCACTCAGCTCAGCAGGCAAAGATCAAGGAGCTGAGCAGGCACGAATCTCGCAGCTCAGCTGGCAAAAATCAAGGAGCTGAGCAGACTGCCATTAAGTGGCTAAGCAGACTCTAAACACGTGACTCAGCAGGCTTGACACCCGTGACTGAGCACACACGAATCTTGCAGCCCAGCAGACAATACTCCTGGAGCTGAGCAGGCAAGAATCACGCAGCTCAGCAGACAGTAATCAAGGAGCTGAGCAGGCACGAATCACGCAGCTCAGCAGGCAATAATCCTGGAGCTGAGCAAGCAGGAATCACGCAGCTCAGCAGGCAATAATCAAGAAGCAGAGCAGGCAGGAATCAGGCAGCTCAGCAGCCAATAAGCAAGAAGCTAGCAGTCAGGAATCGAGCAGCTCAGCAGGCAATACTCATGGAGCTGAGCAGGCAGGAATCACTCAGCTCAGTAGGCAAAGATCAAAGAGCTGAGCAGGCACGAATCTCGCAGCTCAGCTGGCAAAAATCAAGGAGCTGAGCAGACTGCCATTAAGTGGCTAAGCAGACTCTAAACACGTGACTCAGCAGGCTTGACACCCGTGACTGAGCACACACGAATCTTGCAGCCCAGCAGACAATACTCCTGGAGCTGAGCAGGCAAGAATCACGCAGCTCAGCAGACAGTAATCAAGGAGCTGAGCAGGCACGAATCACGCAGCTCAGCAGGCAATAATCCTGGAGCTGAGCAAGCAGGAATCACGCAGCTCAGCAGGCAATAATCAAGAAGCAGAGCAGGCAGGAATCAGGCAGCTCAGCAGCCAATAAGCAAGAAGCTAGCAGTCAGGAATCGCGCAGCTCAGCAGGCAATAATCATGGAGCTGAGCTGGCAGGAATCACGCAACTCAGCAGGCAATACTCACGGACCTGAGCAGGCAGGAATCACGCAACTTAGCAGGCAATAATAATTGGAGCTGAAGGCTGTAATGAACTGGATAAGCAGACTCTAAACACGTGATTCAGCCGGCTCCTCTCTGGAGACTGAGCAGGCACTTATTATGCAGCTCAGCAATCAAAAATCATGGAGCTGAGCAAACAGGAATCACGCAGCTCAGCATGCAATAATCAAGAAGCTGAGCAGGCAGGAATCACGCAGCTCAGCAGGCAATAATCAAGAAGCAGAGCAGGCAGGAATCAGGCAGCTCAGCAGCCAATAAGCAAGAAGCTAGCAGTCAGGAATCGAGCAGCTCAGCAGGCAATAATCATGGAGCTGAGCTGGCAGGAATCACGCAACTCAGCAGGCAATACTCACGGACCTGAGCAGGCAGGAATCACGCAACTAAGCAGGCAATAATAATTGGAGCTGAAGGCTGTAATGAACTGGATAAGCAGACTCTAATCACGTGATTCAGCCGGCTCCTCTCTGGGGACTGAGCAGGCACTTTTTATGCAGCTCAGCAACCAAAAATCATGGAGCTGAGCAAGCAGGAATCACGCAGCTCAGCAGGCAATAATCCTGGAGCTGAGCAAGCAGGAATCACGCAGCTCAGCAGGCAATAATCAAGAAGCAGAGCAGGCAGGAATCAGGCAGCTCAGCAGCCAATAAGCAAGAAGCTAGCAGTCAGGAATCGCGCAGCTCAGCAGGCAATAATCATGGAGCTGAGCTGGCAGGAATCACGCAACTCAGCAGGCAATACTCACGGACCTGAGCAGGCAGGAATCACGCAACTAAGCAGGCAATAATAATTGGAGCTGAAGGCTGTAATGAACTGGATAAGCAGACTCTAATCACGTGATTCAGCCGGCTCCTCTCTGGGGACTGAGCAGGCACTTATTATGCAGCTCAGCAAGCAAAAATCATGGAGCTGAGCAAACAGGAATCACGCAGCTCAGCATGCAATAATCAAGAAGCTGAGCAGGCAGGAATCACGCAGCTCAGCAGGCAATAAATATGGAGCTGAGCAAGCAGGAATCACGCAGCTCAGCAGGCAATAATCAAGAAGCTGAGCAGGCAGGAATCACGCAGCTTAGCAGGCAATAATCATGGAGCTGAGCAGACTGTAATGAAGTGGCTAAGCAGACTCTAATCACGTCACTCAGCCGGCTCCTAACCCGGTCTTGAGCAGGCACTAATCACGCAGCTGAGCAGGGACTAATCACACAGCTGATCAGGCACGAGTCACGCAGCTGAGCAGGGATTAAGCATGCAGCTGAGCAAGCGCTAATCCCTTGATTCAGCAGACACTGATCACGTGACTGAGCAGGCCCTGATCACGTGGCTGAGCATGCACTGATCACGTGACTGAGCATGCACTGATCACGTGACTGAGAGGCACTGATCACGTGACTGAGAGGCACTGATCACGTGACTGAGCATGCACTGATCACGTGACTGAGAGGCACTGATCACGTGACTGAGAGGCGCTGATCACGTGACTGAGGGGCGCTGATCACGTGACTGAGAGGCGCTGATCACGTGGCTATCATGCACTGATCACGTGCTTCAGGAGGCAATAATCAAAGAGCTGAGCAGGCACTAATCACTTGGCTAAGAGGGCACTAATCACGGAGAGGAGCAGGAAATCGTCAAGGAGCTGAGCAAACTGTAATGAAGTGGTTAAGCAGACTCTAAACACGTGACGCAGCAGGCTCTACACCCGTGACTGAGCAGACACAATTTGGGCAGCTCAGCAGACACCAATAGTGCAGCTCAGCAGACACAAATGGTGCAGCTCAGCAGACACCAATCATGCAGCTCAGCAGGCAATACTCATGGAGCTGAGCAGGCAGGAATCACTCAGCTCAGCAGGCAAAGATCAAGGAGCTGAGCAGGCACGAATCTCGCAGCTCAGCTGGCAAAAATCAAGGAGCTGAGCAGACTGCCATTAAGTGGCTAAGCAGACTCTAAACACGTGACTCAGCAGGCTTGACACCCGTGACTGAGCACACACGAATCTTGCAGCCCAGCAGACAATACTCCTGGAGCTGAGCAGGCAAGAATCACGCAGCTCAGCAGACAGTAATCAAGGAGCTGAGCAGGCACGAATCACGCAGATCAGCAGGCAATAATCCTGGAGCTGAGCAAGCAGGAATCACGCAGCTCAGCAGGCAATAATCAAGAAGCAGAGCAGGCAGGAGTCAGGCAGCTCAGCAGCCAATAAGCAAGAAGCTAGCAGTCAGGAATCGAGCAGCTCAGCAGGCAATAATCATGGAGCTGAGCTGGCAGGAATCACGCAACTCAGCAGGCAATACTCACGGACCTGAGCAGGCAGGAATCACGCAACTTAGCAGGCAATAATAATTGGAGCTGAAGGCTGTAATGAACTGGATAAGCAGACTCTAATCACGTGATTCAGCCGGCTCCTCTCTGGGGACTGAGCAGGCACTTATTATGCAGCTCAGCAAGCAAAAATCATGGAGCTGAGCAAGCAGGAATCACGCAGCTCAGCAGGCAATAATCATGGAGCTGAGCAAACAGGAATTACGCAGCTCAGCATGCAATAATCAAGAAGCTGAGCAGGCAGGAATCACGCAGCTCAGCAGGCAATAAATATGGAGCTGAGCAAGCAGGAATCACGCAGCTCAGCAGGCAATAATCAAGAAGCTGAGCAGGCAGGAATCACGCAGCTTAGCAGGCAATAATCATGGAGCTGAGCAGACTGTAATGAAGTGGCTAAGCAGACTCTAATCACGTCACTCAGCCGGCTCCTAACCCGGTCTTGAGCAGGCACTAATCACGCAGCTGAGCAGGGACTAATCACACAGCTGATCAGGCACGAGTCACGCAGCTGAGCAGGGATTAAGCATGCAGCTGAGCAAGCGCTAATCCCTTGATTCAGCAGACCCTGATCACGTGACTGAGCAGGCCCTGATCACGTGGCTGAGCATGCACTGATCACGTGACTGAGCATGCACTGATCACGTGATTGAGAGGCACTGATCACGTGACTGAGCATGCACTGATCACGTGACTGAGAGGCGCTGATCACGTGACTGAGGGGCGCTGATCACGTGACTGAGAGGCGCTGATCACGTGGCTATCATGCACTGATCACGTGCTTCAGGAGGCAATAATCAAAGAGCTGAGCAGGCACTAATCACTTGGCTAAGAGGGCACTAATCACGGAGAGGAGCAGGAAATCGTCAAGGAGCTGAGCAAACTGTAATGAAGTGGTTAAGCAGACTCTAAACACGTGACGCAGCAGGCTCTACACCCGTGACTGAGCAGACACAATTTGGGCAGCTCAGCAGACACCAATGGTGCAGCTCAGCAGACACAAATGGTGCAGCTCAGCAGACACCAATCATGCAGCTCAGCAGGCAATACTCATGGAGCTGAGCAGGCAGGAATCACTCAGCTCAGCAGGCAAAGATCAAGGAGCTGAGCAGGCACGAATCTCGCAGCTCAGCTGGCAAAAATCAAGGAGCTGAGCAGACTGCCATTAAGTGGCTAAGCAGACTCTAAACACGTGACTCAGCAGGCTTGACACCCGTGACTGAGCACACACGAATCTTGCAGCCCAGCAGACAATACTCCTGGAGCTGAGCAGGCAAGAATCACGCAGCTCAGCAGACAGTAATCAAGGAGCTGAGCAGGCACGAATCACGCAGCTCAGCAGGCAATAATCCTGGAGCTGAGCAAGCAGGAATCACGCAGCTCAGCAGGCAATAATCAAGAAGCAGAGCAGGCAGGAATCAGGCAGCTCAGCAGCCAATAAGCAAGAAGCTAGCAGTCAGGAATCGCGCAGCTCAGCAGGCAATAATCATGCAGCTGAGCTGGCAGGAATCACGCAACTCAGGAGGCAATACTCACGGACCTGAGCAGGCAGGAATCACGCAACTTAGCAGGCAATAATAATTGGAGCTGAAGGCTGTAATGAACTGGATAAGCAGACTCTAATCACGTGATTCAGCCGGCTCCTCTCTGGGGACTGAGCAGGCACTTATTATGCAGCTCAGCAAGCAAAAATCATGGAGCTGAGCAAGCAGGAATCACGCAGCTCAGCAGGCAATAATCCTGGAGCTGAGCAAGCAGGAATCACGCAGCTCAGCAGGCAATAATCAAGAAGCAGAGCAGGCAGGAATCAGGCAGCTCAGCAGCCAATAAGCAAGAAGCTAGCAGTCAGGAATCGCGCAGCTCAGCAGGCAATAATCATGGAGCTGAGCTGGCAGGAATCACGCAACTCAGCAGGCAATACTCACGGACCTGAGCAGGCAGGAATCACGCAACTTAGCAGGCAATAATAATTGGAGCTGAAGGCTGTAATGAACTGGATAAGCAGACTCTAATCACGTGATTCAGCCGGCTCCTCTCTGGGGACTGAGCAGGCACTTATTATGCAGCTCAGCAAGCAAAAATCATGGAGCTGAGCAAACAGGAATCACGCAGCTCAGCATGCAATAATCAAGAAGCTGAGCAGGCAGGAATCACGCAGCTCAGCAGGCAATAAATATGGAGCTGAGCAAGCAGGAATCACGCAGCTCAGCAGGCAATAATCAAGAAGCTGAGCAGGCAGGAATCACGCAGCTTAGCAGGCAATAATCATGGAGCTGAGCAGACTGTAATGAAGTGGCTAAGCAGACTCTAATCACGTCACTCAGCCGGCTCCTAACCCGGTCTTGAGCAGGCACTAATCACGCAGCTGAGCAGGGACTAATCACACAGCTGATCAGGCACGAGTCACGCAGCTGAGCAGGGATTAAGCATGCAGCTGAGCAAGCGCTAATCCCTTGATTCAGCAGACACTGATCACGTGACTGAGCAGGCCCTGATCACGTGGCTGAGCATGCACTGATCACGTGACTGAGCATGCACTGATCACGTGACTGAGAGGCACTGATCACGTGACTGAGAGGCACTGATCACGTGACTGAGCATGCACTGATCACGTGACTGAGAGGCACTGATCACGTGACTGAGAGGCGCTGATCACGTGACTGAGGGGCGCTGATCACGTGACTGAGAGGCGCTGATCACGTGGCTATCATGCACTGATCACGTGCTTCAGGAGGCAATAATCAAAGAGCTGAGCAGGCACTAATCACTTGGCTAAGAGGGCACTAATCACGGAGAGGAGCAGGAAATCGTCAAGGAGCTGAGCAAACTGTAATGAAGTGGTTAAGCAGACTCTAAACACGTGACGCAGCAGGCTCTACACCCGTGACTGAGCAGACACAATTTGGGCAGCTCAGCAGACACCAATGGTGCAGCTCAGCAGACACAAATGGTGCAGCTCAGCAGACACCAATCATGCAGCTCAGCAGGCAATACTCATGGAGCTGAGCAGGCAGGAATCACTCAGCTCAGCAGGCAAAGATCAAGGAGCTGAGCAGGCACGAATCTCGCAGCTCAGCTGGCAAAAATCAAGGAGCTGAGCAGACTGCCATTAAGTGGCTAAGCAGACTCTAAACACGTGACTCAGCAGGCTTGACACCCGTGACTGAGCACACACGAATCTTGCAGCCCAGCAGACAATACTCCTGGAGCTGAGCAGGCAAGAATCACGCAGCTCAGCAGACAGTAATCAAGGAGCTGAGCAGGCACGAATCACGCAGCTCAGCAGGCAATAATCCTGGAGCTGAGCAAGCAGGAATCACGCAGCTCAGCAGGCAATAATCAAGAAGCAGAGCAAGCAGGAATCAGGCAGCTCAGCAGCCAATAAGCAAGAAGCTAGCAGTCAGGAATCGAGCAGCTCAGCAGGAAATACTCATGGAGCTGAGCAGGCAGGAATCACTCAGCTCAGTAGGCAAAGATCAAAGAGCTGAGCAGGCACGAATCTCGCAGCTCAGCTGGCAAAAATCAAGGAGCTGAGCAGACTGCCATTAAGTGGCTAAGCAGACTCTAAACACGTGACTCAGCAGGCTTGACACCCGTGACTGAGCACACACGAATCTTGCAGCCCAGCAGACAATACTCCTGGAGCTGAGCAGGCAAGAATCACGCAGCTCAGCAGACAGTAATCAAGGAGCTGAGCAGGCACGAATCACGCAGCTCAGCAGGCAATAATCCTGGAGCTGAGCAAGCAGGAATCACGCAGCTCAGCAGGCAATAATCAAGAAGCAGAGCAGGCAGGAATCAGGCAGCTCAGCAGCCAATAAGCAAGAAGATAGCAGTCAGGAATCGCGCAGCTCAGCAGGCAATAATCATGGAGCTGAGCTGGCAGGAATCACGCAACTCAGCAGGCAATACTCACGGACCTGAGCAGGCAGGAATCACGCAACTTAGCAGGCAATAATAATTGGAGCTGAAGGCTGTAATGAACTGGATAAGCAGACTCTAAACACGTGATTCAGCCGGCTCCTCTCTGGAGACTGAGCAGGCACTTATTATGCAGCTCAGCAATCAAAAATCATGGAGCTGAGCAAACAGGAATCACGCAGCTCAGCATGCAATAATCAAGAAGCTGAGTAGGCAGGAATCACGCAGCTCAGCAGGCAATAATCAAGAAGCAGAGCAGGCAGGAATCAGGCAGCTCAGCAGCCAATAAGCAAGAAGCTAGCAGTCAGGAATCGAGCAGCTCAGCAGGCAATAATCATGGAGCTGAGCTGGCAGGAATCACGCAACTCAGCAGGCAATACTCACGGACCTGAGCAGGCAGGAATCACGCAACTTAGCAGGCAATAATAATTGGAGCTGAAGGCTGTAATGAACTGGATAAGCAGACTCTAATCACGTGATTCAGCCGGCTCCTCTCTGGGGACTGAGCAGGCACTTTTTATGCAGCTCAGCAACCAAAAATCATGGAGCTGAGCAAGCAGGAATCACGCAGCTCAGCAGGCAATAATCCTGGAGCTGAGCAAGCAGGAATCACGCAGCTCAGCAGGCAATAATCAAGAAGCAGAGCAGGCAGGAATCAGGCAGCTCAGCAGCCAATAAGCAAGAAGCTAGCAGTCAGGAATCGCGCAGCTCAGCAGGCAATAATCATGGAGCTGAGCTGGCAGGAATCACGCAACTCAGCAGGCAATACTCACGGACCTGAGCAGGCAGGAATCACGCAACTTAGCAGGCAATAATAATTGGAGCTGAAGGCTGTAATGAACTGGATAAGCAGACTCTAATCACGTGATTCAGCCGGCTCCTCTCTGGGGACTGAGCAGGCACTTATTATGCAGCTCAGCAAGCAAAAATCATGGAGCTGAGCAAACAGGAATCACGCAGCTCAGCATGCAATAATCAAGAAGCTGAGCAGGCAGGAATCACGCAGCTCAGCAGGCAATAAATATGGAGCTGAGCAAGCAGGAATCACGCAGCTCAGCAGGCAATAATCAAGAAGCTGAGCAGGCAGGAATCACGCAGCTTAGCAGGCAATAATCATGGAGCTGAGCAGACTGTAATGAAGTGGCTAAGCAGACTCTAATCACGTCACTCAGCCGGCTCCTAACCCGGTCTTGAGCAGGCACTAATCACGCAGCTGAGCAGGGACTAATCACACAGCTGATCAGGCACGAGTCAGGCAGCTGAGCAGGGATTAAGCATGCAGCTGAGCAAGCGCTAATCCCTTGATTCAGCAGACACTGATCACGTGACTGAGCAGGCCCTGATCACGTGGCTGAGCATGCACTGATCACGTGACTGAGCATGCACTGATCACGTGACTGAGAGGCACTGATCACGTGACTGAGCATGCACTGATCACGTGACTGAGAGGCACTGATCACGTGACTGAGAGGCGCTGATCACGTGACTGAGGGGCGCTGATCACGTGACTGAGAGGCGCTGATCACGTGGCTATCATGCACTGATCACGTGCTTCAGGAGGCAATAATCAAAGAGCTGAGCAGGCACTAATCACTTGGCTAAGAGGGCACTAATCACGGAGAGGAGCAGGAAATCGTCAAGGAGCTGAGCAAACTGTAATGAAGTGGTTAAGCAGACTCTAAACACGTGACGCAGCAGGCTCTACACCCGTGACTGAGCAGACACAATTTGGGCAGCTCAGCAGACACCAATGGTGCAGCTCAGCAGACACAAATGGTGCAGCTCAGCAGACACCAATCATGCAGCTCAGCAGGCAATACTCATGGAGCTGAGCAGGCAGGAATCACTCAGCTCAGCAGGCAAAGATCAAGGAGCTGAGCAGGCACGAATCTCGCAGCTCAGCTGGCAAAAATCAAGGAGCTGAGCAGACTGCCATTAAGTGGCTAAGCAGACTCTAAACACGTGACTCAGCAGGCTTGACACCCGTGACTGAGCACACACGAATCTTGCAGCCCAGCAGACAATACTCCTGGAGCTGAGCAGGCAAGAATCACGCAGCTCAGCAGACAGTAATCAAGGAGCTGAGCAGGCACGAATCACGCAGCTCAGCAGGCAATAATCCTGGAGCTGAGCAAGCAGGAATCACGCAGCTCAGCAGGCAATAATCAAGAAGCAGAGCAGGCAGGAATCAGGCAGCTCAGCAGCCAATAAGCAAGAAGCTAGCAGTCAGGAATCGAGCAGCTCAGCAGGCAATACTCATGGAGCTGAGCAGGCAGGAATCACTCAGCTCAGTAGGCAAAGATCAAAGAGCTGAGCAGGCACGAATCTCGCAGCTCAGCTGGCAAAAATCAAGGAGCTGAGCAGACTGCCATTAAGTGGCTAAGCAGACTCTAAACACGTGACTCAGCAGGCTTGACACCCGTGACTGAGCACACACGAATCTTGCAGCCCAGCAGACAATACTCCTGGAGCTGAGCAGGCAAGAATCACGCAGCTCAGCAGACAGTAATCAAGGAGCTGAGCAGGCACGAATCACGCAGCTCAGCAGGCAATAATCCTGGAGCTGAGCAAGCAGGAATCACGCAGCTCAGCAGGCAATAATCAAGAAGCAGAGCAGGCAGGAATCAGGCAGCTCAGCAGCCAATAAGCAAGAAGCTAGCAGTCAGGAATCGCGCAGCTCAGCAGGCAATAATCATGGAGCTGAGCTGGCAGGAATCACGCAACTCAGCAGGCAATACTCACGGACCTGAGCAGGCAGGAATCACGCAACTTAGCAGGCAATAATAATTGGAGCTGAAGGCTGTAATGAACTGGATAAGCAGACTCTAAACACGTGATTCAGCCGGCTCCTCTCTGGAGACTGAGCAGGCACTTATTATGCAGCTCAGCAATCAAAAATCATGGAGCTGAGCAAACAGGAATCACGCAGCTCAGCATGCAATAATCAAGAAGCTGAGCAGGCAGGAATCACGCAGCTCAGCAGGCAATAATCAAGAAGCAGAGCAGGCAGGAATCAGGCAGCTCAGCAGCCAATAAGCAAGAAGCTAGCAGTCAGGAATCGAGCAGCTCAGCAGGCAATAATCATGGAGCTGAGCTGGCAGGAATCACGCAACTCAGCAGGCAATACTCACGGACCTGAGCAGGCAGGAATCACGCAACTTAGCAGGCAATAATAATTGGAGCTGAAGGCTGTAATGAACTGGATAAGCAGACTCTAATCACGTGATTCAGCCGGCTCCTCTCTGGGGACTGAGCAGGCACTTTTTATGCAGCTCAGCAACCAAAAATCATGGAGCTGAGCAAGCAGGAATCACGCAGCTCAGCAGGCAATAATCCTGGAGCTGAGCAAGCAGGAATCACGCAGCTCAGCAGGCAATAATCAAGAAGCAGAGCAGGCAGGAATCAGGCAGCTCAGCAGCCAATAAGCAAGAAGCTAGCAGTCAGGAATCGCGCAGCTCAGCAGGCAATAATCATGGAGCTGAGCTGGCAGGAATCACGCAACTCAGCAGGCAATACTCACGGACCTGAGCAGGCAGGAATCACGCAACTTAGCAGGCAATAATAATTGGAGCTGAAGGCTGTAATGAACTGGATAAGCAGACTCTAATCACGTGATTCAGCCGGCTCCTCTCTGGGGACTGAGCAGGCACTTATTATGCAGCTCAGCAAGCAAAAATCATGGAGCTGAGCAAACAGGAATCACGCAGCTCAGCATGCAATAATCAAGAAGCTGAGCAGGCAGGAATCACGCAGCTCAGCAGGCAATAAATATGGAGCTGAGCAAGCAGGAATCACGCAGCTCAGCAGGCAATAATCAAGAAGCTGAGCAGGCAGGAATCACGCAGCTTAGCAGGCAATAATCATGGAGCTGAGCAGACTGTAATGAAGTGGCTAAGCAGACTCTAATCACGTCACTCAGCCGGCTCCTAACCCGGTCTTGAGCAGGCACTAATCACGCAGCTGAGCAGGGACTAATCACACAGCTGATCAGGCACGAGTCACGCAGCTGAGCAGGGATTAAGCATGCAGCTGAGCAAGCGCTAATCCCTTGATTCAGCAGACACTGATCACGTGACTGAGCAGGCCCTGATCACGTGGCTGAGCATGCACTGATCACGTGACTGAGCATGCACTGATCACGTGACTGAGAGGCACTGATCACGTGACTGAGAGGCACTGATCACGTGACTGAGCATGCACTGATCACGTGACTGAGAGGCACTGATCACGTGACTGAGAGGCGCTGATCACGTGACTGAGGGGCGCTGATCACGTGACTGAGAGGCGCTGATCACGTGGCTATCATGCACTGATCACGTGCTTCAGGAGGCAATAATCAAAGAGCTGAGCAGGCACTAATCACTTGGCTAAGAGGGCACTAATCACGGAGAGGAGCAGGAAATCGTCAAGGAGCTGAGCAAACTGTAATGAAGTGGTTAAGCAGACTCTAAACACGTGACGCAGCAGGCTCTACACCCGTGACTGAGCAGACACAATTTGGGCAGCTCAGCAGACACCAATGGTGCAGCTCAGCAGACACAAATGGTGCAGCTCAGCAGACACCAATCATGCAGCTCAGCAGGCAATACTCATGGAGCTGAGCAGGCAGGAATCACTCAGCTCAGCAGGCAAAGATCAAGGAGCTGAGCAGGCACGAATCTCGCAGCTCAGCTGGCAAAAATCAAGGAGCTGAGCAGACTGCCATTAAGTGGCTAAGCAGACTCTAAACACGTGACTCAGCAGGCTTGACACCCGTGACTGAGCACACACGAATCTTGCAGCCCAGCAGACAATACTCCTGGAGCTGAGCAGGCAAGAATCACGCAGCTCAGCAGACAGTAATCAAGGAGCTGAGCAGGCACGAATCACGCAGCTCAGCAGGCAATAATCCTGGAGCTGAGCAAGCAGGAATCACGCAGCTCAGCAGGCAATAATCAAGAAGCAGAGCAGGCAGGAGTCAGGCAGCTCAGCAGCCAATAAGCAAGAAGCTAGCAGTCAGGAATCGAGCAGCTCAGCAGGCAATAATCATGGAGCTGAGCTGGCAGGAATCACGCAACTCAGCAGGCAATACTCACGGACCTGAGCAGGCAGGAATCACGCAACTTAGCAGGCAATAATAATTGGAGCTGAAGGCTGTAATGAACTGGATAAGCAGACTCTAATCACGTGATTCAGCCGGCTCCTCTCTGGGGACTGAGCAGGCACTTATTATGCAGCTCAGCACGCAAAAATCATGGAGCTGAGCAAGCAGGAATCACGCAGCTCAGCAGGCAATAATCATGGAGCTGAGCAAACAGGAATTACGCAGCTCAGCATGCAATAATCAAGAAGCTGAGCAGGCAGGAATCACGCAGCTCAGCAGGCAATAAATATGGAGCTGAGCAAGCAGGAATCACGCAGCTCAGCAGGCAATAATCAAGAAGCTGAGCAGGCAGGAATCACGCAGCTTAGCAGGCAATAATCATGGAGCTGAGCAGACTGTAATGAAGTGGCTAAGCAGACTCTAATCACGTCACTCAGCCGGCTCCTAACCCGGTCTTGAGCAGGCACTAATCACGCAGCTGAGCAGGGACTAATCACACAGCTGATCAGGCACGAGTCACGCAGCTGAGCAGGGATTAAGCATGCAGCTGAGCAAGCGCTAATCCCTTGATTCAGCAGACCCTGATCACGTGACTGAGCAGGCCCTGATCACGTGGCTGAGCATGCACTGATCACGTGACTGAGCATGCACTGATCACGTGATTGAGAGGCACTGATCACGTGACTGAGAATGCACTGATCACGTGACTGAGAGGCGCTGATCACGTGACTGAGGGGCGCTGATCACGTGACTGAGAGGCGCTGATCACGTGGCTATCATGCACTGATCACGTGCTTCAGGAGGCAATAATCAAAGAGCTGAGCAGGCACTAATCACTTGGCTAAGAGGGCACTAATCACGGAGAGGAGCAGGAAATCGTCAAGGAGCTGAGCAAACTGTAATGAAGTGGTTAAGCAGACTCTAAACACGTGACGCAGCAGGCTCTACACCCGTGACTGAGCAGACACAATTTGGGCAGCTCAGCAGACACCAATGGTGCAGCTCAGCAGACACAAATGGTGCAGCTCAGCAGACACCAATCATGCAGCTCAGCAGGCAATACTCATGGAGCTGAGCAGGCAGGAATCACTCAGCTCAGCAGGCAAAGATCAAGGAGCTGAGCAGGCACGAATCTCGCAGCTCAGCTGGCAAAAATCAAGGAGCTGAGCAGACTGCCATTAAGTGGCTAAGCAGACTCTAAACACGTGACTCAGCAGGCTTGACACCCGTGACTGAGCACACACGAATCTTGCAGCCCAGCAGACAATACTCCTGGAGCTGAGCAGGCAAGAATCACGCAGCTCAGCAGACAGTAATCAAGGAGCTGAGCAGGCACGAATCACGCAGCTCAGCAGGCAATAATCCTGGAGCTGAGCAAGCAGGAATCACGCAGCTCAGCAGGCAATAATCAAGAAGCAGAGCAGGCAGGAATCAGGCAGCTCAGCAGCCAATAAGCAAGAAGTTGGCAGTCAGGAATCGCGCAGCTCAGCAGGCAATAATCATGCAGCTGAGCTGGCAGGAATCACGCAACTCAGGAGGCAATACTCACGGACCTGAGCAGGCAGGAATCACGCAACTTAGCAGGCAATAATAATTGGAGCTGAAGGCTGTAATGAACTGGATAAGCAGACTCTAATCACGTGATTCAGCCGGCTCCTCTCTGGGGACTGAGCAGGCACTTATTATGCAGCTCAGCAAGCAAAAATCATGGAGCTGAGCAAGCAGGAATCACGCAGCTCAGCAGGCAATAATCCTGGAGCTGAGCAAGCAGGAATCACGCAGCTCAGCAGGCAATAATCAAGAAGCAGAGCAGGCAGGAATCAGGCAGCTCAGCAGCCAATAAGCAAGAAGCTAGCAGTCAGGAATCGCGCAGCTCAGCAGGCAATAATCATGGAGCTGAGCTGGCAGGAATCACGCAACTCAGCAGGCAATACTCACGGACCTGAGCAGGCAGGAATCACGCAACTTAGCAGGCAATAATAATTGGAGCTGAAGGCTGTAATGAACTGGATAAGCAGACTCTAATCACGTGATTCAGCCGGCTCCTCTCTGGGGACTGAGCAGGCACTTATTATGCAGCTCAGCAAGCAAAAATCATGGAGCTGAGCAAACAGGAATCACGCAGCTCAGCATGCAATAATCAAGAAGCTGAGCAGGCAGGAATCACGCAGCTCAGCAGGCAATAAATATGGAGCTGAGCAAGCAGGAATCACGCAGCTCAGCAGGCAATAATCAAGAAGCTGAGCAGGCAGGAATCACGCAGCTTAGCAGGCAATAATCATGGAGCTGAGCAGACTGTAATGAAGTGGCTAAGCAGACTCTAATCACGTCACTCAGCCGGCTCCTAACCCGGTCTTGAGCAGGCACTAATCACGCAGCTGAGCAGGGACTAATCACACAGCTGATCAGGCACGAGTCACGCAGCTGAGCAGGGATTAAGCATGCAGCTGAGCAAGCGCTAATCCCTTGATTCAGCAGACACTGATCACGTGACTGAGCAGGCCCTGATCACGTGGCTGAGCATGCACTGATCACGTGACTGAGCATGCACTGATCACGTGACTGAGAGGCACTGATCACGTGACTGAGAGGCACTGATCACGTGACTGAGCATGCACTGATCACGTGACTGAGAGGCACTGATCACGTGACTGAGAGGCGCTGATCACGTGACTGAGGGGCGCTGATCACGTGACTGAGAGGCGCTGATCACGTGGCTATCATGCACTGATCACGTGCTTCAGGAGGCAATAATCAAAGAGCTGAGCAGGCACTAATCACTTGGCTAAGAGGGCACTAATCACGGAGAGGAGCAGGAAATCGTCAAGGAGCTGAGCAAACTGTAATGAAGTGGTTAAGCAGACTCTAAACACGTGACGCAGCAGGCTCTACACCCGTGACTGAGCAGACACAATTTGGGCAGCTCAGCAGACACCAATGGTGCAGCTCAGCAGACACAAATGGTGCAGCTCAGCAGACACCAATCATGCAGCTCAGCAGGCAATACTCATGGAGCTGAGCAGGCAGGAATCACTCAGCTCAGCAGGCAAAGATCAAGGAGCTGAGCAGGCACGAATCTCGCAGCTCAGCTGGCAAAAATCAAGGAGCTGAGCAGACTGCCATTAAGTGGCTAAGCAGACTCTAAACACGTGACTCAGCAGGCTTGACACCCGTGACTGAGCACACACGAATCTTGCAGCCCAGCAGACAATACTCCTGGAGCTGAGCAGGCAAGAATCACGCAGCTCAGCAGACAGTAATCAAGGAGCTGAGCAGGCACGAATCACGCAGCTCAGCAGGCAATAATCCTGGAGCTGAGCAAGCAGGAATCACGCAGCTCAGCAGGCAATAATCAAGAAGCAGAGCAAGCAGGAATCAGGCAGCTCAGCAGCCAATAAGCAAGAAGCTAGCAGTCAGGAATCGAGCAGCTCAGCAGGCAATACTCATGGAGCTGAGCAGGCAGGAATCACTCAGCTCAGTAGGCAAAGATCAAAGAGCTGAGCAGGCACGAATCTCGCAGCTCAGCTGGCAAAAATCAAGGAGCTGAGCAGACTGCCATTAAGTGGCTAAGCAGACTCTAAACACGTGACTCAGCAGGCTTGACACCCGTGACTGAGCACACACGAATCTTGCAGCCCAGCAGATAATACTCCTGGAGCTGAGCAGGCAAGAATCACGCAGCTCAGCAGACAGTAATCAAGGAGCTGAGCAGGCACGAATCACGCAGCTCAGCAGGCAATAATCCTGGAGCTGAGCAAGCAGGAATCACGCAGCTCAGCAGGCAATAATCAAGAAGCAGAGCAGGCAGGAATCAGGCAGCTCAGCAGCCAATAAGCAAGAAGATAGCAGTCAGGAATCGCGCAGCTCAGCAGGCAATAATCATGGAGCTGAGCTGGCAGGAATCACGCAACTCAGCAGGCAATACTCACGGACCTGAGCAGGCAGGAATCACGCAACTTAGCAGGCAATAATAATTGGAGCTGAAGGCTGTAATGAACTGGATAAGCAGACTCTAATCACGTGATTCAGCCGGCTCCTCTCTGGGGACTGAGCAGGCACTTATTATGCAGCTCAGCAAGCAAAAATCATGGAGCTGAGCAAACAGGTATCACGCAGCTCAGCATGCAATAATCAAGAAGCTGAGCAGGCAGGAATCACGCAGCTCAGCAGGCAATAATCAAGAAGCAGAGCAGGCAGGAATCAGGCAGCTCAGCAGCCAATAAGCAAGAAGCTAGCAGTCAGGAATCGAGCAGCTCAGCAGGCAATAATCATGGAGCTGAGCTGGCAGGAATCACGCAACTCAGCAGGCAATACTCACGGACCTGAGCAGGCAGGAATCACGCAACTTAGCAGGCAATAATAATGGAGCTGAAGGCTGTAATGAACTGGATAAGCAGACTCTAATCACGTGATTCAGCCGGCTCCTCTCTGGGGACTGAGCAGGCACTTATTATGCAGCTCAGCAAGCAAAAATCATGGAGCTGAGCAAGCAGGAATCACGCAGCTCAGCAGGCAATAATCCTGGAGCTGAGCAAGCAGGAATCACGCAGCTCAGCAGGCAATAATCAAGAAGCAGAGCAGGCAGGAATCAGGCAGCTCAGCAGCCAATATGCAAGAAGCTAGCAGTCAGGAATCGAACAGCTCAGCAGGCAATAATCATGGAGCTGAGCTGGCAGGAATCACGCAACTCAGCAGGCAATACTCACGGACCTGAGCAGGCAGGAATCACGCAACTTAGCAGGCAATAATAATTGGAGCTGAAGGCTGTAATGAACTGGATAAGCAGACTCTAATCACGTGATTCAGCCGGCTCCTCTCTGGGGACTGAGCAGGCACTTATTATGCAGCTCAGCAAGCAAAAATCATGGAGCTGAGCAAACAGGAATCACGCAGCTCAGCATGCAATAATCAAGAAGCTGAGCAGGCAGGAATCACGCAGCTCAGCAGGCAATAAATATGGAGCTGAGCAAGCAGGAATCACGCAGCTCAGCAGGCAATAATCAAGAAGCTGAGCAGGCAGGAATCACGCAGCTTAGCAGGCAATAATCATGGAGCTGAGCAGACTGTAATGAAGTGGCTAAGCAGACTCTAATCACGTCACTCAGCCGGCTCCTAACCCGGTCTTGAGCAGGCACTAATCACGCAGCTGAGCAGGGACTAATCACACAGCTGATCAGGCACGAGTCACGCAGCTGAGCAGGGATTAAGCATGCAGCTGAGCAAGCGCTAATCCCTTGATTCAGCAGACACTGATCACGTGACTGAGCAGGCCCTGATCACGTGGCTGAGCATGCACTGATCACGTGACTGAGCATGCACTGATCACGTGACTGAGAGGCACTGATCACGTGACTGAGAGGCACTGATCACGTGACTGAGCATGCACTGATCACGTGACTGAGAGGCACTGATCACGTGACTGAGAGGCGCTGATCACGTGACTGAGGGGCGCTGATCACGTGACTGAGAGGCGCTGATCACGTGGCTATCATGCACTGATCACGTGCTTCAGGAGGCAATAATCAAAGAGCTGAGCAGGCACTAATCACTTGGCTAAGAGGGCACTAATCACGGAGAGGAGCAGGAAATCGTCAAGGAGCTGAGCAAACTGTAATGAAGTGGTTAAGCAGACTCTAAACACGTGACGCAGCAGGCTCTACACCCGTGACTGAGCAGACACAATTTGGGCAGCTCAGCAGACACCAATGGTGCAGCTCAGCAGACACAAATGGTGCAGCTCAGCAGACACCAATCATGCAGCTCAGCAGGCAATACTCATGGAGCTGAGCAGGCAGGAATCACTCAGCTCAGCAGGCAAAGATCAAGGAGCTGAGCAGGCACGAATCTCGCAGCTCAGCTGGCAAAAATCAAGGAGCTGAGCAGACTGCCATTAAGTGGCTAAGCAGACTCTAAACACGTGACTCAGCAGGCTTGACACCCGTGACTGAGCACACACGAATCTTGCAGCCCAGCAGACAATACTCCTGGAGCTGAGCAGGCAAGAATCACGCAGCTCAGCAGACAGTAATCAAGGAGCTGAGCAGGCACGAATAACGCAGCTCAGCAGGCAATAATCCTGGAGCTGAGCAAGCAGGAATCACGCAGCTCAGCAGGCAATAATCAAGAAGCAGAGCAGGCAGGAATCAGGCAGCTCAGCAGCCAATAAGCAAGAAGCTAGCAGTCAGGAATCGAGCAGCTCAGCAGGCAATAATCATGGAGCTGAGCTGGCAGGAATCACGCAACTCAGCAGGCAATACTCACGGACCTGAGCAGGCAGGAATCACGCAACTTAGCAGGCAATAATAATTGGAGCTGAAGGCTGTAATGAACTGGATAAGCAGACTCTAATCACGTGATTCAGCCGGCTCCTCTCTGGGGACTGAGCAGGCACTTATTATGCAGCTCAGCAAGCAAAAATCATGGAGCTGAGCAAACAGGAATCACGCAGCTCAGCAGGCAATAATCCTGGAGCTGAGCAAGCAGGAATCACGCAGCTCAGCAGGCAATAATCAAGAAGCAGAGCAGGCAGGAATCAGGCAGCTCAGCAGCCAATATGCAAGAAGCTAGCAGTCAGGAATCGAACAGCTCAGCAGGCAATAATCATGGAGCTGAGCTGGCAGGAATCACGCAACTCAGCAGGCAATACTCACGGACCTGAGCAGGCAGGAATCACGCAACTTAGCAGGCAATAATAATTGGAGCTGAAGGCTGTAATGAACTGGATAAGCAGACTCTAATCACGTGATTCAGCCGGCTCCTCTCTGGGGACTGAGCAGGCACTTATTATGCAGCTCAGCAAGCAAAAATCATGGAGCTGAGCAAACAGGAATCACGCAGCTCAGCATGCAATAATCAAGAAGCTGAGCAGGCAGGAATCACGCAGCTCAGCAGGCAATAAATATGGAGCTGAGCAAGCAGGAATCACGCAGCTCAGCAGGCAATAATCAAGAAGCTGAGCAGGCAGGAATCACGCAGCTTAGCAGGCAATAATCATGGAGCTGAGCAGACTGTAATGAAGTGGCTAAGCAGACTCTAATCACGTCACTCAGCCGGCTCCTAACCCGGTCTTGAGCAGGCACTAATCACGCAGCTGAGCAGGGACTAATCACACAGCTGATCAGGCACGAGTCACGCAGCTGAGCAGGGATTAAGCATGCAGCTGAGCAAGCGCTAATCCCTTGATTCAGCAGACACTGATCACGTGACTGAGCAGGCCCTGATCACGTGGCTGAGCATGCACTGATCACGTGACTGAGCATGCACTGATCACGTGACTGAGAGGCACTGATCACGTGACTGAGAGGCACTGATCACGTGACTGAGCATGCACTGATCACGTGACTGAGAGGCACTGATCACGTGACTGAGAGGCGCTGATCACGTGACTGAGGGGCGCTGATCACGTGACTGAGAGGCGCTGATCACGTGGCTATCATGCACTGATCACGTGCTTCAGGAGGCAATAATCAAAGAGCTGAGCAGGCACTAATCACTTGGCTAAGAGGGCACTAATCACGGAGAGGAGCAGGAAATCGTCAAGGAGCTGAGCAAACTGTAATGAAGTGGTTAAGCAGACTCTAAACACGTGACGCAGCAGGCTCTACACCCGTGACTGAGCAGACACAATTTGGGCAGCTCAGCAGACACCAATGGTGCAGCTCAGCAGACACAAATGGTGCAGCTCAGCAGACACCAATCATGCAGCTCAGCAGGCAATACTCATGGAGCTGAGCAGGCAGGAATCACTCAGCTCAGCAGGCAAAGATCAAGGAGCTGAGCAGGCACGAATCTCGCAGCTCAGCTGGCAAAAATCAAGGAGCTGAGCAGACTGCCATTAAGTGGCTAAGCAGACTCTAAACACGTGACTCAGCAGGCTTGACACCCGTGACTGAGCACACACGAATCTTGCAGCCCAGCAGACAATACTCCTGGAGCTGAGCAGGCAAGAATCACGCAGCTCAGCAGACAGTAATCAAGGAGCTGAGCAGGCACGAATAACGCAGCTCAGCAGGCAATAATCCTGGAGCTGAGCAAGCAGGAATCACGCAGCTCAGCAGGCAATAATCAAGAAGCAGAGCAGGCAGGAATCAGGCAGCTCAGCAGCCAATAAGCAAGAAGCTAGCAGTCAGGAATCGAGCAGCTCAGCAGGCAATAATCATGGAGCTGAGCTGGCAGGAATCACGCAACTCAGCAGGCAATACTCACGGACCTGAGCAGGCAGGAATCACGCAACTTAGCAGGCAATAATAATTGGAGCTGAAGGCTGTAATGAACTGGATAAGCAGACTCTAATCACGTGATTCAGCCGGCTCCTCTCTGGGGACTGAGCAGGCACTTATTATGCAGCTCAGCAAGCAAAAATCATGGAGCTGAGCAAGCAGGAATCACGCAGCTCAGCAGGCAATAATCCTGGAGCTGAGCAAGCAGGAATCACGCAGCTCAGCAGGCAATAATCAAGAAGCAGAGCAGGCAGGAATCAGGCAGCTCAGCAGCCAATAAGCAAGAAGCTAGCAGTCAGGAATCGCGCAGCTCAGCAGGCAATAATCATGGAGCTGAACTGGCAGGAATCACGCAACTCAGCAGGCAATACTCACGGACCTGAGCAGGCAGGAATCACGCAACTTAGCAGGCAATAATAATTGGAGCTGAAGGCTGTAATGAACTGGATAAGCAGACTCTAATCACGTGATTCAGCCGGCTCCTCTCTGGGGACTGAGCAGGCACTTATTATGCAGCTCAGCAAGCAAAAATCATGGAGCTGAGCAAACAGGAATCACGCAGCTCAGCATGCAATAATCAAGAAGCTGAGCAAGCAGGAATCACGCAGCTCAGCAGGCAATAATCAAGAAGCTGAGCAGGCAGGAATCACGCAGCTTAGCAGGCAATAATCATGGAGCTGAGCAGACTGTAATGAAGTGGCTAAGCAGACTCTAATCACGTCACTCAGCCGGCTCCTAACCCGGTCTTGAGCAGGCACTAATCACGCAGCTGAGCAGGGACTAATCACACAGCTGATCAGGCACGAGTCACGCAGCTGAGCAGGGATTAAGCATGCAGCTGAGCAAGCGCTAATCCCTTGATTCAGCAGACACTGATCACGTGACTGATCAGGCCCTGATCACGTGGCTGAGCATGCACTGATCACGTGACTGAGCATGCACTGATCACGTGACTGAGAGGCACTGATCACGTGACTGAGAGGCACTGATCACGTGACTGAGCATGCACTGATCACGTGACTGAGAGGCACTGATCACGTGACTGAGAGGCGCTGATCACGTGACTGAGGGGCGCTGATCACGTGACTGAGAGGCGCTGATCACGTGGCTATCATGCACTGATCACGTGCTTCAGGAGGCAATAATCAAAGAGCTGAGCAGGCACTAATCACTTGGCTAAGAGGGCACTAATCACGGAGAGGAGCAGGAAATCGTCAAGGAGCTGAGCAAACTGTAATGAAGTGGTTAAGCAGACTCTAAACACGTGACGCAGCAGGCTCTACACCCGTGACTGAGCAGACACAATTTGGGCAGCTCAGCAGACACCAATGGTGCAGCTCAGCAGACACAAATGGTGCAGCTCAGCAGACACCAATCATGCAGCTCAGCAGGCAATACTCATGGAGCTGAGCAGGCAGGAATCACTCAGCTCAGCAGGCAAAGATCAAGGAGCTGAGCAGGCACGAATCTCGCAGCTCAGCTGGCAAAAATCAAGGAGCTGAGCAGACTGCCATTAAGTGGCTAAGCAGACTCTAAACACGTGACTCAGCAGGCTTGACACCCGTGACTGAGCACACACGAATCTTGCAGCCCAGCAGACAATACTCCTGGAGCTGAGCAGGCAAGAATCACGCAGCTCAGCAGACAGTAATCAAGGAGCTGAGCAGGCACGAATAACGCAGCTCAGCAGGCAATAATCCTGGAGCTGAGCAAGCAGGAATCACGCAGCTCAGCAGGCAATAATCAAGAAGCAGAGCAGGCAGGAATCAGGCAGCTCAGCAGCCAATAAGCAAGAAGCTAGCAGTCAGGAATCGCGCAGCTCAGCAGGCAATAATCATGCAGCTGAGCTGGCAGGAATCACGCAACTCAGCAGGCAATACTCACGGACCTGAGCAGGCAGGAATCACGCAACTTAGCAGGCAATAATAATTGGAGCTGAAGGCTGTAATGAACTGGATAAGCAGACTCTAATCACGTGATTCAGCCGGCTCCTCTCTGGGGACTGAGCAGGCACTAATTATGCAGCTCAGCAAGCAAAAATCATGGAGCTGAGCAAGCAGGAATCACGCAGCTCAGCAGGCAATAATCCTGGAGCTGAGCAAGCAGGAATCACGCAGCTCAGCAGGCAATAATCAAGAAGCAGAGCAGGCAGGAATCAGGCAGCTCAGCAGCCAATAAGCAAGAAGCTAGCAGTCAGGAATCGCGCAGCTCAGCAGGCAATAATCATGGAGCTGAGCTGGCAGGAATCACGCAGCTCAGCAGGCAATAATCATGGAGCTGAGCAGACTGTAATGAAGTGGCTAAGCAGACTCTAATCACGTCACTCAGCCGGCTCCTAACCCGGTCTTGAGCAGGCACTAATCACGCAGCTGGGCAGGGACTAATCACACAGCTGATCAGGCACGAGTCACACAGCTGAGCAGGGATTAAGCATGCAGCTGAGCAAGCGCTAATCCCTTGATTCAGCAGACCCTGATCACGTGACTGAGCAGGCCCTGATCACGTGGCTGAGCATGCACTGATCACGTGACTGAGCATGCACTGATCACGTGACTGAGAGGCACTGATCACGTGACTGAGAGGCACTGATCACGTGACTGAGAGGCACTGATCACGTGACTGAGAGGCGCTGATCACGTGACTGAGGGGCGCTGATCACGTGACTGAGAGGCGCTGATCACGTGGCTATCATGCACTGATCACGTGCTTCAGGAGGCAATAATCAAAGAGCTGAGCAGGCACTAATCACTTGGCTAAGAGGGCACTAATCACGGAGAGGAGCAGGAAATCGTCAAGGAGCTGAGCAAACTGTAATGAAGTGGTTAAGCAGACTCTAAACACGTGACGCAGCAGGCTCTACACCCGTGACTGAGCAGACACAATTTGGGCAGCTCAGCAGACACCAATGGTGCAGCTCAGCAGACACAAATGGTGCAGCTCAGCAGACACCAATCATGCAGCTCAGCAGGCAATACTCATGGAGCTGAGCAGGCAGGAATCACTCAGCTCAGCAGGCAAAGATCAAGGAGCTGAGCAGGCACGAATCTCGCAGCTCAGCTGGCAAAAATCAAGGAGCTGAGCAGACTGCCATTAAGTGGCTAAGCAGACTCTAAACACGTGACTCAGCAGGCTTGACACCCGTGACTGAGCACACACGAATCTTGCAGCCCAGCAGACAATACTCCTGGAGCTGAGCAGGCAAGAATCACGCAGCTCAGCAGACAGTAATCAAGGAGCTGAGCAGGCACGAATCACGCAGCTCAGCAGGCAATAATCCTGGAGCTGAGCAAGCAGGAATCACGCAGCTCAGCAGGCAATAATCAAGAAGCAGAGCAGGCAGGAATCAGGCAGCTCAGCAGCCAATAAGCAAGAAGCTAGCAGTCAGGAATCGCGCAGCTCAGCAGGCAATAATCATGGAGCTGAGCTGGCAGGAATCACGCAACTCAGCAGGCAATACTCACGGACCTGAGCAGGCAGGAATCACGCAACTTAGCAGGCAATAATAATTGGAGCTGAAGGCTGTAATGAACTGGATAAGCAGACTCTAATCACGTGATTCAGCCGGCTCCTCTCTGGGGACTGAGCAGGCACTTATTATGCAGCTCAGCAAGCAAAAATCATGGAGCTGAGCAAGCAGGAATCACGCAGCTCAGCAGGCAATAATCATGGAGCTGAGCAAACAGGAATCACGCAGCTCAGCAGGCAATAAACAAGAAGCTGAGCAGGCAGGAATCACGCAGCTCAGCAGGCAATAAATATGGAGCTGAGCAAGCAGGAATCACGCAGCTCAGCAGGCAATAATCAAGAAGCTGAGCAGGCAGGAATCACGCAGCTTAGCAGGCAATAATCATGGAGCTGAGCAGACTGTAATGAAGTGGCTAAGCAGACTCTAATCACGTCACTCAGCCGGCTCCTAACCCGGTCTTGAGCAGGCACTAATCCCGCAGCTGAGCAGGGACTAATCACACAGCTGATCAGGCACGAGTCAGGCAGCTGAGCAGGGATTAAGCATGCAGCTGAGCAAGCGCTAATCCCTTGATTCAGCAGACCCTGATCACGTGACTGAGCAGGCCCTGATCACGTGGCTGAGCATGCACTGATCACGTGACTGAGCATGCACTGATCACGTGACTGAGAGGCACTGATCACGTGACTGAGAGGCACTGATCACGTGACTGAGAGGCACTGATCACGTGACTGAGAGGCGCTGATCACGTGACTGAGGGCGCTGATCACGTGACTGAGAGGCGCTGATCACGTGGCTATCATGCACTGATCACGTGCTTCAGGAGGCAATAATCAAAGAGCTGAGCAGGCACTAATCACTTGGCTAAGAGGGCACTAATCACGGAGAGGAGCAGGAAATCGTCAAGGAGCTGAGCAAACTGTAATGAAGTGGTTAAGCAGACTCTAAACACGTGACGCAGCAGGCTCTACACCCGTGACTGAGCAGACACAATTTGGGCAGCTCAGCAGACACCAATGGTGCAGCTCAGCAGACACAAATGGTGCAGCTCAGCAGACACCAATCATGCAGCTCAGCAGGCAATACTCATGGAGCTGAGCAGGCAGGAATCACTCAGCTCAGCAGGCAAAGATCAAGGAGCTGAGCAGGCACGAATCTCGCAGCTCAGCTGGCAATAATCAAGGAGCTGAGCAGACTGCCATTAAGTGGCTAAGCAGACTCTAAACACGTGACTCAGCAGGCTTGACACCCGTGACTGAGCACACACGAATCTTGCAGCCCAGCAGACAATACTCCTGGAGCTGAGCAGGCAGGAATCACGCAGCTCAGCAGACAGTAATCAAGGAGCTGAGCAGGCACGAATCACGCAGCTCAGCAGGCAATAATCCTGGAGCTGAGCAAGCAGGAATCACGCAGCTCAGCAGGCAATAATCAAGAAGCTGAGCAGGCAGGAATCACGCAGCTCAGCAGGCAATAATCATGGAGCTGAGCAGACTGTAATGAAGTGGCTAAGCAGACTCTAATCACGTCACGCAGCCGGCTCCTAACCCGGTCTTGAGCAGGCACTAATCACGCAGCTGAGCAGGGACTAATCACACAGCTGATCAGGCACGAGTCACGCAGCTGAGCAGGGATTAAGCATGCAGCTGAGCAAGCGCTAATCCCTTGATTCAGCAGACCCTGATCACGTGACTGAGCAGGCCCTGATCACGTGGCTGAGCATGCACTGATCACGTGACTGAGCATGCACTGATCACGTGACTGAGAGGCACTGATCACGTGACTGAGAGGCACTGATCACGTGACTGAGCATGCACTGATCACGTGACTGAGAGGCACTGATCACGTGACTGAGAGGCGCTGATCACGTGACTGAGGGGCGCTGATCACGTGACTGAGAGGCGCTGATCACGTGGCTATCATGCACTGATCACGTGCTTCAGGAGGCAATAATCAAAGAGCTGAGCAGGCACTAATCACTTGGCTAAGAGGGCACTAATCACGGAGAGGAGCAGGAAATCGTCAAGGAGCTGAGCAAACTGTAATGAAGTGGTTAAGCAGACTCTAAACACGTGACGCAGCAGGCTCTACACCCGTGACTGAGCAGACACAATTTGGGCAGCTCAGCAGACACCAATGGTGCAGCTCAGCAGACACAAATGGTGCAGCTCAGCAGACACCAATCATGCAGCTCAGCAGGCAATACTCATGGAGCTGAGCAGGCAGGAATCACTCAGCTCAGCAGGCAAAGATCAAGGAGCTGAGCAGGCACGAATCTCGCAGCTCCGCAGGCAATAATCCTGGAGCTGAGCAAGCAGGAATCACGCAGCTCAGCAGGCAATAATCAAGAAGCAGAGCAGGCAGGAATCAGGCAGCTCAGCAGCCAATAAGCAAGAAGCTAGCAGTCAGGAATCGCGCAGCTCAGCAGGCAATAATCATGGAGCTGAGCTGGCAGGAATCACGCAACTCAGCAGGCAATACTCACGGACCTGAGCAGGCAGGAATCACGCAACTTAGCAGGCAATAATAATTGGAGCTGAAGGCTGTAATGAACTGGATAAGCAGACTCTAATCACGTGATTCAGCCGGCTCCTCTCTGGGGACTGAGCAGGCACTTATTATGCAGCTCAGCAAGCAAAAATCATGGAGCTGAGCAAGCAGGAATCACGCAGCTCAGCAGGCAATAATCATGGAGCTGAGCAAACAGGAATCACGCAGCTCAGCATGCAATAATCAAGAACCTGAGCAGGCAGGAATCACGCAGCTCAGCAGGCAATAAATATGGAGCTGAGCAAGCAGGAATCACGCAGCTCAGCAGGCAATAATCAAGAAGCTGAGCAGGCAGGAATCACGCAGCTTAGCAGGCAATAATCATGGAGCTGAGCAGACTGTAATGAAGTGGCTAAGCAGACTCTAATCACGTCACTCAGCCGGCTCCTAACCCGGTCTTGAGCAGGCACTAATCACGCAGCTGAGCAGGGACTAATCACACAGCTGATCAGGAACGAGTCAGGCAGCTGAGCAGGGATTAAGCATGCAGCTGAGCAAGCGCTAATCCCTTGATTCAGCAGACCCTGATCACGTGACTGAGCAGGCCCTGATCACGTGGCTGAGCATGCACTGATCACGTGACTGAGCATGCACTGATCACGTGACTGAGAGGCACTGATCACCTGACTGAGAGGCACTGATCACGTGAATGAGAGGCACTGATCACGTGACTGAGAGGCGCTGATCACGTGACTGAGGGGCGCTGATCACGTGACTGAGAGGCGCTGATCACGTGGCTATCATGCACTGATCACGTGCTTCAGGAGGCAATAATCAAAGAGCTGAGCAGGCACTAATCACTTGGCTAAGAGGGCACTAATCACGGAGAGGAGCAGGAAATCGTCAAGGAGCTGAGCAAACTGTAATGAAGTGGTTAAGCAGACTCTAAACACGTGACGCAGCAGGCTCTACACCCGTGACTGAGCAGACACAATTTGGGCAGCTCAGCAGACACCAATGGTGCAGCTCAGCAGACACAAATGGTGCAGCTCAGCAGACACCAATCATGCAGCTCAGCAGGCAATACTCATGGAGCTGAGCAGGCAGGAATCACTCAGCTCAGCAGGCAAAGATCAAGGAGCTGAGCAGGCACGAATCTCGCAGCTCAGCTGGCAAAAATCAAGGAGCTGAGCAGACTGCCATTAAGTGGCTAAGCAGACTCTAAACACGTGACTCAGCAGGCTTGACACCCGTGACTGAGCACACACGAATCTTGCAGCCCAGCAGACAATACTCCTGGAGCTGAGCAGGCAGGAATCACGCAGCTCAGCAGACAGTAATCAAGGAGCTGAGCAGGCACGAATCACGCAGCTCAGCAGGCAATAATCCTGGAGCTGAGCAAGCAGGAATCACGCAGCTCAGCAGGCAATAATCAAGAAGCAGAGCAGGCAGGAATCAGGCAGCTCAGCAGCCAATAAGCAAGAAGCTAGCAGTCAGGAATCGCGCAGCTCAGCAGGCAATAATCATGGAGCTGAGCTGGCAGGAATCACGCAACTCAGCAGGCAATACTCACGGACCTGAGCAGGCAGGAATCACGCAACTTAGCAGGCAATAATAATTGGAGCTGAAGGCTGTAATGAACTGGATAAGCAGACTCTAATCACGTGATTCAGCCGGCTCCTCTCTGGGGACTGAGCAGGCACTTATTATGCAGCTCAGCAAGCAAAAATCATGGAGCTGAGCAAGCAGGAATCACGCAGCTCAGCAGGCAATAATCATGGAGCTGAGCAAACAGGAATTACGCAGCTCAGCATGCAATAATCAAGAAGCTGAGCAGGCAGGAATCACGCAGCTCAGCAGGCAATAAATATGGAGCTGAGCAAGCAGGAATCACGCAGCTCAGCAGGCAATAATCAAGAAGCTGAGCAGGCAGGAATCACGCAGCTTAGCAGGCAATAATCATGGAGCTGAGCAGACTGTAATGAAGTGGCTAAGCAGACTCTAATCACGTCACTCAGCCGGCTCCTAACCCGGTCTTGAGCAGGCACTAATCACGCAGCTGAGCAGGGACTAATCACACAGCTGATCAGGCACGAGTCAGGCAGCTGAGCAGGGATTAAGCATGCAGCTGAGCAAGCGCTAATCCCTTGATTCAGCAGACCCTGATCACGTGACTGAGCAGGCCCTGATCACGTGGCTGAGCATGCACTGATCACGTGACTGAGCATGCACTGATCACGTGACTGAGAGGCACTGATCACGTGACTGAGCATGCACTGATCACGTGACTGAGAGGCGCTGATCACGTGACTGAGGGGCGCTGATCACGTGACTGAGAGGCGCTGATCACGTGGCTATCATGCACTGATCACGTGCTTCAGGAGGCAATAATCAAAGAGCTGAGCAGGCACTAATCACTTGGCTAAGAGGGCACTAATCACGGAGAGGAGCAGGAAATCGTCAAGGAGCTGAGCAAACTGTAATGAAGTGGTTAAGCAGACTCTAAACACGTGACGCAGCAGGCTCTACACCCGTGACTGAGCAGACACAATTTGGGCAGCTCAGCAGACACCAATGGTGCAGCTCAGCAGACACAAATGGTGCAGCTCAGCAGACACCAATCATGCAGCTCAGCAGGCAATACTCATGGAGCTGAGCAGGCAGGAATCACTCAGCTCAGCAGGCAAAGATCAAGGAGCTGAGCAGGCACGAATCTCGCAGCTCAGCTGGCAAAAATCAAGGAGCTGAGCAGACTGCCATTAAGTGGCTAAGCAGACTCTAAACACGTGACTCAGCAGGCTTGACACCCGTGACTGAGCACACACGAATCTTGCAGCCCAGCAGACAATACTCCTGGAGCTGAGCAGGCAGGAATCACGCAGCTCAGCAGACAGTAATCAAGGAGCTGAGCAGGCACGAATCACGCAGCTCAGCAGGCAATAATCCTGGAGCTGAGCAAGCAGGAATCACGCAGCTCAGCAGGCAATAATCAAGAAGCAGAGCAGGCAGGAATCAGGCAGCTCAGCAGCCAATAAGCAAGAAGCTAGCAGTCAGGAATCGCGCAGCTCAGCAGGCAATAATCATGGAGCTGAGCTGGCAGGAATCACGCAACTCAGCAGGCAATACTCACGGACCTGAGCAGGCAGGAATCACGCAACTTAGCAGGCAATAATAATTGGAGCTGAAGGCTGTAATGAACTGGATAAGCAGACTCTAATCACGTGATTCAGCCGGCTCCTCTCTGGGGACTGAGCAGGCACTTATTATGCAGCTCAGCAAGCAAAAATCATGGAGCTGAGCAAGCAGGAATCACGCAGCTCAGCAGGCAATAATCATGGAGCTGAGCAAGCAGGAATCACGCAGCTCAGCAGGCAATAATCAAGAAGCTGAGCAGGCAGGAATCACGCAGCTCAGCAGCCAATAAGCAAGAAGCTAGCAGTCAGGAATCGCGCAGCTCAGCAGGCAATAATCATGGAGCTGAGCTGGCAGGAATCACGCAACTCAGCAGGCAATACTCACGGACCTGAGCAGGCAGGAATCACGCAACTTAGCAGGCAATAATAATTGGAGCTGAAGGCTGTAATGAACTGGATAAGCAGACTCTAATCACGTGATTCAGCCGGCTCCTCTCTGGGGACTGAGCAGGCACTTATTATGCAGCTCAGCAAGCAAAAATCATGGAGCTGAGCAAACAGGAATCACGCAGCTCAGCATGCAATAATCAAGAAGCTGAGCAGGCAGGAATCACGCAGCTCAGCAGGCAATAAATATGGAGCTGAGCAAGCAGGAATCACGCAGCTCAGCAGGCAATAATCAAGAAGCTGAGCAGGCAGGAATCACGCAGCTTAGCAGGCAATAATCATGGAGCTGAGCAGACTGTAATGAAGTGGCTAAGCAGACTCTAATCACGTCACTCAGCCGGCTCCTAACCCGGTCTTGAGCAGGCACTAATCACGCAGCTGAGCAGGGACTAATCACACAGCTGATCAGGCACGAGTCACGCAGCTGAGCAGGGATTAAGCATGCAGCTGAGCAAGCGCTAATCCCTTGATTCAGCAGACACTGATCACGTGACTGAGCAGGCCCTGATCACGTGGCTGAGCATGCACTGATCACGTGACTGAGCATGCACTGATCACGTGACTGAGAGGCACTGATCACGTGACTGAGAGGCACTGATCACGTGACTGAGCATGCACTGATCACGTGACTGAGAGGCACTGATCACGTGACTGAGAGGCGCTGATCACGTGACTGAGGGGCGCTGATCACGTGACTGAGAGGCGCTGATCACGTGGCTATCATGCACTGATCACGTGCTTCAGGAGGCAATAATCAAAGAGCTGAGCAGGCACTAATCACTTGGCTAAGAGGGCACTAATCACGGAGAGGAGCAGGAAATCGTCAAGGAGCTGAGCAAACTGTAATGAAGTGGTTAAGCAGACTCTAAACACGTGACGCAGCAGGCTCTACACCCGTGACTGAGCAGACACAATTTGGGCAGCTCAGCAGACACCAATGGTGCAGCTCAGCAGACACAAATGGTGCAGCTCAGCAGACACCAATCATGCAGCTCAGCAGGCAATACTCATGGAGATGAGCAGGCAGGAATCACTCAGCTCAGCAGGCAAAGATCAAGGAGCTGAGCAGGCACGAATCTCGCAGCTCAGCTGGCAAAAATCAAGGAGCTGAGCAGACTGCCATTAAGTGGCTAAGCAGACTCTAAACACGTGACTCAGCAGGCTTGACACCCGTGACTGAGCACACACGAATCTTGCAGCCCAGCAGACAATACTCCTGGAGCTGAGCAGGCAGGAATCACGCAGCTCAGCAGACAGTAATCAAGGAGCTGAGCAGGCACGAATCACGCAGCTCAGCAGGCAATAATCCTGGAGCTGAGCAAGCAGGAATCACGCAGCTCAGCAGGCAATAATCAAGAAGCAGAGCAGGCAGGAATCAGGCAGCTCAGCAGCCAATAAGCAAGAAGCTAGCAGTCAGGAATCGCGCAGCTCAGCAGGCAATAATCATGGAGCTGAGCTGGCAGGAATCACGCAACTCAGCAGGCAATACTCACGGACCTGAGCAGGCAGGAATCACGCAACTTAGCAGGCAATAATAATTGGAGCTGAAGGCTGTAATGAACTGGATAAGCAGACTCTAATCACGTGATTCAGCCGGCTCCTCTCTGGGGACTGAGCAGGCACTTATTATGCAGCTCAGCAAGCAAAAATCATGGAGCTGAGCAAGCAGGAATCACGCAGCTCAGCAGGCAATAATCCTGGAGCTGAGCAAGCAGGAATCACGCAGCTCAGCAGGCAATAATCAAGAAGCTGAGCAGGCAGGAATCACGCAGCTCAGCAGCCAATAAACAAGAAGCTAGCAGTCAGGAATCACGCAGCTCAGCAGGCAATAATCATGGAGCTGAGCTGGCAGGAATCACGCAACTCAGCAGGCAATACTCACGGACCTGAGCAGGCAGGAATCACGCAACTTAGCAGGCAATAATAATTGGAGCTGAAGGCTGTAATGAACTGGATAAGCAGACTCTAATCACGTGATTCAGCCGGCTCCTCTCTGGGGACTGAGCAGGCACTTATTATGCAGCTCAGCAAGCAAAAATCATGGAGCTGAGCAAACAGGAATCACGCAGCTCAGCATGCAATAATCAAGAAGCTGAGCAGGCAGGAATCACGCAGCTCAGCAGGCAATAAACATGGAGCTGAGCAAGCAGGAATCACGCAGCTCAGCAGGCAATAATCAAGAAGCTGAGCAGGCAGGAATCACGCAGCTTAGCAGGCAATAATCATGGAGCTGAGCAGACTGTAATGAAGTGGCTAAGCAGACTCTAATCACGTCACTCAGCCGGCTCCTAACCCGGTCTTGAGCAGGCACTAATCACGCAGCTGAGCAGGGACTAATCACACAGCTGATCAGGCACGAGTCACGCAGCTGAGCAGGGATTAAGCATGCAGCTGAGCAAGCGCTAATCCCTTGATTCAGCAGACCCTGATCACGTGACTGAGCAGGCCCTGATCACGTGGCTGAGCATGCACTGATCACGTGACTGAGCATGCACTGATCACGTGACTGAGAGGCACTGATCACGTGACTGAGAGGCACTGATCACGTGACTGAGCATGCACTGATCACGTGACTGAGAGGCACTGATCACGTGACTGAGAGGCGCTGATCACGTGACTGAGGGGCGCTGATCACGTGACTGAGAGGCGCTGATCACGTGGCTATCATGCACTGATCACGTGCTTCAGGAGGCAATAATCAAAGAGCTGAGCAGGCACTAATCACTTGGCTAAGAGGGCACTAATCACGGAGAGGAGCAGGAAATCGTCAAGGAGCTGAGCAAACTGTAATGAAGTGGTTAAGCAGACTCTAAACACGTGACGCAGCAGGCTCTACACCCGTGACTGAGCAGACACAATTTGGGCAGCTCAGCAGACACCAATGGTGCAGCTCAGCAGACACAAATGGTGCAGCTCAGCAGACACCAATCATGCAGCTCAGCAGGCAATACTCATGGAGCTGAGCAGGCAGGAATCACTCAGCTCAGCAGGCAAAGATCAAGGAGCTGAGCAGGCACGAATCTCGCAGCTCAGCTGGCAAAAATCAAGGAGCTGAGCAGACTGCCATTAAGTGGCTAAGCAGACTCTAAACACGTGACTCAGCAGGCTTGACACCCGTGACTGAGCACACACGAATCTTGCAGCCCAGCAGACAATACTCCTGGAGCTGAGCAGGCAGGAATCACGCAGCTCAGCAGACAGTAATCAAGGAGCTGAGCAGGCACGAATCACGCAGCTCAGCAGGCAATAATCCTGGAGCTGAGCAAGCAGGAATCACGCAGCTCAGCAGGCAATAATCAAGAAGCAGAGCAGGCAGGAATCAGGCAGCTCAGCAGCCAATAAGCAAGAAGCTAGCAGTCAGGAATCGCGCAGCTCAGCAGGCAATAATCATGGAGCTGAGCAGGCAGGAATCACGCAGCTCAGCAGGCAATATCACGGACCTGAGCAGGCAGGAATCACGCAGCTTAGCAGGCAATAATCAAGGAGCTGAGCAGGCTGTAATGAAGTGGATAAGCAGACTCTAATCACGTGACTCAGCAGGCTTGACTCTGGTGACTGAGCAGTCACTAATCTTGCAGCTCAGCATTCAATAATCATGGAGCTGAGCATGCAGGAATCACGCAGCTCAGCAGGCAATAATCATGGAGCTGAGCAGGCAGGAATCACGCAGCTCAGCAGGCAATAATCATGGAGCTGAGCAGGCAGGAATCTCGCAGCTCAGCAGGCAATAATCAAGAAGCTGAGCAGGCAGGAATCACGCAGCTCAGCAGGCAATAATCAAGAAGCTGAGCAGTCAGGAATCACGCAGCTCAGCAGGCAATAATCATGGAGCTGAGCTGGCAGGAATCACGCAACTCAGCAGGCAATACTCACGGACTGAGCAGGCAGGAATCACGCAACTTAGCAGGCAATAATAATTGGAGCTGAAGGCTGTAATGAACTGGATAAGCAGACTCTAATCACGTGATTCAGCCGGCTCCTCTCTGGGGACTGAGCAGGCACTGATTATGCAGCTCAGCAAGCAAAAATCATGGAGCTGAGCAACAGGAATCACGCAGCTCAGCAGGCAATAATCAAGAAGCTGAGCAGGCAGGAATCACGCAGCTCAGCAGGCAATAATCAAGAAGCAGAGCAGGAATCAGGCAGCTCAGCAGCCAATAAGCAAGAGCTAGCAGTCAGGAATCGCGCAGCTCAGCAGGCAATAATCATGGAGCTGAGCAGGCAGGAATCACGCAGCTCAGCAGGCAATACTCAAGGACCTGAGCAGGCAGGAATCACGCACCTAAGCAGGCAATAATAATTGGAGCTGAAGACTGTAATGAACTGGATAAGCAGACTCTAATCACGTGATTCAGCCGGCTACTCATGGAGCTGAGCAGGCACGAATCACGCAGCTCAGCAGGCAATAATCCTGGAGCTGAGCAAGCAGGAATCACGCAGCTCAGCAGGCAATAATCAAGAAGCTCAGGCAGCAGCAGGAATCAGTCAGCAGCTCAGCAGGCAATAATCATGGAGCTGAGCTGGCAGGAATCACGCAACTCAGCAGGCAATACTCACGGACCTGAGCAGGCAGGAATCACGCAACTTAGCAGGCAATAATAATTGGAGCTGAAGGCTGTAATGAACTGGATAAGCAGACTCTAATCACGTGATTCAGCCGGCTCCTCTCTGGGGACTGAGCAGGCACTTATTATGCAGCTCAGCAAGCAAAAATCATGGAGCTGAGCAAGCAGGAATCACGCAGCTCAGCATGCAATAATCAAGAAGCTGAGCAGGCAGGAATCACGCAGCTCAGCAGGCAATAAATATGGAGCTGAGCAAGCAGGAATCACGCAGCTCAGCAGGCAATAATCAAGAAGCTGAGCAGGCAGGAATCACGCAGCTTAGCAGGCAATAATCATGGAGCTGAGCAGACTGTAATGAAGTGGCTAAGCAGACTCTAATCACGTCACTCAGCCGGCTCCTAACCCGGTCTTGAGCAGGCACTAATCACGCAGCTGAGCAGGGACTAATCACACAGCTGATCAGGCACGAGTCAGGCAGCTGAGCAGGGATTAAGCATGCAGCTGAGCAAGCGCTAATCCCTTGATTCAGCAGACCCTGATCACATGACTGAGCAGGCCCTGATCACGTGGCTGAGCATGCACTGATCACGTGACTGAGCATGCACTGATCACGTGACTGAGAGGCACTGATCACGTGACTGAGCATGCACTGATCACGTGACTGAGAGGCACTGATCACGTGACTGAGAGGCGCTGATCACGTGACTGAGGGGCGCTGATCACGTGACTGAGAGGCGCTGATCACGTGGCTATCATGCACTGATCACGTGCTTCAGGAGGCAATAATCAAAGAGCTGAGCAGGCACTAATCACTTGGCTAAGAGGGCACTAATCACGGAGAGGAGCAGGAAATCGTCAAGGAGCTGAGCAAACTGTAATGAAGTGGTTAAGCAGACTCTAAACACGTGACGCAGCAGGCTCTACACCCGTGACTGAGCAGACACAATTTGGGCAGCTCAGCAGACACCAATGGTGCAGCTCAGCAGACACAAATGGTGCAGCTCAGCAGACACCAATCATGCAGCTCAGCAGGCAATACTCATGGAGCTGAGCAGGCAGGAATCACTCAGCTCAGCAGGCAAAGATCAAGGAGCTGAGCAGGCACGAATCTCGCAGCTCAGCTGGCAAAAATCAAGGAGCTGAGCAGACTGCCATTAAGTGGCTAAGCAGACTCTAAACACGTGACTCAGCAGGCTTGACACCCGTGACTGAGCACACACGAATCTTGCAGCCCAGCAGACAATACTCCTGGAGCTGAGCAGGCAGGAATCACGCAGCTCAGCAGACAGTAATCAAGGAGCTGAGCAGGCACGAATCACGCAGCTCAGCAGGCAATAATCCTGGAGCTGAGCAAGCAGGAATCACGCAGCTCAGCAGGCAATAATCAAGAAGCAGAGCAGGCAGGAATCAGGCAGCTCAGCAGCCAATAAGCAAGAAGCTAGCAGTCAGGAATCGCGCAGCTCAGCAGGCAATAATCATGGAGCTGAGCTGGCAGGAATCACGCAACTCAGCAGGCAATACTCACGGACCTGAGCAGGCAGGAATCACGCAACTTAGCAGGCAATAATAATTGGAGCTGAAGGCTGTAATGAACTGGATAAGCAGACTCTAATCACGTGATTCAGCCGGCTCCTCTCTGGGGACTGAGCAGGCACTTATTATGCAGCTCAGCAAGCAAAAATCATGGAGCTGAGCAAGCAGGAATCACGCAGCTCAGCAGGCAATAATCATGGAGCTGAGCAAGCAGGAATCACGCAGCTCAGCAGGCAATAATCAAGAAGCAGAGCAGGCAGGAATCAGGCAGCTCAGCAGCCAATAAGCAAGAAGCTAGCAGTCAGGAATCGCGCAGCTCAGCAGGCAATAATCATGGAGCTGAGCTGGCAGGAATCACGCAACTCAGCAGGCAATACTCACGGACCTGAGCAGGCAGGAATCACGCAACTTAGCAGGCAATAATTGGAGCTGAAGGCTGTAATGAACTGGATAAGCAGACTCTAATCACGTGATTCAGCCGGCTCCTCTCTGGGACTGAGCAGGCACTTATTATGCAGCTCAGCAAGCAAAAATCATGGAGCTGAGCAAGCAGGAATCACGCAGCTCAGCATGCAATAATCATGGAGCTGAGCAAGCAGGAATCACGCAGCTCAGCAGGCAATAATCAAGAAGCTGAGCAGGCAGGAATCACGCAGCTTAGCAGGCAATAATCATGGAGCTGAGCAGACTGTAATGAAGTGGCTAAGCAGACTCTAATCACGTCACTCAGCCGGCTCCTAACCCGGTCTTGAGCAGGCACTAATCACGCAGCTGAGCAGGGACTAATCACACAGCTGATCAGGCACGAGTCAGGCAGCTGAGCAGGGATTAAGCATGCAGCTGAGCAAGCGCTAATCCCTTGATTCAGCAGACACTGATCACGTGACTGATCAGGCCCTGATCACGTGGCTGAGCATGCACTGATCACGTGACTGAGCATGCACTGATCACGTGACTGAGAGGCACTGATCACGTGACTGAGAGGCACTGATCACGTGACTGAGCATGCACTGATCACGTGACTGAGAGGCACTGATCACGTGACTGAGAGGCGCTGATCACGTGACTGAGGGGCGCTGATCACGTGACTGAGAGGCGCTGATCACGTGGCTATCATGCACTGATCACGTGCTTCAGGAGGCAATAATCAAAGAGCTGAGCAGGCACTAATCACTTGGCTAAGAGGGCACTAATCACGGAGAGGAGCAGGAAATCGTCAAGGAGCTGAGCCAACTGTAATGAAGTGGTTAAGCAGACTCTAAACACGTGACGCAGCAGGCTCTACACCCGTGACTGAGCAGACACAATTTGGGCAGCTCAGCAGACACCAATGGTGCAGCTCAGCAGACACAAATGGTGCAGCTCAGCAGACACCAATCATGCAGCTCAGCAGGCAATACTCATGGAGCTGAGCAGGCAGGAATCACTCAGCTCAGCAGGCAAAGATCAAGGAGCTGAGCAGGCACGAATCTCGCAGCTCAGCTGGCAAAAATCAAGGAGCTGAGCAGACTGCCATTAAGTGGCTAAGCAGACTCTAAACACGTGACTCAGCAGGCTTGACACCCGTGACTGAGCACACACGAATCTTGCAGCCCAGCAGACAATACTCCTGGAGCTGAGCAGGCAGGAATCACGCAGCTCCGCAGGCAATAATCCTGGAGCTGAGCAAGCAGGAATCACGCAGCTCAGCAGGCAATAATCAAGAAGCAGAGCAGGCAGGAATCAGGCAGCTCAGCAGCCAATAAGCAAGAAGCTAGCAGTCAGGAATCGCGCAGCTCAGCAGGCAATAATCATGGAGCTGAGCTGGCAGGAATCACGCAACTCAGCAGGCAATACTCACGGACCTGAGCAGGCAGGAATCACGCAACTTAGCAGGCAATAATAGTTGGAGCTGAAGGCTGTAATGAACTGGATAAGCAGACTCTAATCACGTGATTCAGCCGGCTCCTCTCTGGGGACTGAGCAGGCACTTATTATGCAGCTCAGCAAGCAAAAATCATGGAGCTGAGCAAGCAGGAATCACGCAGCTCAGCAGGCAATAATCATGGAGCTGAGCAAACAGGAATCACGCAGCTCAGCATGCAATAATCAAGAAGCTGAGCAGGCAGGAATCACGCAGCTCAGCAGGCAATAAATATGGAGCTGAGCAAGCAGGAATCACGCAGCTCAGCAGGCAATAATCAAGAAGCTGAGCAGGCAGGAATCACGCAGCTTAGCAGGCAATAATCATGGAGCTGAGCAGACTGTAATGAAGTGGCTAAGCAGACTCTAATCACGTCACTCAGCCGGCTCCTAACCCGGTCTTGAGCAGGCACTAATCACGCAGCTGAGCAGGGACTAATCACACAGCTGATCAGGCACGAGTCAGGCAGCTGAGCAGGGATTAAGCATGCAGCTGAGCAAGCGCTAATCCCTTGATTCAGCAGACCCTGATCACGTGACTGAGCAGGCCCTGATCACGTGGCTGAGCATGCACTGATCACGTGACTGAGCATGCACTGATCACGTGACTGAGAGGCACTGATCACGTGACTGAGAGGCACTGATCACGTGACTGAGCATGCACTGATCACGTGACTGAGAGGCACTGATCACGTGACTGAGAGGCGCTGATCACGTGACTGAGGGGCGCTGATCACGTGACTGAGAGGCGCTGATCACGTGGCTATCATGCACTGATCACGTGCTTCAGGAGGCAATAATCAAAGAGCTGAGCAGGCACTAATCACTTGGCTAAGAGGGCACTAATCACGGAGAGGAGCAGGAAATCGTCAAGGAGCTGAGCAAACTGTAATGAAGTGGTTAAGCAGACTCTAAACACGTGACGCAGCAGGCTCTACACCCGTGACTGAGCAGACACAATTTGGGCAGCTCAGCAGACACCAATGGTGCAGCTCAGCAGACACCAATCATGCAGCTCAGCAGGCAATACTCATGGAGCTGAGCAGGCAGGAATCACTCAGCTCAGCAGGCAAAGATCAAGGAGCTGAGCAGGCACGAATCTCGCAGCTCAGCTGGCAAAAATCAAGGAGCTGAGCAGACTGCCATTAAGTGGCTAAGCAGACTCTAAACACGTGACTCAGCAGGCTTGACACCCGTGACTGAGCACACACGAATCTTGCAGCCCAGCAGACAATACTCCTGGAGCTGAGCAGGCAGGAATCACGCAGCTCAGCAGACAGTAATCAAGGAGCTGAGCAGGCACGAATCACGCAGCTCAGCAGACAGTAATCAAGGAGCTGAGCAGGCACGAATCACGCAGCTCAGCAGGCAATAATCCTGGAGCTGAGCAAGCAGGAATCACGCAGCTCAGCAGGCAATAATCAAGAAGCAGAGCAGGCAGGAATCAGGCAGCTCAGCAGCCAATAAGCAAGAAGCTAGCAGTCAGGAATCGCGCAGCTCAGCAGGCAATAATCATGGAGCTGAGCTGGCAGGAATCACGCAACTCAGCAGGCAATACTCACGGACCTGAGCAGGCAGGAATCACGCAACTTAGCAGGCAATAATAATTGGTGCTGAAGGCTGTAATGAACTGGATAAGCAGACTCTAATCACGTGATTCAGCCGGCTCCTCTCTGGGGACTGAGCAGGCACTTATTATGCAGCTCAGCAAGCAAAAATCATGGAGCTGACCAAGCAGGAATCACGCAGCTCAGCAGGCAATAATCATGGAGCTGAGCAAACAGGAATCACGCAGCTCAGCAGGCAATAAACAAGAAGCTGAGCAGGCAGGAATCACGCAGCTCAGCAGGCAATAAATATGGAGCTGAGCAAGCAGGAATCACGCAGCTCAGCAGGCAATACTCCTGGAGCTGAGCAGGCAGGAATCACGCAGCTCAGCAGACAATAATCAAGGAGCTGAGCAGGCAGGAATCACGCAGCTCAGCAGGCAATAATCATGGAGCTGAGCAAGCAGGAATCACGCAGCTCAGCAGGCAATAATCAAGAAGCTGAGCAGGCAGGAATCACGCAGCTTAGCAGGCAATAATCATGGAGCTGAGCAGACTGTAATGAAGTGGCTAAGCAGACTCTAATCACGTCACGCAGCCGGCTCCTAACCCGGTCTTGAGCAGGCACTAATCACGCAGCTGAGCAGGGACTAATCACACAGCTGATCAGGCACGAGTCAGGCAGCTGAGCAGGGATTAAGCATGCAGCTGAGCAAGCGCTAATCCCTTGATTCAGCAGACCCTGATCACGTGACTGAGCAGGCCCTGATCACGTGGCTGAGCATGCACTGATCACGTGACTGAGCATGCACTGATCACGTGACTGAGAGGCACTGATCACGTGACTGAGAGGCACTGATCACGTGACTGAGCATGCACTGATCACGTGACTGAGAGGCACTGATCACGTGACTGAGAGGCGCTGATCACGTGACTGAGGGGCGCTGATCACGTGACTGAGAGGCGCTGATCACGTGGCTATCATGCACTGATCACGTGCTTCAGGAGGCAATAATCAAAGAGCTGAGCAGGCACTAATCACTTGGCTAAGAGGGCACTAATCACGGAGAGGAGCAGGAAATCGTCAAGGAGCTGAGCAAACTGTAATGAAGTGGTTAAGCAGACTCTAAACACGTGACGCAGCAGGCTCTACACCCGTGACTGAGCAGACACAATTTGGGCAGCTCAGCAGACACCAATGGTGCAGCTCAGCAGACACAAATGGTGCAGCCCAGCAGACACCAATCATGCAGCTCAGCAGGCAATACTCATGGAGCTGAGCAGGCAGGAATCACTCAGCTCAGCAGGCAAAGATCAAGGAGCTGAGCAGGCACGAATCTCGCAGCTCAGCTGGCAATAATCCTGGAGCTGAGCAAGCAGGAATCACGCAGCTCAGCAGGCAATAATCAAGAAGCTGAGCAGGCAGGAATCAGGCAGCTCAGCAGACAATAATCAAGGAGCTGAGCAGGCAGGAATCACGCAGCTCAGCAGGCAATAATCATGGAGCTGAGCAGGCAGGAATCACGCAGCTCAGCAGGCAATAATCAAGGACCTGAGCAGGCAGGAATCACGCAGCTCAGCAGGCAATAATAAGGAGCTGAAGGCTGTAATGAACTGGATAAGCAGACTCTAATCACGTGATTCAGCCGGCTCCTCTCTGGGACTGAGCAGGCACGAATCATGCAGCTCAGCAAGCAAAATCATGGAGCTGAGCAAGCAGGAATCACGCAGCTCAGCAGGCAATAATCATGGAGCTGAGCAGGCAGGAATCACGCAGCTCAGCAGGCAATAATCAAGGACCTGAGCAGGCAGGAATCACGCAGCTCAGCAGGCAATAATCATGGAGCTGAGCAAGCAGGAATCACGCAGCTCAGCAGGCAATAATCAAGAAGCTGAGCAGGCAGGAATCACGCAGCTCAGCAGGCAATAAATATGGAGCTGAGCAATCAGGAATCACGCAGCTCAGCAGGCAATAATCAAGAAGCTGAGCTGGCAGGAATCACGCAGCTTAGCAGGCAATAATCATGGAGCTGAGCAGACTGTAATGAAGTGGCTAAGCAGACTCTAATCACGTCACTCAGCCGGCTCCTAACCCGGTCTTGAGCAGGCACTAATCACGCAGCTGAGCAGGGACTAATCACACAGCTGATCAGGCACGAGTCAGGCAGCTGAGCAGGGATTAAGCATGCAGCTGAGCAAGCGCTAATCCCTTGATTCAGCAGACCCTGATCACGTGACTGAGCAGGCCCTGATCACGTGGCTGAGCATGCACTGATCACGTGACTGAGCATGCACTGATCACGTGACTGAGAGGCACTGATCACGTGACTGAGAGGCACTGATCACGTGACTGAGAGGCACTGATCACGTGACTGAGAGGCGCTGATCACGTGACTGAGGGGCGCTGATCACGTGACTGAGAGGCGCTGATCACGTGGCTATCATGCACTGATCACGTGCTTCAGGAGGCAATAATCAAAGAGCTGAGCAGGCACTAATCACTTGGCTAAGAGGGCACTAATCACGGAGAGGAGCAGGAAATCGTCAAGGAGCTGAGCAAACTGTAATGAAGTGGTTAAGCAGACTCTAAACACGTGACGCAGCAGGCTCTACACCCGTGACTGAGCAGACACAATTTGGGCAGCTCAGCAGACACCAATGGTGCAGCTCAGCAGACACAAATGGTGCAGCTCAGCAGACACCAATCATGCAGCTCAGCAGGCAATACTCATGGAGCTGAGCAGGCAGGAATCACTCAGCTCAGCAGGCAAAGATCAAGGAGCTGAGCAGGCACGAATCTCGCAGCTCAGCTGGCAAAAATCAAGGAGCTGAGCAGACTGCCATTAAGTGGCTAAGCAGACTCTAAACACGTGACTCAGCAGGCTTGACACCCGTGACTGAGCACACACGAATCTTGCAGCCCAGCAGACAATACTCCTGGAGCTGAGCAGGCAGGAATCACGCAGCTCAGCAGACAGTAATCAAGGAGCTGAGCAGGCACGAATCACGCAGCTCAGCAGGCAATAATCAAGGAGCTGAGCAGGCAGAAATCACGCAGCTCAGCAGGCAATAATCATGGAGCTGAGCAAGCAGGAATCACGCAGCTCAGCAGGCAATAATCAAGAACCTGAGCAGGCAGGAATCACGCAGCTCAGCAGGCAATAAATATGGAGCTGAGCAAGCAGGAATCACGCAGCTCAGCAGGCAATAATCAAGAAGCTGAGCAGGCAGGAATCACGCAGCTTAGCAGGCAATAATCATGGAGCTGAGCAGACTGTAATGAAGTGGCTAAGCAGACTCTAATCACGTCACTCAGCCGGCTCCTAACCCGGTCTTGAGCAGGCACTAATCACGCAGCTGAGCAGGGACTAATCACACAGCTGATCAGGAACGAGTCAGGCAGCTGAGCAGGGATTAAGCATGCAGCTGAGCAAGCGCTAATCCCTTGATTCAGCAGACCCTGATCACGTGACTGAGCAGGCCCTGATCACGTGGCTGAGCATGCACTGATCACGTGACTGAGCATGCACTGATCACGTGACTGAGAGGCACTGATCACGTGACTGAGAGGCACTGATCACGTGACTGAGAGGCACTGATCACGTGACTGAGAGGCGCTGATCACGTGACTGAGGGGCGCTGATCACGTGACTGAGAGGCGCTGATCACGTGGCTATCATGCACTGATCACGTGCTTCAGGAGGCAATAATCAAAGAGCTGAGCAGGCACTAATCACTTGGCTAAGAGGGCACTAATCACGGAGAGGAGCAGGAAATCGTCAAGGAGCTGAGCAAACTGTAATGAAGTGGTTAAGCAGACTCTAAACACGTGACGCAGCAGGCTCTACACCCGTGACTGAGCAGACACAATTTGGGCAGCTCAGCAGACACCAATGGTGCAGCTCAGCAGACACAAATGGTGCAGCTCAGCAGACACCAATCATGCAGCTCAGCAGGCAATACTCATGGAGCTGAGCAGGCAGGAATCACTCAGCTCAGCAGGCAAAGATCAAGGAGCTGAGCAGGCACGAATCTCGCAGCTCAGCTGGCAAAAATCAAGGAGCTGAGCAGACTGCCATTAAGTGGCTAAGCAGACTCTAAACACGTGACTCAGCAGGCTTGACACCCGTGACTGAGCACACACGAATCTTGCAGCCCAGCAGACAATACTCCTGGAGCTGAGCAGGCAGGAATCACGCAGCTCAGCAGACAGTAATCAAGGAGCTGAGCAGGCACGAATCACGCAGCTCAGCAGACAGGTCAGCAGCATCACGCAGCTCAGCAGGCAATAATCCTGGAGCTGAGCAAGCAGGAATCACGCAGCTCAGCAGGCAATAATCAAGAAGCAGAGCAGGCAGGAATCAGGCAGCTCAGCAGCCAATAAGCAAGAAGCTAGCAGTCAGGAATCGCGCAGCTCAGCAGGCAATAATCATGGAGCTGAGCTGGCAGGAATCACGCAACTCAGCAGGCAATACTCACGGACCTGAGCAGGCAGGAATCACGCAACTTAGCAGGCAATAATAATTGGAGCTGAAGGCTGTAATGAACTGGATAAGCAGACTCTAATCACGTGATTCAGCCGGCTCCTCTCTGGGGACTGAGCAGGCACTTATTATGCAGCTCAGCAAGCAAAAATCATGGAGCTGAGCAAGCAGGAATCACGCAGCTCAGCAGGCAATAATCATGGAGCTGAGCAAACAGGAATCACGCAGCTCAGCATGCAATAATCAAGAAGCTGAGCAGGCAGGAATCACGCAGCTCAGCAGGCAATAAATATGGAGCTGAGCAAGCAGGAATCACGCAGCTCAGCAGGCAATAATCAAGAAGCTGAGCAGGCAGGAATCACGCAGCTTAGCAGGCAATAATCATGGAGCTGAGCAGACTGTAATGAAGTGGCTAAGCAGACTCTAATCACGTCACTCAGCCGGCTCCTAACCCGGTCTTGAGCAGGCACTAATCACGCAGCTGAGCAGGGACTAATCACACAGCTGATCAGGCACGAGTCAGGCAGCTGAGCAGGGATTAAGCATGCAGCTGAGCAAGCGCTAATCCCTTGATTCAGCAGACCCTGATCACGTGACTGAGCAGGCCCTGATCACGTGGCTGAGCATGCACTGATCACGTGACTGAGCATGCACTGATCACGTGACTGAGAGGCACTGATCACGTGACTGAGAGGCACTGATCACGTGACTGAGCATGCACTGATCACGTGACTGAGAGGCACTGATCACGTGACTGAGAGGCGCTGATCACGTGACTGAGGGGCGCTGATCACGTGACTGAGAGGCGCTGATCACGTGGCTATCATGCACTGATCACGTGCTTCAGGAGGCAATAATCAAAGAGCTGAGCAGGCACTAATCACTTGGCTAAGAGGGCACTAATCACGGAGAGGAGCAGGAAATCGTCAAGGAGCTGAGCAAACTGTAATGAAGTGGTTAAGCAGACTCTAAACACGTGACGCAGCAGGCTCTACACCCGTGACTGAGCAGACACAATTTGGGCAGCTCAGCAGACACCAATGGTGCAGCTCAGCAGACACAAATGGTGCAGCCCAGCAGACACCAATCATGCAGCTCAGCAGGCAATACTCATGGAGCTGAGCAGGCAGGAATCACTCAGCTCAGCAGGCAAAGATCAAGGAGCTGAGCAGGCACGAATCTCGCAGCTCAGCTGGCAAAAATCAAGGAGCTGAGCAGACTGCCATTAAGTGGCTAAGCAGACTCTAAACACGTGACTCAGCAGGCTTGACACCCGTGACTGAGCACACACGAATCTTGCAGCCCAGCAGACAATACTCCTGGAGCTGAGCAGGCAGGAATCACGCAGCTCAGCAGACAGTAATCAAGGAGCTGAGCAGGCACGAATCACGCAGCTCAGCAGGCAATAATCCTGGAGCTGAGCAAGCAGGAATCACGCAGCTCAGCAGGCAATAATCAAGAAGCAGAGCAGGCAGGAATCAGGCAGCTCAGCAGCCAATAAGCAAGTAGCTAGCAGTCAGGAATCGCGCATCTCAGCAGGCAATAATCATGGAGCTGAGCTGGCAGGAATCACGCAACTCAGCAGGCAATACTCACGGACCTGAGCAGGCAGGAATCACGCAACTTAGCAGGCAATAATAATTGGAGCTGAAGGCTGTAATGAACTGGATAAGCAGACTCTAATCACGTGATTCAGCCGGCTCCTCTCTGGGGACTGAGCAGGCACTTATTATGCAGCTCAGCAAGCAAAAATCATGGAGCTGAGCAAGCAGGAATCACGCAGCTCAGCAGGCAATAATCATGGAGCTGAGCAAGCAGGAATCACGCAGCTCAGCAGGCAATAATCAAGAAGCTGAGCAGGCAGGAATCACGCAGCTCAGCAGCCAATAATCAAGAAGCTGAGCAGCAGGAATCACGCAGCTCAGCAGGCAATAATCATGGAGCTGAGCTGGCAGGAATCACGCATCTCAGCAGGCAATACTCACGGAGCTGAGCAGGCAGGAATCACGCAGCTTAGCAGGCAATAATAATTGAGCTGAAGGCTGTAATGAACTGGATAAGCAGACTCTAATCACGTGATTCAGCCGGCTCCTCTCTGGGGACTGAGCAGGCACTTATCATGCAGCTCAGCAAGCAAAAATCATGGAGCTGAGCAAGCAGGAATCACGCAGCTCAGCAGGCAATAATCATGGAGCTGAGCAAACAGGAATCACGCAGCTCAGCATGCAATAATCAAGAAGCTGAGCAGGCAGGAATCACGCAGCTCAGCAGGCAATAAATATGGAGCTGAGCAAGCAGGAATCACGCAGCTCAGCAGGCAATAATCATGGAGCTGAGCAGGCAGGAATCACGCAGCTCAGCAGGCAAAGATCAAGGAGCTGAGCAGGCACGAATCTCGCAGCTCAGCTGGCAAAAATCAAGGAGCTGAGCAGACTGCCATTAAGTGGCTAAGCAGACTCTAAACACGTGACTCAGCAGGCTTGACACCCGTGACTGAGCACACACGAATCTTGCAGCCCAGCAGACAATACTCCTGGAGCTGAGCAGGCAGGAATCACGCAGCTCAGCAGACAGTAATCAAGGAGCTGAGCAGGCACGAATCACGCAGCTCAGCAGGCAATAATCCTGGAGCTGAGCAAGCAGGAATCACGCAGCTCAGCAGGCAATAATCAAGAAGCAGAGCAGGCAGGAATCAGGCAGCTCAGCAGCCAATAAGCAAGAAGCTAGCAGTCAGGAATCGCGCAGCTCAGCAGGCAATAATCATGGAGCTGAGCTGGCAGGAATCACGCAACTCAGCAGGCAATACTCACGGACCTGAGCAGGCAGGAATCACGCAGCTTAGCAGGCAATAATCATGGAGCTGAGCAGACTGTAATGAAGTGGATAAGCAGACTCTAATCACGTGATTCAGCCGGCTCCTAACCCGGTCTGAGCAGGCACTAATCACGCAGCTGAGCAGGCACTAATCACAAAGCTGATCAGGCACGAGTCACGCAGCTGAGCAGGCAATAATCATGCAGCTGAGCAAGCGCTAATCACTTGATTCAGCAGACCCTGATCACGTGACTGAGCAGGCGCTGATCACGTGGCTGAGCAGGCACTAATCACGTGACTGAGCAGGCACTGATCACGTGACTGAGCAGGCACTGATCACGTGACTGAGCAGGCACTGATCACGTGACTGAGCATGCACTGATCACGTGACTGAGCAGGCACTGATCACGTGGCTGAGCATGCACTGATCACGTGACTGAGCATGCACTGATCACGTGACTGAGAGGCACTGATCACGTGACTGAGAGGCACTGATCACGTGACTGAGCATGCACTGATCACGTGACTGAGAGGCACTGATCACGTGACTGAGAGGCGCTGATCACGTGACTGAGGGGTGCTGATCACGTGACTGAGAGGCGCTGATCACGTGGCTATCATGCACTGATCACGTGCTTCAGGAGGCAATAATCAAAGAGCTGAGCAGGCACTAATCACTTGGCTAAGAGGGCACTAATCACGGAGAGGAGCAGGAAATCGTCAAGGAGCTGAGCAAACTGTAATGAAGTGGTTAAGCAGACTCTAAACACGTGACGCAGCAGGCTCTACACCCGTGACTGAGCAGACACAATTTGGGCAGCTCAGCAGACACCAATGGTGCAGCTCAGCAGACACAAATGGTGCAGCTCAGCAGACACCAATCATGCAGCTCAGCAGGCAATACTCATGGAGCTGAGCAGGCAGGAATCACTCAGCTCAGCAGGCAAAGATCAAGGAGCTGAGCAGGCACGAATCTCGCAGCTCAGCTGGCAAAAATCAAGGAGCTGAGCAGACTGCCATTAAGTGGCTAAGCAGACTCTAAACACGTGACTCAGCAGGCTTGACACCCGTGACTGAGCACACACGAATCTTGCAGCCCAGCAGACAATACTCCTGGAGCTGAGCAGGCAGGAATCACGCAGCTCAGCAGACAGTAATCAAGGAGCTGAGCAGGCACGAATCACGCAGCTCAGCAGGCAATAATCCTGGAGCTGAGCAAGCAGGAATCACGCAGCTCAGCAGGCAATAATCAAGAAGCAGAGCAGGCAGGAATCAGGCAGCTCAGCAGCCAATAAGCAAGAAGCTAGCAGTCAGGAATCGCGCAGCTCAGCAGGCAATAATCATGGAGCTGAGCTGGCAGGAATCACGCAACTCAGCAGGCAATACTCACGGACCTGAGCAGGCAGGAATCACGCAACTTAGCAGGCAATAATAATTGGAGCTGAAGGCTGTAATGAACTGGATAAGCAGACTCTAATCACGTGATTCAGCCGGCTCCTCTCTGGGGACTGAGCAGGCACTTATTATGCAGCCAGCAAGCAAAAATCATGGAGCTGAGCAAGCAGGAATCACGCAGCTCAGCAGGCAATAATCATGGAGCTGAGCAAACAGGAATCACGCAGCTCAGCATGCAATAATCAAGAAGCTGAGCAGGCAGGAATCACGCAGCTCAGCAGGCAATAAATATGGAGCTGAGCAAGCAGGAATCACTCAGCTCAGCAGGCAATAATCAAGAAGCTGAGCAGGCAGGAATCACGCAGCTTAGCAGGCAATAATCATGGAGCTGAGCAGACTGTAATGAAGTGGCTAAGCAGACTCTAATCACGTCACTCAGCCGGCTCCTAACCCGGTCTTGAGCAGGCACTAATCCCGCAGCTGAGCAGGGACTAATCACACAGCTGATCAGGCACGAGTCAGGCAGCTGAGCAGGGATTAAGCATGCAGCTGAGCAAGCGCTAATCCCTTGATTCAGCAGACCCTGATCACGTGACTGAGCAGGCCCTGATCACGTGGCTGAGCATGCACTGATCACGTGACTGAGCATGCACTGATCACGTGACTGAGAGGCACTGATCACGTGACTGAGAGGCACTGATCACGTGACTGAGAGGCACTGATCACGTGACTGAGAGGCGCTGATCACGTGACTGAGGGGCGCTGATCACGTGACTGAGAGGCGCTGATCACGTGGCTATCATGCACTGATCACGTGCTTCAGGAGGCAATAATCAAAGAGCTGAGCAGGCACTAATCACTTGGCTAAGAGGGCACTAATCACGGAGAGGAGCAGGAAATCGTCAAGGAGCTGAGCAAACTGTAATGAAGTGGTTAAGCAGACTCTAAACACGTGACGCAGCAGGCTCTACACCCGTGACTGAGCAGACACAATTTGGGCAGCTCAGCAGACACCAATGGTGCAGCTCAGCAGACACAAATGGTGCAGCTCAGCAGACACCAATCATGCAGCTCAGCAGGCAATACTCATGGAGCTGAGCAGGCAGGAATCACTCAGCTCAGCAGGCAAAGATCAAGGAGCTGAGCAGGCACGAATCTCGCAGCTCAGCTGGCAAAAATCAAGGAGCTGAGCAGACTGCCATTAAGTGGCTAAGCAGACTCTAAACACGTGACTCAGCAGGCTTGACACCCGTGACTGAGCAGACACGAATCTTGCAGCCCAGCAGACAATACTCCTGGAGCTGAGCAGGCAGGAATCACGCAGCTCAGCAGACAGTAATCAAGGAGCTGAGCAGGCAGGAATCACGCAGCTCAGCAGGCAATAATCCTGGAGCTGAGCAAGCAGGAATCACGCAGCTCAGCAGGCAATAATCAAGAAGCTGAGCAGGCAGGAATCACGCAGCTTAGCAGGCAATAATCATGGAGCTGAGCAGACTGTAATGAAGTGGCTAAGCAGACTCTAATCACGTCACTCAGCCGGCTCCTAACCCGGTCTTGAGCAGGCACTAATCACGCAGCTGAGCAGGGACTAATCACACAGCTGATCAGGCACGAGTCAGGCAGCTGAGCAGGGATTAAGCATGCAGCTGAGCAAGCGCTAATCCCTTGATTCAGCAGACCCTGATCACGTGACTGAGCAGGCCCTGATCACGTGGCTGAGCATGCACTGATCACGTGACTGAGCATGCACTGATCACGTGACTGAGAGGCACTGATCACGTGACTGAGAGGCACTGATCACGTGACTGAGCATGCACTGATCACGTGACTGAGAGGCACTGATCACGTGACTGAGAGGCGCTGATCACGTGACTGAGGGGCGCTGATCACGTGACTGAGAGGCGCTGATCACGTGGCTATCATGCACTGATCACGTGCTTCAGGAGGCAATAATCAAAGAGCTGAGCAGGCACTAATCACTTGGCTAAGAGGGCACTAATCACGGAGAGGAGCAGGAAATCGTCAAGGAGCTGAGCAAACTGTAATGAAGTGGTTAAGCAGACTCTAAACACGTGACGCAGCAGGCTCTACACCCGTGACTGAGCAGACACAATTTGGGCAGCTCAGCAGACACCAATGGTGCAGCTCAGCAGACACAAATGGTGCAGCTCAGCAGACACCAATCATGCAGCTCAGCAGGCAATACTCATGGAGCTGAGCAGGCAGGAATCACTCAGCTCAGCAGGCAAAGATCAAGGAGCTGAGCAGGCACGAATCTCGCAGCTCAGCTGGCAATAATCCTGGAGCTGAGCAAGCAGGAATCACGCAGCTCAGCAGGCAATAATCAAGAAGCAGAGCAGGCAGGAATCAGGCAGCTCAGCAGCCAATAAGCAAGAAGCTAGCAGTCAGGAATCGCGCAGCTCAGCAGGCAATAATCATGGAGCTGAGCTGGCAGGAATCACGCAACTCAGCAGGCAATACTCACGGACCTGAGCAGGCAGGAATCACGCAACTTAGCAGGCAATAATAATTGGAGCTGAAGGCTGTAATGAACTGGATAAGCAGACTCTAATCACGTGATTCAGCCGGCTCCTCTCTGGGGACTGAGCAGGCACTTATTATGCAGCTCAGCAAGCAAAAATTATGGAGCTGAGCAAGCAGGAATCACGCAGCTCAGCAGGCAATAATCATGGAGCTGAGCAAACAGGAATCACGCAGCTCAGCATGCAATAATCAAGAACCTGAGCAGGCAGGAATCACGCAGCTCAGCAGGCAATAAATATGGAGCTGAGCAAGCAGGAATCACGCAGCTCAGCAGGCAATAATCAAGAAGCTGAGCAGGCAGGAATCACGCAGCTTAGCAGGCAATAATCATGGAGCTGAGCAGACTGTAATGAAGTGGCTAAGCAGACTCTAATCACGTCACTCAGCCGGCTCCTAACCCGGTCTTGAGCAGGCACTAATCACGCAGCTGAGCAGGGACTAATCACACAGCTGATCAGGCACGAGTCAGGCAGCTGAGCAGGGATTAAGCATGCAGCTGAGCAAGCGCTAATCCCTTGATTCAGCAGACCCTGATCACGTGACTGAGCAGGCCCTGATCACGTGGCTGAGCATGCACTGATCACGTGACTGAGCATGCACTGATCACGTGACTGAGAGGCACTGATCACGTGACTGAGAGGCACTGATCACGTGACTGAGAGGCACTGATCACGTGACTGAGAGGCGCTGATCACGTGACTGAGGGGCGCTGATCAAGTGACTGAGAGGCGCTGATCACGTGGCTATCATGCACTGATCACGTGCTTCAGGAGGCAATAATCAAAGAGCTGAGCAGGCACTAATCACTTGGCTAAGAGGGCACTAATCACGGAGAGGAGCAGGAAATCGTCAAGGAGCTGAGCAAACTGTAATGAAGTGGTTAAGCAGACTCTAAACACGTGACGCAGCAGGCTCTACACCCGTGACTGAGCAGACACAATTTGGACAGCTCAGCAGACACCAATGGTGCAGCTCAGCAGACACAAATGGTGCAGCTCAGCAGACACCAATCATGCAGCTCAGCAGGCAATACTCATGGAGCTGAGCAGGCAGGAATCACTCAGCTCAGCAGGCAAAGATCAAGGAGCTGAGCAGGCACGAATCTCGCAGCTCAGCTGGCAAAAATCAAGGAGCTGAGCAGACTGCCATTAAGTGGCTAAGCAGACTCTAAACACGTGACTCAGCAGGCTTGACACCCGTGACTGAGCACACACGAATCTTGCAGCCCAGCAGACAATACTCCTGGAGCTGAGCAGGCAGGAATCACGCAGCTCAGCAGACAGTAATCAAGGAGCTGAGCAGGCACGAATCACGCAGCTCAGCAGGCAATAATCCTGGAGCTGAGCAAGCAGGAATCACGCAGCTCAGCAGGCAATAATCAAGAAGCAGAGCAGGCAGGAATCAGGCAGCTCAGCAGCCAATAAGCAAGAAGCTAGCAGTCAGGAATCGCGCAGCTCAGCAGGCAATAATCATGGAGCTGAGCTGGCAGGAATCACGCAACTCAGCAGGCAATACTCACGGACCTGAGCAGGCAGGAATCACGCAACTTAGCAGGCAATAATAATTGGAGCTGAAGGCTGTAATGAACTGGATAAGCAGACTCTAATCACGTGATTCAGCCGGCTCCTCTCTGGGGACTGAGCAGGCACTTATTATGCAGCTCAGCAAGCAAAAATCATGGAGCTGAGCAAGCAGGAATCACGCAGCTCAGCAGGCAATAATCATGGAGCTGAGCAAACAGGAATCACGCAGCTCAGCATGCAATAATCAAGAACCTGAGCAGGCAGGAATCACGCAGCTCAGCAGGCAATAAATATGGAGCTGAGCAAGCAGGAATCACGCAGCTCAGCAGGCAATAATCAAGAAGCTGAGCAGGCAGGAATCACGCAGCTTAGCAGGCAATAATCATGGAGCTGAGCAGACTGTAATGAAGTGGCTAAGCAGACTCTAATCACGTCACTCAGCCGGCTCCTAACCCGGTCTTGAGCAGGCACTAATCACGCAGCTGAGCAGGGACTAATCACACAGCTGATCAGGCACGAGTCAGGCAGCTGAGCAGGGATTAAGCATGCAGCTGAGCAAGCGCTAATCCCTTGATTCAGCAGACCCTGATCACGTGACTGAGCAGGCCCTGATCACGTGGCTGAGCATGCACTGATCACGTGACTGAGCATGCACTGATCACGTGACTGAGAGGCACTGATCACGTGACTGAGAGGCACTGATCACGTGACTGAGAGGCACTGATCACGTGACTGAGAGGCGCTGATCACGTGACTGAGGGGTGCTGATCACGTGACTGAGAGGCGCTGATCACGTGGCTATCATGCACTGATCACGTGCTTCAGGAGGCAATAATCAAAGAGCTGAGCAGGCACTAATCACTTGGCTAAGAGGGCACTAATCACGGAGAGGAGCAGGAAATCGTCAAGGAGCTGAGCAAACTGTAATGAAGTGGTTAAGCAGACTCTAAACACGTGACGCAGCAGGCTCTACACCCGTGACTGAGCAGACACAATTTGTGCAGCTCAGCAGACACCAATGGTGCAGCTCAGCAGACACAAATGGTGCAGCTCAGCAGACACCAATCATGCAGCTCAGCAGGCAATACTCATGGAGCTGAGCAGGCAGGAATCACTCAGCTCAGCAGGCAAAGATCAAGGAGCTGAGCAGGCACGAATCTCGCAGCTCAGCTGGCAAAAATCAAGGAGCTGAGCAGACTGCCATTAAGTGGCTAAGCAGACTCTAAACACGTGACTCAGCAGGCTTGACACCCGTGACTGAGCACACACGAATCTTGCAGCCCAGCAGACAATACTCCTGGAGCTGAGCAGGCAGGAATCACGCAGCTCAGCAGACAGTAATCAAGGAGCTGAGCAGGCACGAATCACGCAGCTCAGCAGGCAATAATCCTGGAGCTGAGCAAGCAGGAATCACGCAGCTCAGCAGGCAATAATCAAGAAGCAGAGCAGGCAGGAATCAGGCAGCTCAGCAGCCAATAAGCAAGAAGCTAGCAGTCAGGAATCGCGCAGCTCAGCAGGCAATAATCATGGAGCTGAGCTGGCAGGAATCACGCAACTCAGCAGGCAATACTCACGGACCTGAGCAGGCAGGAATCACGCAACTTAGCAGGCAATAATAATTGGAGCTGAAGGCTGTAATGAACTGGATAAGCAGACTCTAATCACGTGATTCAGCCGGCTCCTCTCTGGGGACTGAGCAGGCACTTATTATGCAGCTCAGCAAGCAAAAATCATGGAGCTGAGCAAGCAGGAATCACGCAGCTCAGCAGGCAATAATCATGGAGCTGAGCAAACAGGAATCACGCAGCTCAGCATGCAATAATCAAGAAGCTGAGCAGGCAGGAATCACGCAGCTCAGCAGGCAATAAATATGGAGCTGAGCAAGCAGGAATCACGCAGCTCAGCAGGCAATAATCAAGAAGCTGAGCAGGCAGGAATCACGCAGCTTAGCAGGCAATAATCATGGAGCTGAGCAGACTGTAATGAAGTGGCTAAGCAGACTCTAATCACGTCACTCAGCCGGCTCCTAACCCGGTCTTGAGCAGGCACTAATCACGCAGCTGAGCAGGGACTAATCACACAGCTGATCAGGCACGAGTCAGGCAGCTGAGCAGGGATTAAGCATGCAGCTGAGCAAGCGCTAATCCCTTGATTCAGCAGACCCTGATCACGTGACTGAGCAGGCCCTGATCACGTGGCTGAGCATGCACTGATCACGTGACTGAGCATGCACTGATCACGTGACTGAGAGGCACTGATCACGTGACTGAGAGGCACTGATCACGTGACTGAGCATGCACTGATCACGTGACTGAGAGGCACTGATCACGTGACTGAGAGGCGCTGATCACGTGACTGAGGGGCGCTGATCACGTGACTGAGAGGCGCTGATCACGTGGCTATCATGCACTGATCACGTGCTTCAGGAGGCAATAATCAAAGAGCTGAGCAGGCACTAATCACTTGGCTAAGAGGGCACTAATCACGGAGAGGAGCAGGAAATCGTCAAGGAGCTGAGCAAACTGTAATGAAGTGGTTAAGCAGACTCTAAACACGTGACGCAGCAGGCTCTACACCCGTGACTGAGCAGACACAATTTGGGCAGCTCAGCAGACACCAATGGTGCAGCTCAGCAGACACAAATGGTGCAGCTCAGCAGACACCAATCATGCAGCTCAGCAGGCAATACTCATGGAGCTGAGCAGGCAGGAATCACTCAGCTCAGCAGGCAAAGATCAAGGAGCTGAGCAGGCACGGATCTCGCAGCTCAGCTGGCAAAAATCAAGGAGCTGAGCAGACTGCCATTAAGTGGCTAAGCAGACTCTAAACACGTGACTCAGCAGGCTTGACACCCGTGACTGAGCACACACGAATCTTGCAGCCCAGCAGACAATACTCCTGGAGCTGAGCAGGCAGGAATCACGCAGCTCAGCAGACAGTAATCAAGGAGCTGAGCAGGCACGAATCACGCAGCTCAGCAGGCAATAATCCTGGAGCTGAGCAAGCAGGAATCACGCAGCTCAGCAGGCAATAATCAAGAAGCAGAGCAGGCAGGAATCAGGCAGCTCAGCAGCCAATAAGCAAGAAGCTAGCAGTCAGGAATCGCGCATCTCAGCAGGCAATAATCATGGAGCTGAGCTGGCAGGAATCACGCAACTCAGCAGGCAATACTCACGGACCTGAGCAGGCAGGAATCACGCAACTTAGCAGGCAATAATAATTGGAGCTGAAGGCTGTAATGAACTGGATAAGCAGACTCTAATCACGTGATTCAGCCGGCTCCTCTCTGGGGACTGAGCAGGCACTTATTATGCAGCTCAGCAAGCAAAAATCATGGAGCTGAGCAAGCAGGAATCACGCAGCTCAGCAGGCAATAATCATGGAGCTGAGCAAGCAGGAATCACGCAGCTCAGCAGGCAATAATCAAGAAGCTGAGCAGGCAGGAATCACGCAGCTCAGCAGGCAATAATCAAGAAGCTGAGCAGCAGGAATCACGCAGCTCAGCAGGCAATAATCATGGAGCTGAGCTGGCAGGAATCACGCAGCTCAGCAGGCAATACTCACGGAGCTGAGCAGGCAGGAATCACGCAGCTGAGCAGGCAAATAATGGAGCTGAAGGCTGTAATGAACTGGATAAGCAGACTCTAATCACGTGATTCAGCAGGCTCCTCTCTGGGGACTGAGCAGGCACTTATCATGCAGCTCAGCAAGCAAAATCATGGAGCTGAGCAAGCAGGAATCACGCAGCTCAGCAGGCAATAATCATGGAGCTGAGCAAACAGGAATCACGCAGCTCAGCATGCAATAATCAAGAAGCTGAGCAGGCAGGAATCACGCAGCTCAGCAGGCAATAAATGGAGCTGAGCAAGCAGGAATCACGCAGCTCAGCAGGCAATAATCATGGAGCTGAGCAGGCAGGAATCACGCAGCTCAGCAGGCAAAGATCAAGGAGCTGAGCAGGCACGAATCTCGCAGCTCAGCTGGCAAAAATCAAGGAGCTGAGCAGACTGCCATTAAGTGGCTAAGCAGACTCTAAACACGTGACTCAGCAGGCTTGACACCCGTGACTGAGCACACACGAATCTTGCAGCCCAGCAGACAATACTCCTGGAGCTGAGCAGGCAGGAATCACGCAGCTCAGCAGACAGTAATCAAGGAGCTGAGCAGGCACGAATCACGCAGCTCAGCAGGCAATAATCCTGGAGCTGAGCAAGCAGGAATCACGCAGCTCAGCAGGCAATAATCAAGAAGCAGAGCAGGCAGGAATCAGGCAGCTCAGCAGCCAATAAGCAAGAAGCTAGCAGTCAGGAATCGCGCAGCTCAGCAGGCAATAATCATGGAGCTGAGCTGGCAGGAATCACGCAACTCAGCAGGCAATACTCACGGACCTGAGCAGGCAGGAATCACGCAGCTTAGCAGGCAATAATCATGGAGCTGAGCAGGCTGTAATGAAGTGGCTAAGCAGACTCTAATCACGTGACTCAGCCGGCTCCTAACCCGGTCTGAGCAGGCACTAATCACGCAGCTGAGCAGGCACTAATCACACAGCTGATCAGGCACAATCACGCAGCTGAGCAGGCAATAAGCATGCAGCTGAGCAAGCGCTAATCCCTTGATTCAGCAGACCCTGATCACGTGACTGAGCAGGCACTATCACGTGGCTGAGCAGGCACTGATCACGTGACTGAGCAGGCACTGATCACGTGACTGAGCAGGCACTGATCACGTGACTGAGCAGCACTGATCACGTGACTGAGCAGGCACTGATCACGTGGCTGAGCATGCACTGATCACGTGACTGAGCATGCACTGATCACGTGACTGAGAGGCACTGATCACGTGACTGAGCATGCACTGATCACGTGACTGAGAGGCACTGATCACGTGACTGAGAGGCGCTGATCACGTGACTGAGGGGTGCTGATCACGTGACTGAGAGGCGCTGATCACGTGGCTATCATGCACTGATCACGTGCTTCAGGAGGCAATAATCAAAGAGCTGAGCAGGCACTAATCACTTGGCTAAGAGGGCACTAATCACGGAGAGGAGCAGGAAATCGTCAAGGGGCTGAGCAAACTGTAATGAAGTGGTTAAGCAGACTCTAAACACGTGACGCAGCAGGCTCTACACCCGTGACTGAGCAGACACAATTTGGGCAGCTCAGCAGACACCAATGGTGCAGCTCAGCAGACACAAATGGTGCAGCTCAGCAGACACCAATCATGCAGCTCAGCAGGCAATACTCATGGAGCTGAGCAGGCAGGAATCACTCAGCTCAGCAGGCAAAGATCAAGGAGCTGAGCAGGCACGAATCTCGCAGCTCAGCTGGCAAAAATCAAGGAGCTGAGCAGACTGCCATTAAGTGGCTAAGCAGACTCTAAACACGTGACTCAGCAGGCTTGACACCCGTGACTGAGCACACACGAATCTTGCAGCCCAGCAGACAATACTCCTGGAGCTGAGCAGGCAGGAATCACGCAGCTCAGCAGACAGTAATCAAGGAGCTGAGCAGGCACGAATCACGCAGCTCAGCAGGCAATAATCCTGGAGCTGAGCAAGCAGGAATCACGCAGCTCAGCAGGCAATAATCAAGAAGCAGAGCAGGCAGGAATCAGGCAGCTCAGCAGCCAATAAGCAAGAAGCTAGCAGTCAGGAATCGCGCAGCTCAGCAGGCAATAATCATGGAGCTGAGCTGGCAGGAATCACGCAACTCAGCAGGCAATACTCACGGACCTGAGCAGGCAGGAATCACGCAACTTAGCAGGCAATAATAATTGGAGCTGAAGGCTGTAATGAACTGGATAAGCAGACTCTAATCACGTGATTCAGCCGGCTCCTCTCTGGGGACTGAGCAGGCACTTATTATGCAGCTCAGCAAGCAAAAATCATGGAGCTGAGCAAGCAGGAATCACGCAGCTCAGCAGGCAATAATCAAGAAGCTGAGCAGGCAGGAATCACGCAGCTTAGCAGGCAATAATCATGGAGCTGAGCAGACTGTAATGAAGTGGCTAAGCAGACTCTAATCACGTCACTCAGCCGGCTCCTAACCCGGTCTTGAGCAGGCACTAATCACGCAGCTGAGCAGGGACTAATCACACAGCTGATCAGGCACGAGTCAGGCAGCTGAGCAGGGATTAAGCATGCAGCTGAGCAAGCGCTAATCCCTTGATTCAGCAGACCCTGATCACGTGACTGAGCAGGCCCTGATCACGTGGCTGAGCATGCACTGATCACGTGACTGAGCATGCACTGATCACGTGACTGAGAGGCACTGATCACGTGACTGAGAGGCACTGATCACGTGACTGAGCATGCACTGATCACGTGACTGAGAGGCACTGATCACGTGACTGAGAGGCGCTGATCACGTGACTGAGGGGCGCTGATCACGTGACTGAGAGGCGCTGATCACGTGGCTATCATGCACTGATCACGTGCTTCAGGAGGCAATAATCAAAGAGCTGAGCAGGCACTAATCACTTGGCTAAGAGGGCACTAATCACGGAGAGGAGCAGGAAATCGTCAAGGAGCTGAGCAAACTGTAATGAAGTGGTTAAGCAGACTCTAAACACGTGACGCAGCAGGCTCTACACCCGTGACTGAGCAGACACAATTTGGGCAGCTCAGCAGACACCAATGGTGCAGCTCAGCAGACACAAATGGTGCAGCTCAGCAGACACCAATCATGCAGCTCAGCAGGCAATACTCATGGAGCTGAGCAGGCAGGAATCACTCAGCTCAGCAGGCAAAGATCAAGGAGCTGAGCAGGCACGAATCTCGCAGCTCAGCTGGCAAAAATCAAGGAGCTGAGCAGACTGCCATTAAGTGGCTAAGCAGACTCTAAACACGTGACTCAGCAGGCTTGACACCCGTGACTGAGCACACACGAATCTTGCAGCCCAGCAGACAATACTCCTGGAGCTGAGCAGGCAGGAATCACGCAGCTCAGCAGACAGTAATCAAGGAGCTGAGCAGGCACGAATCACGCAGCTCAGCAGGCAATAATCCTGGAGCTGAGCAAGCAGGAATCACGCAGCTCAGCAGGCAATAATCAAGAAGCAGAGCAGGCAGGAATCAGGCAGCTCAGCAGCCAATAAGCAAGAAGCTAGCAGTCAGGAATCACGCAGCTCAGCAGGCAATAATCATGGAGCTGAGCTGGCAGGAATCACGCAGCTCAGCAGGCAATAATCACGGAGCTGAGCAGGCAGGAATCACGCAGCTTAGCAGGCAATAATCATGGAGCTGAGCAGACTGTAATGAAGTGGCTAAGCAGACTCTAATCACGTCACTCAGCCGGCTCCTAACCCGGTCTTGAGCAGGCACTAATCACGCAGCTGAGCAGGGACTAATCACACAGCTGATCAGGCACGAGTCAGGCAGCTGAGCAGGGATTAAGCATGCAGCTGAGCAAGCGCTAATCCCTTGATTCAGCAGACCCTGATCACGTGACTGAGCAGGCCCTGATCACGTGGCTGAGCATGCACTGATCACGTGACTGAGCATGCACTGATCACGTGACTGAGAGGCACTGATCACGTGACTGAGAGGCACTGATCACGTGACTGAGCATGCACTGATCACGTGACTGAGAGGCACTGATCACGTGACTGAGAGGCGCTGATCACGTGACTGAGGGGCGCTGATCACGTGACTGAGAGGCGCTGATCACGTGGCTATCATGCACTGATCACGTGCTTCAGGAGGCAATAATCAAAGAGCTGAGCAGGCACTAATCACTTGGCTAAGAGGGCACTAATCACGGAGAGGAGCAGGAAATCGTCAAGGAGCTGAGCAAACTGTAATGAAGTGGTTAAGCAGACTCTAAACACGTGACGCAGCAGGCTCTACACCCGTGACTGAGCAGACACAATTTGGGCAGCTCAGCAGACACCAATGGTGCAGCTCAGCAGACACAAATGGTGCAGCTCAGCAGACACCAATCATGCAGCTCAGCAGGCAATACTCATGGAGCTGAGCAGGCAGGAATCACTCAGCTCAGCAGGCAAAGATCAAGGAGCTGAGCAGGCACGAATCTCGCAGCTCAGCTGGCAAAAATCAAGGAGCTGAGCAGACTGCCATTAAGTGGCTAAGCAGACTCTAAACACGTGACTCAGCAGGCTTGACACCCGTGACTGAGCACACACGAATCTTGCAGCCCAGCAGACAATACTCCTGGAGCTGAGCAGGCAGGAATCACGCAGCTCAGCAGACAGTAATCAAGGAGCTGAGCAGGCACGAATCACGCAGCTCAGCAGGCAATAATCCTGGAGCTGAGCAAGCAGGAATCACGCAGCTCAGCAGGCAATAATCAAGAAGCAGAGCAGGCAGGAATCAGGCAGCTCAGCAGCCAATAAGCAAGAAGCTAGCAGTCAGGAATCGCGCAGCTCAGCAGGCAATAATCATGGAGCTGAGCTGGCAGGAATCACGCAACTCAGCAGGCAATACTCACGGACCTGAGCAGGCAGGAATCACGCAACTTAGCAGGCAATAATAATTGGAGCTGAAGGCTGTAATGAACTGGATAAGCAGACTCTAATCACGTGATTCAGCCGGCTCCTCTCTGGGGACTGAGCAGGCACTTATTATGCAGCTCAGCAAGCAAAAATCATGGAGCTGAGCAAGCAGGAATCACGCAGCTCAGCAGGCAATAATCAAGAAGCTGAGCAGGCAGGAATCACGCAGCTTAGCAGGCAATAATCATGGAGCTGAGCAGACTGTAATGAAGTGGCTAAGCAGACTCTAATCACGTCACTCAGCCGGCTCCTAACCCGGTCTTGAGCAGGCACTAATCACGCAGCTGAGCAGGGACTAATCACACAGCTGATCAGGCACGAGTCAGGCAGCTGAGCAGGGATTAAGCATGCAGCTGAGCAAGCGCTAATCCCTTGATTCAGCAGACCCTGATCACGTGACTGAGCAGGCCCTGATCACGTGGCTGAGCATGCACTGATCACGTGACTGAGCATGCACTGATCACGTGACTGAGAGGCACTGATCACGTGACTGAGAGGCACTGATCACGTGACTGAGCATGCACTGATCACGTGACTGAGAGGCACTGATCACGTGACTGAGAGGCGCTGATCACGTGACTGAGGGGCGCTGATCACGTGACTGAGAGGCGCTGATCACGTGGCTATCATGCACTGATCACGTGCTTCAGGAGGCAATAATCAAAGAGCTGAGCAGGCACTAATCACTTGGCTAAGAGGGCACTAATCACGGAGAGGAGCAGGAAATCGTCAAGGAGCTGAGCAAACTGTAATGAAGTGGTTAAGCAGACTCTAAACACGTGACGCAGCAGGCTCTACACCCGTGACTGAGCAGACACAATTTGGGCAGCTCAGCAGACACCAATGGTGCAGCTCAGCAGACACAAATGGTGCAGCTCAGCAGACACCAATCATGCAGCTCAGCAGGCAATACTCATGGAGCTGAGCAGGCAGGAATCACTCAGCTCAGCAGGCAAAGATCAAGGAGCTGAGCAGGCACGAATCTCGCAGCTCAGCTGGCAAAAATCAAGGAGCTGAGCAGACTGCCATTAAGTGGCTAAGCAGACTCTAAACACGTGACTCAGCAGGCTTGACACCCGTGACTGAGCACACACGAATCTTGCAGCCCAGCAGACAATACTCCTGGAGCTGAGCAGGCAGGAATCACGCAGCTCAGCAGACAGTAATCAAGGAGCTGAGCAGGCACGAATCACGCAGCTCAGCAGGCAATAATCCTGGAGCTGAGCAAGCAGGAATCACGCAGCTCAGCAGGCAATAATCAAGAAGCAGAGCAGGCAGGAATCAGGCAGCTCAGCAGCCAATAAGCAAGAAGCTAGCAGTCAGGAATCACGCAGCTCAGCAGGCAATAATCATGGAGCTGAGCTGGCAGGAATCACGCAGCTCAGCAGGCAATACTCACGGAGCTGAGCAGGCAGGAATCACGCAGCTTAGCAGGCAATAATCATGGAGCTGAGCAGACTGTAATGAAGTGGCTAAGCAGACTCTAATCACGTCACTCAGCCGGCTCCTAACCCGGTCTTGAGCAGGCACTAATCACGCAGCTGAGCAGGGACTAATCACACAGCTGATCAGGCACGAGTCAGGCAGCTGAGCAGGGATTAAGCATGCAGCTGAGCAAGCGCTAATCCCTTGATTCAGCAGACCCTGATCACGTGACTGAGCAGGCCCTGATCACGTGGCTGAGCATGCACTGATCACGTGACTGAGCATGCACTGATCACGTGACTGAGAGGCACTGATCACGTGACTGAGAGGCACTGATCACGTGACTGAGCATGCACTGATCACGTGACTGAGAGGCACTGATCACGTGACTGAGAGGCGCTGATCACGTGACTGAGGGGCGCTGATCACGTGACTGAGAGGCGCTGATCACGTGGCTATCATGCACTGATCACGTGCTTCAGGAGGCAATAATCAAAGAGCTGAGCAGGCACTAATCACTTGGCTAAGAGGGCACTAATCACGGAGAGGAGCAGGAAATCGTCAAGGAGCTGAGCAAACTGTAATGAAGTGGTTAAGCAGACTCTAAACACGTGACGCAGCAGGCTCTACACCCGTGACTGAGCAGACACAATTTGGGCAGCTCAGCAGACACCAATGGTGCAGCTCAGCAGACACAAATGGTGCAGCTCAGCAGACACCAATCATGCAGCTCAGCAGGCAATACTCATGGAGCTGAGCAGGCAGGAATCACTCAGCTCAGCAGGCAAAGATCAAGGAGCTGAGCAGGCACGAATCTCGCAGCTCAGCTGGCAAAAATCAAGGAGCTGAGCAGACTGCCATTAAGTGGCTAAGCAGACTCTAAACACGTGACTCAGCAGGCTTGACACCCGTGACTGAGCACACACGAATCTTGCAGCCCAGCAGACAATACTCCTGGAGCTGAGCAGGCAGGAATCACGCAGCTCAGCAGACAGTAATCAAGGAGCTGAGCAGGCACGAATCACGCAGCTCAGCAGGCAATAATCCTGGAGCTGAGCAAGCAGGAATCACGCAGCTCAGCAGGCAATAATCAAGAAGCAGAGCAGGCAGGAATCAGGCAGCTCAGCAGCCAATAAGCAAGAAGCTAGCAGTCAGGAATCGCGCAGCTCAGCAGGCAATAATCATGGAGCTGAGCTGGCAGGAATCACGCAACTCAGCAGGCAATACTCACGGACCTGAGCAGGCAGGAATCACGCAACTTAGCAGGCAATAATAATTGGAGCTGAAGGCTGTAATGAACTGGATAAGCAGACTCTAATCACGTGATTCAGCCGGCTCCTCTCTGGGGACTGAGCAGGCACTTATTATGCAGCTCAGCAAGCAAAAATCATGGAGCTGAGCAAGCAGGAATCACGCAGCTCAGCAGGCAATAATCAAGAAGCTGAGCAGGCAGGAATCACGCAGCTTAGCAGGCAATAATCATGGAGCTGAGCAGACTGTAATGAAGTGGCTAAGCAGACTCTAATCACGTCACTCAGCCGGCTCCTAACCCGGTCTTGAGCAGGCACTAATCACGCAGCTGAGCAGGGACTAATCACACAGCTGATCAGGCACGAGTCAGGCAGCTGAGCAGGGATTAAGCATGCAGCTGAGCAAGCGCTAATCCCTTGATTCAGCAGACCCTGATCACGTGACTGAGCAGGCCCTGATCACGTGGCTGAGCATGCACTGATCACGTGACTGAGCATGCACTGATCACGTGACTGAGAGGCACTGATCACGTGACTGAGAGGCACTGATCACGTGACTGAGCATGCACTGATCACGTGACTGAGAGGCACTGATCACGTGACTGAGAGGCGCTGATCACGTGACTGAGGGGCGCTGATCACGTGACTGAGAGGCGCTGATCACGTGGCTATCATGCACTGATCACGTGCTTCAGGAGGCAATAATCAAAGAGCTGAGCAGGCACTAATCACTTGGCTAAGAGGGCACTAATCACGGAGAGGAGCAGGAAATCGTCAAGGAGCTGAGCAAACTGTAATGAAGTGGTTAAGCAGACTCTAAACACGTGACGCAGCAGGCTCTACACCCGTGACTGAGCAGACACAATTTGGGCAGCTCAGCAGACACCAATGGTGCAGCTCAGCAGACACAAATGGTGCAGCTCAGCAGACACCAATCATGCAGCTCAGCAGGCAATACTCATGGAGCTGAGCAGGCAGGAATCACTCAGCTCAGCAGGCAAAGATCAAGGAGCTGAGCAGGCACGAATCTCGCAGCTCAGCTGGCAAAAATCAAGGAGCTGAGCAGACTGCCATTAAGTGGCTAAGCAGACTCTAAACACGTGACTCAGCAGGCTTGACACCCGTGACTGAGCACACACGAATCTTGCAGCCCAGCAGACAATACTCCTGGAGCTGAGCAGGCAGGAATCACGCAGCTCAGCAGACAGTAATCAAGGAGCTGAGCAGGCACGAATCACGCAGCTCAGCAGGCAATAATCCTGGAGCTGAGCAAGCAGGAATCACGCAGCTCAGCAGGCAATAATCAAGAAGCAGAGCAGGCAGGAATCAGGCAGCTCAGCAGCCAATAAGCAAGAAGCTAGCAGTCAGGAATCACGCAGCTCAGCAGGCAATAATCATGGAGCTGAGCTGGCAGGAATCACGCAGCTCAGCAGGCAATACTCCAGGAGCTGAGCAGGCAGGAATCACGCAGCTTAGCAGGCAATAATCATGGAGCTGAGCAGACTGTAATGAAGTGGCTAAGCAGACTCTAATCACGTCACTCAGCCGGCTCCTAACCCGGTCTTGAGCAGGCACTAATCACGCAGCTGAGCAGGGACTAATCACACAGCTGATCAGGCACGAGTCAGGCAGCTGAGCAGGGATTAAGCATGCAGCTGAGCAAGCGCTAATCCCTTGATTCAGCAGACCCTGATCACGTGACTGAGCAGGCCCTGATCACGTGGCTGAGCATGCACTGATCACGTGACTGAGCATGCACTGATCACGTGACTGAGAGGCACTGATCACGTGACTGAGAGGCACTGATCACGTGACTGAGCATGCACTGATCACGTGACTGAGAGGCACTGATCACGTGACTGAGAGGCGCTGATCACGTGACTGAGGGGCGCTGATCACGTGACTGAGAGGCGCTGATCACGTGGCTATCATGCACTGATCACGTGCTTCAGGAGGCAATAATCAAAGAGCTGAGCAGGCACTAATCACTTGGCTAAGAGGGCACTAATCACGGAGAGGAGCAGGAAATCGTCAAGGAGCTGAGCAAACTGTAATGAAGTGGTTAAGCAGACTCTAAACACGTGACGCAGCAGGCTCTACACCCGTGACTGAGCAGACACAATTTGGGCAGCTCAGCAGACACCAATGGTGCAGCTCAGCAGACACAAATGGTGCAGCTCAGCAGACACCAATCATGCAGCTCAGCAGGCAATACTCATGGAGCTGAGCAGGCAGGAATCACTCAGCTCAGCAGGCAAAGATCAAGGAGCTGAGCAGGCACGAATCTCGCAGCTCAGCTGGCAAAAATCAAGGAGCTGAGCAGACTGCCATTAAGTGGCTAAGCAGACTCTAAACACGTGACTCAGCAGGCTTGACACCCGTGACTGAGCACACACGAATCTTGCAGCCCAGCAGACAATACTCCTGGAGCTGAGCAGGCAGGAATCACGCAGCTCAGCAGACAGTAATCAAGGAGCTGAGCAGGCACGAATCACGCAGCTCAGCAGGCAATAATCCTGGAGCTGAGCAAGCAGGAATCACGCAGCTCAGCAGGCAATAATCAAGAAGCAGAGCAGGCAGGAATCAGGCAGCTCAGCAGCCAATAAGCAAGAAGCTAGCAGTCAGGAATCGCGCAGCTCAGCAGGCAATAATCATGGAGCTGAGCTGGCAGGAATCACGCAACTCAGCAGGCAATACTCACGGACCTGAGCAGGCAGGAATCACGCAACTTAGCAGGCAATAATAATTGGAGCTGAAGGCTGTAATGAACTGGATAAGCAGACTCTAATCACGTGATTCAGCCGGCTCCTCTCTGGGGACTGAGCAGGCACTTATTATGCAGCTCAGCAAGCAAAAATCATGGAGCTGAGCAAGCAGGAATCACGCAGCTCAGCAGGCAATAATCATGGAGCTGAGCAAACAGGAATCACGCAGCTCAGCATGCAATAATCAAGAAGCTGAGCAGGCAGGAATCACGCAGCTCAGCAGGCAATAATATGGAGCTGAGCAAGCAGGAATCACGCAGCTCAGCAGGCAATAATCAAGAAGCTGAGCAGGCAGGAATCACGCAGCTTAGCAGGCAATAATCATGGAGCTGAGCAGACTGTAATGAAGTGGCTAAGCAGACTCTAATCACGTCACTCAGCCGGCTCCTAACCCGGTCTTGAGCAGGCACTAATCACGCAGCTGAGCAGGGACTAATCACACAGCTGATCAGGCACGAGTCAGGCAGCTGAGCAGGGATTAAGCATGCAGCTGAGCAAGCGCTAATCCCTTGATTCAGCAGACCCTGATCACGTGACTGAGCAGGCCCTGATCACGTGGCTGAGCATGCACTGATCACGTGACTGAGCATGCACTGATCACGTGACTGAGAGGCACTGATCACGTGACTGAGAGGCACTGATCACGTGACTGAGCATGCACTGATCACGTGACTGAGAGGCACTGATCACGTGACTGAGAGGCGCTGATCACGTGACTGAGGGGCGCTGATCACGTGACTGAGAGGCGCTGATCACGTGGCTATCATGCACTGATCACGTGCTTCAGGAGGCAATAATCAAAGAGCTGAGCAGGCACTAATCACTTGGCTAAGAGGGCACTAATCACGGAGAGGAGCAGGAAATCGTCAAGGAGCTGAGCAAACTGTAATGAAGTGGTTAAGCAGACTCTAAACACGTGACGCAGCAGGCTCTACACCCGTGACTGAGCAGACACAATTTGGGCAGCTCAGCAGACACCAATGGTGCAGCTCAGCAGACACAAATGGTGCAGCTCAGCAGACACCAATCATGCAGCTCAGCAGGCAATACTCATGGAGCTGAGCAGGCAGGAATCACTCAGCTCAGCAGGCAAAGATCAAGGAGCTGAGCAGGCACGAATCTCGCAGCTCAGCTGGCAAAAATCAAGGAGCTGAGCAGACTGCCATTAAGTGGCTAAGCAGACTCTAAACACGTGACTCAGCAGGCTTGACACCCGTGACTGAGCACACACGAATCTTGCAGCCCAGCAGACAATACTCCTGGAGCTGAGCAGGCAGGAATCACGCAGCTCAGCAGACAGTAATCAAGGAGCTGAGCAGGCACGAATCACGCAGCTCAGCAGGCAATAATCCTGGAGCTGAGCAAGCAGGAATCACGCAGCTCAGCAGGCAATAATCAAGAAGCAGAGCAGGCAGGAATCAGGCAGCTCAGCAGCCAATAAGCAAGAAGCTAGCAGTCAGGAATCGCGCAGCTCAGCAGGCAATAATCATGGAGCTGAGCTGGCAGGAATCACGCAACTCAGCAGGCAATACTCACGGACCTGAGCAGGCAGGAATCACGCAACTTAGCAGGCAATAATAATTGGAGCTGAAGGCTGTAATGAACTGGATAAGCAGACTCTAATCACGTGATTCAGCCGGCTCCTCTCTGGGGACTGAGCAGGCACTTATTATGCAGCTCAGCAAGCAAAAATCATGGAGCTGAGCAAGCAGGAATCACGCAGCTCAGCAGGCAATAATCAAGAAGCTGAGCAGGCAGGAATCACGCAGCTTAGCAGGCAATAATCATGGAGCTGAGCAGACTGTAATGAAGTGGCTAAGCAGACTCTAATCACGTCACTCAGCCGGCTCCTAACCCGGTCTTGAGCAGGCACTAATCACGCAGCTGAGCAGGGACTAATCACACAGCTGATCAGGCACGAGTCAGGCAGCTGAGCAGGGATTAAGCATGCAGCTGAGCAAGCGCTAATCCCTTGATTCAGCAGACCCTGATCACGTGACTGAGCAGGCCCTGATCACGTGGCTGAGCATGCACTGATCACGTGACTGAGCATGCACTGATCACGTGACTGAGAGGCACTGATCACGTGACTGAGAGGCACTGATCACGTGACTGAGCATGCACTGATCACGTGACTGAGAGGCACTGATCACGTGACTGAGAGGCGCTGATCACGTGACTGAGGGGCGCTGATCACGTGACTGAGAGGCGCTGATCACGTGGCTATCATGCACTGATCACGTGCTTCAGGAGGCAATAATCAAAGAGCTGAGCAGGCACTAATCACTTGGCTAAGAGGGCACTAATCACGGAGAGGAGCAGGAAATCGTCAAGGAGCTGAGCAAACTGTAATGAAGTGGTTAAGCAGACTCTAAACACGTGACGCAGCAGGCTCTACACCCGTGACTGAGCAGACACAATTTGGGCAGCTCAGCAGACACCAATGGTGCAGCTCAGCAGACACAAATGGTGCAGCTCAGCAGACACCAATCATGCAGCTCAGCAGGCAATACTCATGGAGCTGAGCAGGCAGGAATCACTCAGCTCAGCAGGCAAAGATCAAGGAGCTGAGCAGGCACGAATCTCGCAGCTCAGCTGGCAAAAATCAAGGAGCTGAGCAGACTGCCATTAAGTGGCTAAGCAGACTCTAAACACGTGACTCAGCAGGCTTGACACCCGTGACTGAGCACACACGAATCTTGCAGCCCAGCAGACAATACTCCTGGAGCTGAGCAGGCAGGAATCACGCAGCTCAGCAGACAGTAATCAAGGAGCTGAGCAGGCACGAATCACGCAGCTCAGCAGGCAATAATCCTGGAGCTGAGCAAGCAGGAATCACGCAGCTCAGCAGGCAATAATCAAGAAGCAGAGCAGGCAGGAATCAGGCAGCTCAGCAGCCAATAAGCAAGAAGCTAGCAGTCAGGAATCTCGCAGCTCAGCAGGCAATAATCATGGAGCTGAGCTGGCAGGAATCACGCAGCTCAGCAGGCAATACTCAAGGAGCTGAGCAGGCAGGAATCACGCAGCTTAGCAGGCAATAATCATGGAGCTGAGCAGACTGTAATGAAGTGGCTAAGCAGACTCTAATCACGTCACTCAGCCGGCTCCTAACCCGGTCTTGAGCAGGCACTAATCACGCAGCTGAGCAGGGACTAATCACACAGCTGATCAGGCACGAGTCAGGCAGCTGAGCAGGGATTAAGCATGCAGCTGAGCAAGCGCTAATCCCTTGATTCAGCAGACCCTGATCACGTGACTGAGCAGGCCCTGATCACGTGGCTGAGCATGCACTGATCACGTGACTGAGCATGCACTGATCACGTGACTGAGAGGCACTGATCACGTGACTGAGAGGCACTGATCACGTGACTGAGCATGCACTGATCACGTGACTGAGAGGCACTGATCACGTGACTGAGAGGCGCTGATCACGTGACTGAGGGGCGCTGATCACGTGACTGAGAGGCGCTGATCACGTGGCTATCATGCACTGATCACGTGCTTCAGGAGGCAATAATCAAAGAGCTGAGCAGGCACTAATCACTTGGCTAAGAGGGCACTAATCACGGAGAGGAGCAGGAAATCGTCAAGGAGCTGAGCAAACTGTAATGAAGTGGTTAAGCAGACTCTAAACACGTGACGCAGCAGGCTCTACACCCGTGACTGAGCAGACACAATTTGGGCAGCTCAGCAGACACCAATGGTGCAGCTCAGCAGACACAAATGGTGCAGCTCAGCAGACACCAATCATGCAGCTCAGCAGGCAATACTCATGGAGCTGAGCAGGCAGGAATCACTCAGCTCAGCAGGCAAAGATCAAGGAGCTGAGCAGGCACGAATCTCGCAGCTCAGCTGGCAAAAATCAAGGAGCTGAGCAGACTGCCATTAAGTGGCTAAGCAGACTCTAAACACGTGACTCAGCAGGCTTGACACCCGTGACTGAGCACACACGAATCTTGCAGCCCAGCAGACAATACTCCTGGAGCTGAGCAGGCAGGAATCACGCAGCTCAGCAGACAGTAATCAAGGAGCTGAGCAGGCACGAATCACGCAGCTCAGCAGGCAATAATCCTGGAGCTGAGCAAGCAGGAATCACGCAGCTCAGCAGGCAATAATCAAGAAGCAGAGCAGGCAGGAATCAGGCAGCTCAGCAGCCAATAAGCAAGAAGCTAGCAGTCAGGAATCGCGCAGCTCAGCAGGCAATAATCATGGAGCTGAGCTGGCAGGAATCACGCAACTCAGCAGGCAATACTCACGGACCTGAGCAGGCAGGAATCACGCAACTTAGCAGGCAATAATAATTGGAGCTGAAGGCTGTAATGAACTGGATAAGCAGACTCTAATCACGTGATTCAGCCGGCTCCTCTCTGGGGACTGAGCAGGCACTTATTATGCAGCTCAGCAAGCAAAAATCATGGAGCTGAGCAAGCAGGAATCACGCAGCTCAGCAGGCAATAATCAAGAAGCTGAGCAGGCAGGAATCACGCAGCTTAGCAGGCAATAATCATGGAGCTGAGCAGACTGTAATGAAGTGGCTAAGCAGACTCTAATCACGTCACTCAGCCGGCTCCTAACCCGGTCTTGAGCAGGCACTAATCACGCAGCTGAGCAGGGACTAATCACACAGCTGATCAGGCACGAGTCAGGCAGCTGAGCAGGGATTAAGCATGCAGCTGAGCAAGCGCTAATCCCTTGATTCAGCAGACCCTGATCACGTGACTGAGCAGGCCCTGATCACGTGGCTGAGCATGCACTGATCACGTGACTGAGCATGCACTGATCACGTGACTGAGAGGCACTGATCACGTGACTGAGAGGCACTGATCACGTGACTGAGCATGCACTGATCACGTGACTGAGAGGCACTGATCACGTGACTGAGAGGCGCTGATCACGTGACTGAGGGGCGCTGATCACGTGACTGAGAGGCGCTGATCACGTGGCTATCATGCACTGATCACGTGCTTCAGGAGGCAATAATCAAAGAGCTGAGCAGGCACTAATCACTTGGCTAAGAGGGCACTAATCACGGAGAGGAGCAGGAAATCGTCAAGGAGCTGAGCAAACTGTAATGAAGTGGTTAAGCAGACTCTAAACACGTGACGCAGCAGGCTCTACACCCGTGACTGAGCAGACACAATTTGGGCAGCTCAGCAGACACCAATGGTGCAGCTCAGCAGACACAAATGGTGCAGCTCAGCAGACACCAATCATGCAGCTCAGCAGGCAATACTCATGGAGCTGAGCAGGCAGGAATCACTCAGCTCAGCAGGCAAAGATCAAGGAGCTGAGCAGGCACGAATCTCGCAGCTCAGCTGGCAAAAATCAAGGAGCTGAGCAGACTGCCATTAAGTGGCTAAGCAGACTCTAAACACGTGACTCAGCAGGCTTGACACCCGTGACTGAGCACACACGAATCTTGCAGCCCAGCAGACAATACTCCTGGAGCTGAGCAGGCAGGAATCACGCAGCTCAGCAGACAGTAATCAAGGAGCTGAGCAGGCACGAATCACGCAGCTCAGCAGGCAATAATCCTGGAGCTGAGCAAGCAGGAATCACGCAGCTCAGCAGGCAATAATCAAGAAGCAGAGCAGGCAGGAATCAGGCAGCTCAGCAGCCAATAAGCAAGAAGCTAGCAGTCAGGAATCACGCAGCTCAGCAGGCAATAATCATGGAGCTGAGCTGGCAGGAATCACGCAGCTCAGCAGGCAATACTCATGGACCTGAGCAGGAAGGAATCACGCAGCTTAGCAGGCAATAATCATGGAGCTGAGCAGACTGTAATGAAGTGGCTAAGCAGACTCTAATCACGTCACTCAGCCGGCTCCTAACCCGGTCTTGAGCAGGCACTAATCACGCAGCTGAGCAGGGACTAATCACACAGCTGATCAGGCACGAGTCAGGCAGCTGAGCAGGGATTAAGCATGCAGCTGAGCAAGCGCTAATCCCTTGATTCAGCAGACCCTGGTCACGTGACTGAGCAGGCCCTGATCACGTGGCTGAGCATGCACTGATCACGTGACTGAGCATGCACTGATCACGTGACTGAGAGGCACTGATCACGTGACTGAGAGGCACTGATCACGTGACTGAGCATGCACTGATCACGTGACTGAGAGGCACTGATCACGTGACTGAGAGGCGCTGATCACGTGACTGAGGGGCGCTGATCACGTGACTGAGAGGCGCTGATCACGTGGCTATCATGCACTGATCACGTGCTTCAGGAGGCAATAATCAAAGAGCTGAGCAGGCACTAATCACTTGGCTAAGAGGGCACTAATCACGGAGAGGAGCAGGAAATCGTCAAGGAGCTGAGCAAACTGTAATGAAGTGGTTAAGCAGACTCTAAACACGTGACGCAGCAGGCTCTACACCCGTGACTGAGCAGACACAATTTGGGCAGCTCAGCAGACACCAATGGTGCAGCTCAGCAGACACAAATGGTGCAGCTCAGCAGACACCAATCATGCAGCTCAGCAGGCAATACTCATGGAGCTGAGCAGGCAGGAATCACTCAGCTCAGCAGGCAAAGATCAAGGAGCTGAGCAGGCACGAATCTCGCAGCTCAGCTGGCAAAAATCAAGGAGCTGAGCAGACTGCCATTAAGTGGCTAAGCAGACTCTAAACACGTGACTCAGCAGGCTTGACACCCGTGACTGAGCACACACGAATCTTGCAGCCCAGCAGACAATACTCCTGGAGCTGAGCAGGCAGGAATCACGCAGCTCAGCAGACAGTAATCAAGGAGCTGAGCAGGCACGAATCACGCAGCTCAGCAGGCAATAATCCTGGAGCTGAGCAAGCAGGAATCACGCAGCTCAGCAGGCAATAATCAAGAAGCAGAGCAGGCAGGAATCAGGCAGCTCAGCAGCCAATAAGCAAGAAGCTAGCAGTCAGGAATCGCGCAGCTCAGCAGGCAATAATCATGGAGCTGAGCTGGCAGGAATCACGCAACTCAGCAGGCAATACTCACGGACCTGAGCAGGCAGGAATCACGCAACTTAGCAGGCAATAATAATTGGAGCTGAAGGCTGTAATGAACTGGATAAGCAGACTCTAATCACGTGATTCAGCCGGCTCCTCTCTGGGGACTGAGCAGGCACTTATTATGCAGCTCAGCATGCAAAAATCATGGAGCTGAGCAAGCAGGAATCACGCAGCTCAGCAGGCAATAATCAAGAAGCTGAGCAGGCAGGAATCACGCAGCTTAGCAGGCAATAATCATGGAGCTGAGCAGACTGTAATGAAGTGGCTAAGCAGACTCTAATCACGTCACTCAGCCGGCTCCTAACCCGGTCTTGAGCAGGCACTAATCACGCAGCTGAGCAGGGACTAATCACACAGCTGATCAGGCACGAGTCAGGCAGCTGAGCAGGGATTAAGCATGCAGCTGAGCAAGCGCTAATCCCTTGATTCAGCAGACCCTGATCACGTGACTGAGCAGGCCCTGATCACGTGGCTGAGCATGCACTGATCACGTGACTGAGCATGCACTGATCACGTGACTGAGAGGCACTGATCACGTGACTGAGAGGCACTGATCACGTGACTGAGCATGCACTGATCACGTGACTGAGAGGCACTGATCACGTGACTGAGAGGCGCTGATCACGTGACTGAGGGGCGCTGATCACGTGACTGAGAGGCGCTGATCACGTGGCTATCATGCACTGATCACGTGCTTCAGGAGGCAATAATCAAAGAGCTGAGCAGGCACTAATCACTTGGCTAAGAGGGCACTAATCACGGAGAGGAGCAGGAAATCGTCAAGGAGCTGAGCAAACTGTAATGAAGTGGTTAAGCAGACTCTAAACACGTGACGCAGCAGGCTCTACACCCGTGACTGAGCAGACACAATTTGGGCAGCTCAGCAGACACCAATCATGCAGCTCAGCAGGCAATACTCATGGAGCTGAGCAGGCAGGAATCACTCAGCTCAGCAGGCAAAGATCAAGGAGCTGAGCAGGCACGAATCTCGCAGCTCAGCTGGCAAAGATCAAGGAGCTGAGCAGACTGCCATTAAGTGGCTAAGCAGACTCTAAACACGTGACTCAGCAGGCTTGACACCCGTGACTGAGCACACACGAATCTTGCAGCCCAGCAGACAATACTCCTGGAGCTGAGCAGGCAGGAATCACGCAGCTCAGCAGACAGTAATCAAGGAGCTGAGCAGGCACGAATCACGCAGCTCAGCAGGCAATAATCCTGGAGCTGAGCAAGCAGGAATCACGCAGCTCAGCAGGCAATAATCAAGAAGCAGAGCAGGCAGGAATCAGGCAGCTCAGCAGCCAATAAGCAAGAAGCTAGCAGTCAGGAATCACGCAGCTCAGCAGGCAATAATCATGGAGCTGAGCTGGCAGGAATCACGCAGCTCAGCAGGCAATACTCACGGACCTGAGCAGGCAGGAATCACGCAGCTTAGCAGGCAATAATCATGGAGCTGAGCAGACTGTAATGAAGTGGCTAAGCAGACTCTAATCACGTCACTCAGCCGGCTCCTAACCCGGTCTTGAGCAGGCACTAATCACGCAGCTGAGCAGGGACTAATCACACAGCTGATCAGGCACGAGTCACGCAGCTGAGCAGGGATTAAGCATGCAGCTGAGCAAGCGCTAATCCCTTGATTCAGCAGACCCTGATCACGTGACTGAGCAGGCCCTGATCACGTGGCTGAGCATGCACTGATCACGTGACTGAGCATGCACTGATCACGTGACTGAGAGGCACTGATCACGTGACTGAGAGGCACTGATCACGTGACTGAGCATGCACTGATCACGTGACTGAGAGGCACTGATCACGTGACTGAGAGGCGCTGATCACGTGACTGAGGGGCGCTGATCACGTGACTGAGAGGCGCTGATCACGTGGCTATCATGCACTGATCACGTGCTTCAGGAGGCAATAATCAAAGAGCTGAGCAGGCACTAATCACTTGGCTAAGAGGGCACTAATCACGGAGAGGAGCAGGAAATCGTCAAGGAGCTGAGCAAACTGTAATGAAGTGGTTAAGCAGACTCTAAACACGTGACGCAGCAGGCTCTACACCCGTGACTGAGCAGACACAATTTGGGCAGCTCAGCAGACACCAATGGTGCAGCTCAGCAGACACAAATGGTGCAGCTCAGCAGACACCAATCATGCAGCTCAGCAGGCAATACTCATGGAGCTGAGCAGGCAGGAATCACTCAGCTCAGCAGGCAAAGATCAAGGAGCTGAGCAGGCACGAATCTCGCAGCTCAGCTGGCAAAAATCAAGGAGCTGAGCAGACTGCCATTAAGTGGCTAAGCAGACTCTAAACACGTGACTCAGCAGGCTTGACACCCGTGACTGAGCACACACGAATCTTGCAGCCCAGCAGACAATACTCCTGGAGCTGAGCAGGCAGGAATCACGCAGCTCAGCAGACAGTAATCAAGGAGCTGAGCAGGCACGAATCACGCAGCTCAGCAGGCAATAATCCTGGAGCTGAGCAAGCAGGAATCACGCAGCTCAGCAGGCAATAATCAAGAAGCAGAGCAGGCAGGAATCAGGCAGCTCAGCAGCCAATAAGCAAGAAGCTAGCAGTCAGGAATCGCGCAGCTCAGCAGGCAATAATCATGGAGCTGAGCTGGCAGGAATCACGCAACTCAGCAGGCAATACTCACGGACCTGAGCAGGCAGGAATCACGCAACTTAGCAGGCAATAATAATTGGAGCTGAAGGCTGTAATGAACTGGATAAGCAGACTCTAATCACGTGATTCAGCCGGCTCCTCTCTGGGGACTGAGCAGGCACTTATTATGCAGCTCAGCAAGCAAAAATCATGGAGCTGAGCAAGCAGGAATCACGCAGCTCAGCAGGCAATAATCAAGAAGCTGAGCAGGCAGGAATCACGCAGCTTAGCAGGCAATAATCATGGAGCTGAGCAGACTGTAATGAAGTGGCTAAGCAGACTCTAATCACGTCACTCAGCCGGCTCCTAACCCGGTCTTGAGCAGGCACTAATCACGCAGCTGAGCAGGGACTAATCACACAGCTGATCAGGCACGAGTCAGGCAGCTGAGCAGGGATTAAGCATGCAGCTGAGCAAGCGCTAATCCCTTGATTCAGCAGACCCTGATCACGTGACTGAGCAGGCCCTGATCACGTGGCTGAGCATGCACTGATCACGTGACTGAGCATGCACTGATCACGTGACTGAGAGGCACTGATCACGTGACTGAGAGGCACTGATCACGTGACTGAGCATGCACTGATCACGTGACTGAGAGGCACTGATCACGTGACTGAGAGGCGCTGATCACGTGACTGAGGGGCGCTGATCACGTGACTGAGAGGCGCTGATCACGTGGCTATCATGCACTGATCACGTGCTTCAGGAGGCAATAATCAAAGAGCTGAGCAGGCACTAATCACTTGGCTAAGAGGGCACTAATCACGGAGAGGAGCAGGAAATCGTCAAGGAGCTGAGCAAACTGTAATGAAGTGGTTAAGCAGACTCTAAACACGTGACGCAGCAGGCTCTACACCCGTGACTGAGCAGACACAATTTGGGCAGCTCAGCAGACACCAATGGTGCAGCTCAGCAGACACAAATGGTGCAGCTCAGCAGACACCAATCATGCAGCTCAGCAGGCAATACTCATGGAGCTGAGCAGGCAGGAATCACTCAGCTCAGCAGGCAAAGATCAAGGAGCTGAGCAGGCACGAATCTCGCAGCTCAGCTGGCAATAATCAAGGAGCTGAGCAGACTGCCATTAAGTGGCTAAGCAGACTCTAAACACGTGACTCAGCAGGCTTGACACCCGTGACTGAGCACACACGAATCTTGCAGCCCAGCAGACAATACTCCTGGAGCTGAGCAGGCAGGAATCACGCAGCTCAGCAGACAGTAATCAAGGAGCTGAGCAGGCACGAATCACGCAGCTCAGCAGGCAATAATCCTGGAGCTGAGCAAGCAGGAATCACGCAGCTCAGCAGGCAATAATCAAGAAGCAGAGCAGGCAGGAATCAGGCAGCTCAGCAGCCAATAAGCAAGAAGCTAGCAGTCAGGAATCACGCAGCTCAGCAGGCAATAATCATGGAGCTGAGCTGGCAGGAATCACGCAGCTCAGCAGGCAATAATCAAGGAGCTGAGCAGGCAGGAATCACGCAGCTTAGCAGGCAATAATCATGGAGCTGAGCAGACTGTAATGAAGTGGCTAAGCAGACTCTAATCACGTCACTCAGCCGGCTCCTAACCCGGTCTTGAGCAGGCACTAATCACGCAGCTGAGCAGGGACTAATCACACAGCTGATCAGGCACGAGTCAGGCAGCTGAGCAGGGATTAAGCATGCAGCTGAGCAAGCGCTAATCCCTTGATTCAGCAGACCCTGATCACGTGACTGAGCAGGCCCTGATCACGTGGCTGAGCATGCACTGATCACGTGACTGAGCATGCACTGATCACGTGACTGAGAGGCACTGATCACGTGACTGAGAGGCACTGATCACGTGACTGAGCATGCACTGATCACGTGACTGAGAGGCACTGATCACGTGACTGAGAGGCGCTGATCACGTGACTGAGGGGCGCTGATCACGTGACTGAGAGGCGCTGATCACGTGGCTATCATGCACTGATCACGTGCTTCAGGAGGCAATAATCAAAGAGCTGAGCAGGCACTAATCACTTGGCTAAGAGGGCACTAATCACGGAGAGGAGCAGGAAATCGTCAAGGAGCTGAGCAAACTGTAATGAAGTGGTTAAGCAGACTCTAAACACGTGACGCAGCAGGCTCTACACCCGTGACTGAGCAGACACAATTTGGGCAGCTCAGCAGACACCAATGGTGCAGCTCAGCAGACACAAATGGTGCAGCTCAGCAGACACCAATCATGCAGCTCAGCAGGCAATACTCATGGAGCTGAGCAGGCAGGAATCACTCAGCTCAGCAGGCAAAGATCAAGGAGCTGAGCAGGCACGAATCTCGCAGCTCAGCTGGCAAAAATCAAGGAGCTGAGCAGACTGCCATTAAGTGGCTAAGCAGACTCTAAACACGTGACTCAGCAGGCTTGACACCCGTGACTGAGCACACACGAATCTTGCAGCCCAGCAGACAATACTCCTGGAGCTGAGCAGGCAGGAATCACGCAGCTCAGCAGACAGTAATCAAGGAGCTGAGCAGGCACGAATCACGCAGCTCAGCAGGCAATAATCCTGGAGCTGAGCAAGCAGGAATCACGCAGCTCAGCAGGCAATAATCAAGAAGCAGAGCAGGCAGGAATCAGGCAGCTCAGCAGCCAATAAGCAAGAAGCTAGCAGTCAGGAATCGCGCAGCTCAGCAGGCAATAATCATGGAGCTGAGCTGGCAGGAATCACGCAACTCAGCAGGCAATACTCACGGACCTGAGCAGGCAGGAATCACGCAACTTAGCAGGCAATAATAATTGGAGCTGAAGGCTGTAATGAACTGGATAAGCAGACTCTAATCACGTGATTCAGCCGGCTCCTCTCTGGGGACTGAGCAGGCACTTATTATGCAGCTCAGCAAGCAAAAATCATGGAGCTGAGCAAGCAGGAATCACGCAGCTCAGCAGGCAATAATCAAGAAGCTGAGCAGGCAGGAATCACGCAGCTTAGCAGGCAATAATCATGGAGCTGAGCAGACTGTAATGAAGTGGCTAAGCAGACTCTAATCACGTCACTCAGCCGGCTCCTAACCCGGTCTTGAGCAGGCACTAATCACGCAGCTGAGCAGGGACTAATCACACAGCTGATCAGGCACGAGTCAGGCAGCTGAGCAGGGATTAAGCATGCAGCTGAGCAAGCGCTAATCCCTTGATTCAGCAGACCCTGATCACGTGACTGAGCAGGCCCTGATCACGTGGCTGAGCATGCACTGATCACGTGACTGAGCATGCACTGATCACGTGACTGAGAGGCACTGATCACGTGACTGAGAGGCACTGATCACGTGACTGAGCATGCACTGATCACGTGACTGAGAGGCACTGATCACGTGACTGAGAGGCGCTGATCACGTGACTGAGGGGCGCTGATCACGTGACTGAGAGGCGCTGATCACGTGGCTATCATGCACTGATCACGTGCTTCAGGAGGCAATAATCAAAGAGCTGAGCAGGCACTAATCACTTGGCTAAGAGGGCACTAATCACGGAGAGGAGCAGGAAATCGTCAAGGAGCTGAGCAAACTGTAATGAAGTGGTTAAGCAGACTCTAAACACGTGACGCAGCAGGCTCTACACCCGTGACTGAGCAGACACAATTTGGGCAGCTCAGCAGACACCAATGGTGCAGCTCAGCAGACACAAATGGTGCAGCTCAGCAGACACCAATCATGCAGCTCAGCAGGCAATACTCATGGAGCTGAGCAGGCAGGAATCACTCAGCTCAGCAGGCAAAGATCAAGGAGCTGAGCAGGCACGAATCTCGCAGCTCAGCTGGCAAAAATCAAGGAGCTGAGCAGACTGCCATTAAGTGGCTAAGCAGACTCTAAACACGTGACTCAGCAGGCTTGACACCCGTGACTGAGCACACACGAATCTTGCAGCCCAGCAGACAATACTCCTGGAGCTGAGCAGGCAGGAATCACGCAGCTCAGCAGACAGTAATCAAGGAGCTGAGCAGGCACGAATCACGCAGCTCAGCAGGCAATAATCCTGGAGCTGAGCAAGCAGGAATCACGCAGCTCAGCAGGCAATAATCAAGAAGCAGAGCAGGCAGGAATCAGGCAGCTCAGCAGCCAATAAGCAAGAAGCTAGCAGTCAGGAATCACGCAGCTCAGCAGGCAATAATCATGGAGCTGAGCTGGCAGGAATCACGCATCTCAGCAGGCAATACTCACGGAGCTGAGCAGGCAGGAATCACGCAGCTTAGCAGGCAATAATCATGGAGCTGAGCAGACTGTAATGAAGTGGCTAAGCAGACTCTAATCACGTCACTCAGCCGGCTCCTAACCCGGTCTTGAGCAGGCACTAATCACGCAGCTGAGCAGGGACTAATCACACAGCTGATCAGGCACGAGTCAGGCAGCTGAGCAGGGATTAAGCATGCAGCTGAGCAAGCGCTAATCCCTTGATTCAGCAGACCCTGATCACGTGACTGAGCAGGCCCTGATCACGTGGCTGAGCATGCACTGATCACGTGACTGAGCATGCACTGATCACGTGACTGAGAGGCACTGATCACGTGACTGAGAGGCACTGATCACGTGACTGAGCATGCACTGATCACGTGACTGAGAGGCACTGATCACGTGACTGAGAGGCGCTGATCACGTGACTGAGGGGCGCTGATCACGTGACTGAGAGGCGCTGATCACGTGGCTATCATGCACTGATCACGTGCTTCAGGAGGCAATAATCAAAGAGCTGAGCAGGCACTAATCACTTGGCTAAGAGGGCACTAATCACGGAGAGGAGCAGGAAATCGTCAAGGAGCTGAGCAAACTGTAATGAAGTGGTTAAGCAGACTCTAAACACGTGACGCAGCAGGCTCTACACCCGTGACTGAGCAGACACAATTTGGGCAGCTCAGCAGACACCAATGGTGCAGCTCAGCAGACACAAATGGTGCAGCTCAGCAGACACCAATCATGCAGCTCAGCAGGCAATACTCATGGAGCTGAGCAGGCAGGAATCACTCAGCTCAGCAGGCAAAGATCAAGGAGCTGAGCAGGCACGAATCTCGCAGCTCAGCTGGCAAAAATCAAGGAGCTGAGCAGACTGCCATTAAGTGGCTAAGCAGACTCTAAACACGTGACTCAGCAGGCTTGACACCCGTGACTGAGCACACACGAATCTTGCAGCCCAGCAGACAATACTCCTGGAGCTGAGCAGGCAGGAATCACGCAGCTCAGCAGACAGTAATCAAGGAGCTGAGCAGGCACGAATCACGCAGCTCAGCAGGCAATAATCCTGGAGCTGAGCAAGCAGGAATCACGCAGCTCAGCAGGCAATAATCAAGAAGCAGAGCAGGCAGGAATCAGGCAGCTCAGCAGCCAATAAGCAAGAAGCTAGCAGTCAGGAATCGCGCAGCTCAGCAGGCAATAATCATGGAGCTGAGCTGGCAGGAATCACGCAACTCAGCAGGCAATACTCACGGACCTGAGCAGGCAGGAATCACGCAACTTAGCAGGCAATAATAATTGGAGCTGAAGGCTGTAATGAACTGGATAAGCAGACTCTAATCACGTGATTCAGCCGGCTCCTCTCTGGGGACTGAGCAGGCACTTATAATGCAGCTCAGCAAGCAAAAATCATGGAGCTGAGCAAGCAGGAATCACGCAGCTCAGCAGGCAATAATCATGGAGCTGAGCAGGCAGGAATCACGCAGCTCAGCAGGCAATAATCAAGAAGCTGAGCAGGCAGGAATCACGCAGCTCAGCAGGCTCTAATCACGCACTCAGCCGGCTCTAACCCGGCTGAGCAGGCACTAATCACGCAGCTGAGCAGGCACTAATCACACAGCTGAGCAGGCAGGAATCAGGCAGCTGAGCAGGCATTAATCATGCAGCTGAGCAGCGCTAATCACTTGATTCAGCAGACCCTGATCACGTGACTGAGCAGGCCCTGATCACGTGGCTGAGCAGGCACTGATCACGTGACTGAGCATGCACTGATCACGTGACTGAGAGGCACTGATCACGTGACTGAGAGGCACTGATCACGTGACTGAGCATGCACTGATCACGTGACTGAGAGGCACTGATCACGTGACTGAGCAGGCGCTGATCACGTGACTGAGGCGCTGATCACGTGACTGAGCAGGCGCTGATCACGTGACTGAGAGGCACTGATCACGTGACTGAGCAGGCACTGATCACGTGACTGAGAGGCACTGATCACGTGACTGAGAGGCACTGATCACGTGACTGAGCATGCACTGATCACGTGACTGAGAGGCACTGATCACGTGACTGAGAGGCGCTGATCACGTGACTGAGGGGCGCTGATCACGTGACTGAGAGGCGCTGATCACGTGGCTATCATGCACTGATCACGTGCTTCAGGAGGCAATAATCAAAGAGCTGAGCAGGCACTAATCACTTGGCTAAGAGGGCACTAATCACGGAGAGGAGCAGGAAATCGTCAAGGAGCTGAGCAAACTGTAATGAAGTGGTTAAGCAGACTCTAAACACGTGACTCAGCAGGCTCTACACCCGTGACTGAGCAGACACTAATCTTGCAGCTCAGCAGACAATACTCATGGAGCTGAGCAGGCAGGAATCACGCAGCTCAGCAGACAATAATCAAGGAGCTGAGCAGGCACGAATCTCGCAGCTCAGCTGGCAAAAATCAAGGAGCTGAGCAGACTGCCATTAAGTGGCTAAGCAGACTCTAAACACGTGACTCAGCAGGCTTGACACCCGTGACTGAGCACACACGAATCTTGCAGCCCAGCAGACAATACTCCTGGAGCTGAGCAGGCAGGAATCACGCAGCTCAGCAGACAGTAATCAAGGAGCTGAGCAGGCACGAATCACGCAGCTCAGCAGGCAATAATCCTGGAGCTGAGCAAGCAGGAATCACGCAGCTCAGCAGGCAATAATCAAGAAGCAGAGCAGGCAGGAATCAGGCAGCTCAGCAGCCAATAAGCAAGAAGCTAGCAGTCAGGAATCGCGCAGCTCAGCAGGCAATAATCATGGAGCTGAGCTGGCAGGAATCACGCAACTCAGCAGGCAATACTCACGGACCTGAGCAGGCAGGAATCACGCAACTTAGCAGGCAATAATAATTGGAGCTGAAGGCTGTAATGAACTGGATAAGCAGACTCTAATCACGTGATTCAGCCGGCTCCTCTCTGGGGACTGAGCAGGCACTTATTATGCAGCTCAGCAAGCAAAAATCATGGAGCTGAGCAAGCAGGAATCACGCAGCTCAGCAGGCAATAATCATGGAGCTGAGCAAACAGGAATCACGCAACTCAGCATGCAATAATCATGGAGCTGAGCACGCAGGAATCACGCAGCTCAGCAGGCAATAAATATGGAGCTGAGCAAGCAGGAATCACGCAACTCAGCAGGCAATACTCAAGGACCTGAGCAGGCAGGAATCACGCAGCTTAGCAGGCAATAATCATGGAGCTGAGCAGACTGTAATGAATTGGCTAAGCAGACTCTAATCACGTCACTCAGCCGGCTCCTAACCCGGTCTTGAGCAGGCACTAATCACGCAGCTGAGCAGGGACTAATCACACAGCTGATCAGGCACGAGTCAGGCAGCTGAGCAGGGATTAAGCATGCAGCTGAGCAAGCGCTAATCCCTTGATTCAGCAGACCCTGATCACGTGACTGAGCAGGCCCTGATCACGTGGCTGAGCATGCACTGATCACGTGACTGAGCATGCACTGATCACGTGACTGAGAGGCACTGATCACGTGACTGAGAGGCACTGATCACGTGACTGAGAGGCGCTGATCACGTGACTGAGAGGGGCTGATCACGTGACTGAGAAGCGCTGATCACGTGGCTATCATGCACTGATCAGGTGCTTCAGGAGGCAATAATCAAAGAGCTGAGCAGGCACTAATCACTTGGCTAAGAGGGCACTAATCAGGGAGAGGAGCAGGAAATCGTCAAGGAGCTGAGCAAACTGTAATGAAGTGGTTAAGCAGACTCTAAACACGTGACGCAGCAGGCTCTACACCCGTGACTGAGCAGACACAATTTGGGCAGCTCAGCAGACACCAATGGTGCAGCTCAGCAGACACAAATGGTGCAGCTCTGCAGACACCAATCATGCAGCTCAGCAGGCAATACTCATGGAGCTGAGCAGGCAGGAATCACTCAGCTCAGCAGGCAAAGATCAAGGAGCTGAGCAGGCACGAATCTCGCAGCTCAGCTGGCAAAAATCAAGGAGCTGAGCAGACTGCCATTAAGTGGCTAAGCAGACTCTAAACACGTGACTCAGCAGGCTTGACACCCGTGACTGAGCACACACGAATCTTGCAGCCCAGCAGACAATACTCCTGGAGCTGAGCAGGCAGGAATCACGCAGCTCAGCAGACAGTAATCAAGGAGCTGAGCAGGCACGAATCACGCAGCTCAGCAGGCAATAATCCTGGAGCTGAGCAAGCAGGAATCACGCAGCTCAGCAGGCAATAATCAAGAAGCAGAGCAGGCAGGAATCAGGCAGCTCAGCAGCCAATAAACAAGAAGCTAGCAGTCAGGAATCGCGCAGCTCAGCAGGCAATAATCATGGAGCTGAGCTGGCAGGAATCACGCAACTCAGCAGGCAATACTCACGGACCTGAGCAGGCAGGAATCACGCAACTTAGCAGGCAATAATAATTGGAGCTGAAGGCTGTAATGAACTGGATAAGCAGACTCTAATCACGTGATTCAGCCGGCTCCTCTCTGGGGACTGAGCAGGCACTTATTATGCAGCTCAGCAAGCAAAAATCATGGAGCTGAGCAAGCAGGAATCACGCAGCTCAGCAGGCAATAATTATGGAGCTGAGCAAGCAGGAATCACGCAGCTCAGCAGGCAATAATCAAGAAGCTGAGCAGGCAGGAATCACGCAGCTTAGCAGGCAATAATCATGGAGCTGAGCAGACTGTAATGAAGTGGCTAAGCAGACTCTAATCACGTCACTCAGCCGGCTCCTAACCCGGTCTTGAGCAGGCACTAATCACGCAGCTGAGCAGGGACTAATCACACAGCTGATCAGGCACGAGTCAGGCAGCTGAGCAGGGATTAAGCATGCAGCTGAGCAAGCGCTAATCCCTTGATTCAGCAGACCCTGATCACGTGACTGAGCAGGCCCTGATCACGTGGCTGAGCATGCACTGATCACGTGACTGAGCAGGCACTGATCACGTGACTGAGAGGCACTGATCACGTGACTGAGCATGCACTGATCACGTGACTGAGAGGCACTGATCACGTGACTGAGAGGCGCTGATCACGTGACTGAGGCGCTGATCACGTGACTGAGAGGCGCTGATCACGTGGCTATCATGCACTGATCACGTGCTTCAGGAGGCAATAATCAAAGAGCTGAGCAGGCACTAATCACTTGGCTAAGAGGGCACTAATCACGGAGAGGAGCAGGAAATCGTCAAGGAGCTGAGCAAACTGTAATGAAGTGGTTAAGCAGACTCTAAACACGTGACGCAGCAGGCTCTACACCCGTGACTGAGCAGACACAATTTGGGCAGCTCAGCAGACACCAATGGTGCAGCTCAGCAGACACAAATGGTGCAGCTCAGCAGACACCAATCATGCAGCTCAGCAGGCAATACTCATGGAGCTGAGCAGGCAGGAATCACTCAGCTCAGCAGGCAAAGATCAAGGAGCTGAGCAGGCAGGAATCTCGCAGCTCAGCTGGCAAAAATCAAGGAGCTGAGCAGACTGCCATTAAGTGGCTAAGCAGACTCTAAACACGTGACTCAGCAGGCTTGACACCCGTGACTGAGCACACACGAATCTTGCAGCCCAGCAGACAATACTCCTGGAGCTGAGCAGGCAGGAATCACGCAGCTCAGCAGACAGTAATCAAGGAGCTGAGCAGGCACGAATCACGCAGCTCAGCAGGCAATAATCCTGGAGCTGAGCAAGCAGGAATCACGCAGCTCAGCAGGCAATAATCAAGAAGCAGAGCAGGCAGGAATCAGGCAGCTCAGCAGCCAATAAGCAAGAAGCTAGCAGTCAGGAATCGCGCAGCTCAGCAGGCAATAATCATGGAGCTGAGCTGGCAGGAATCACGCAGCTCAGCAGGCAATACTCACGGACCTGAGCAGGCAGGAATCACGCAACTTAGCAGGCAATAATAATTGGAGCTGAAGGCTGTAATGAACTGGATAAGCAGACTCTAATCACGTGATTCAGCCGGCTCCTCTCTGGGGACTGAGCAGGCACTTATTATGCAGCTCAGCAAGCAAAAATCATGGAGCTGAGCAAGCAGGAATCACGCAGCTCAGCAGGCAATAATCATGGAGCTGAGCAAGCAGGAATCACGCAGCTCAGCAGGCAATAATCAAGAAGCAGAGCAGGCAGGAATCAGGCAGCTCAGCAGCCAATAAGCAAGAAGCTAGCAGTCAGGAATCGCGCAGCTCAGCAGGCAATAATCATGGAGCTGAGCTGGCAGGAATCACGCAACTCAGCAGGCAATACTCACGGACCTGAGCAGGCAGGAATCACGCAACTTAGCAGGCAATAATAAGTGGAGCTGAAGGCTGTAATGAACTGGATAAGCAGACTCTAATCACGTGATTCAGCCGGCTCCTCTCTGGGGACTGAGCAGGCACTTATCATGCAGCTCAGCAAGCAAAAATCATGGAGCTGAGCAAGCAGGAATCACGCAGCTCAGCAGGCAATAATCATGGAGCTGAGCAAACAGGAATCACGCAGCTCAGCATGCAATAATCAAGAAGCTGAGCAGGCAGGAATCACGCAGCTCAGCAGGCAATAAATATGGAGCTGAGCAAGCAGGAATCACGCAGCTCAGCAGGCAATAATCAAGAAGCTGAGCAGGCAGGAATCACGCAGCTTAGCAGGCAATAATCATGGAGCTGAGCAGACTGTAATGAAGTGGCTAAGCAGACTCTAATCACGTCACTCAGCCGGCTCCTAACCCGGTCTTGAGCAGGCACTAATCACGCAGCTGAGCAGGGACTAATCACACAGCTGATCAGGCACGAGTCAGGCAGCTGAGCAGGGATTAAGCATGCAGCTGAGCAAGCGCTAATCCCTTGATTCAGCAGATCCTGATCACGTGACTGAGCAGGCCCTGATCACGTGGCTGAGCATGCACTGATCACGTGACTGAGCATGCACTGATCACGTGATTGAGAGGCACTGATCACGTGACTGAGAGGCACTGATCACGTGACTGAGCATGCCCTGATCACGTGACTGAGAGGCACTGATCACGTGACTGAGAGGCGCTGATCACGTGACTGAGGCGCTGATCACGTGACTGAGAGGCGCTGATCACGTGGCTATCATGCACTGATCACGTGCTTCAGGAGGCAATAATCAAAGAGCTGAGCAGGCACTAATCACTTGGCTAAGAGGGCACTAATCACGGAGAGGAGCAGGAAATCGTCAAGGAGCTGAGCAAACTGTAATGAAGTGGTTAAGCAGACTCTAAACACGTGACGCAGCAGGCTCTACACCCGTGACTGAGCACACACAATTTGGGCAGCTCAGCAGACACCAATGGTGCAGCTCAGCAGACACAAATGGTGCAGCTCAGCAGACACCAATCATGCAGCTCAGCAGGCAATACTCATGGAGCTGAGCAGGCAGGAATCACTCAGCTCAGCAGGCAAAGATCAAGGAGCTGAGCAGGCACGAATCTCGCAGCTCAGCTGGCAAAAATCAAGGAGCTGAGCAGACTGCCATTAAGTGGCTAAGCAGACTCTAAACACGTGACTCAGCAGGCTTGGCACCCGTGACTGAGCACACACGAATCTTGCAGCCCAGCAGACAATACTCCTGGAGCTGAGCAGGCAGGAATCACGCAGCTCAGCAGACAGTAATCAAGGAGCTGAGCAGGCACGAATCACGCAGCTCAGCAGGAAATAATCCTGGAGCTGAGCAAGCAGGAATCACGCAGCTCAGCAGGCAATAATCAAGAAGCAGAGCAGGCAGGAATCAGGCAGCTCAGCAGCCAATAAGCAAGAAGCTAGCAGTCAGGAATCGCGCAGCTCAGCAGGCAATAATCATGGAGCTGAGCTGGCAGGAATCACGCAACTCAGCAGGCAATACTCACGGACCTGAGCAGGCAGGAATCACGCAACTTAGCAGGCAATAATAATTGGAGCTGAAGGCTGTAATGAACTGGATAAGCAGACTCTAATCACGTGATTCAGCCGGCTCCTCTCTGGGGACTGAGCAGGCACTTATTATGCAGCTCAGCAAGCAAAAATCATGGAGCTGAGCAAGCAGGAATCACGCAGCTCAGCAGGCAATAATCATGGAGCTGAGCAAACAGGAATCACGCAGCTCAGCATGCAATAATCAAGAAGCTGAGCAGGCAGGAATCACGCAGCTCAGCAGGCAATAAATATGGAGCTGAGCAAGCAGGAATCACGCAGCTCAGCAGGCAATAATCAAGAAGCTGAGCAGGCAGGAATCACGCAGCTTAGCAGGCAATAATCATGGAGCTGAGCAGACTGTAATGAAGTGGCTAAGCAGACTCTAATCACGTCACTCAGCCGGCTCCTAACCCGGTCTTGAGCAGGCACTAATCACGCAGCTGAGCAGGGACTAATCACACAGCTGATCAGGCACGAGTCAGGCAGCTGAGCAGGGATTAAGCATGCAGCTGAGCAAGCGCTAATCCCTTGATTCAGCAGACCCTGATCACGTGACTGAGCAGGCCCTGATCACGTGGCTGAGCATGCACTGATCACGTGACTGAGCATGCACTGATCACGTGACTGAGAGGCACTGATCACGTGACTGAGAGGCACTGATCACGTGACTGAGCATGCACTGATCACGTGACTGAGAGGCACTGATCACGTGACTGAGAGGCGCTGATCACGTGACTGAGGCGCTGATCACGTGACTGAGCGCTGATCACGTGACTGAGCTGATCACGTGACTGAGAGGCACTGATCACGTGACTGAGCAGGCACTGATCACGTGACTGAGAGGCACTGATCACGTGACTGAGCACTGATCACGTGACTGAGGCACTGATCACGTGACTGAGAGGCACTGATCACGTGACTGAGAGGCGCTGATCACGTGACTGAGGCGCTGATCACGTGACTGAGAGGCGCTGATCACGTGGCTATCATGCACTGATCACGTGCTTCAGGAGGCAATAATCAAAGAGCTGAGCAGGCACTAATCACTTGGCTAAGAGGGCACTAATCACGGAGAGGAGCAGGAAATCGTCAAGGAGCTGAGCAAACTGTAATGAAGTGGTTAAGCAGACTCTAAACACGTGACGCAGCAGGCTCTACACCCGTGACTGAGCAGACACAATTTGGGCAGCTCAGCAGACACCAATAGTGCAGCTCAGCAGACACAAATGGTGCAGCTCAGCAGACACCAATCATGCAGCTCAGCAGGCAATACTCATGGAGCTGAGCAGGCAGGAATCACTCAGCTCAGCAGGCAAAGATCAAGGAGCTGAGCAGGCACGAATCTCGCAGCTCAGCTGGCAAAAATCAAGGAGCTGAGCAGACTGCCATTAAGTGGCTAAGCAGACTCTAAACACGTGACTCAGCAGGCTTGACACCCGTGACTGAGCACACACGAATCTTGCAGCCCAGCAGACAATACTCCTGGAGCTGAGCAGGCAGGAATCACGCAGCTCAGCAGACAGTAATCAAGGAGCTGAGCAGGCACGAATCACGCAGCTCAGCAGGCAATAATCCTGGAGCTGAGCAAGCAGGAATCACGCAGCTCAGCAGGCAATAATCAAGAAGCAGAGCAGGCAGGAATCAGGCAGCTCAGCAGCCAATAAGCAAGAAGCTAGCAGTCAGGAATCGCGCAGCTCAGCAGGCAATAATCATGGAGCTGAGCTGGCAGGAATCACGCAGCTCAGCAGGCAATACTCACGGACCTGAGCAGGCAGGAATCACGCAACTTAGCAGGCAATAATAATTGGAGCTGAAGGCTGTAATGAACTGGATAAGCAGACTCTAATCACGTGATTCAGCCGGCTCCTCTCTGGGGACTGAGCAGGCACTTATTATGCAGCTCAGCAAGCAAAAATCATGGAGCTGAGCAAGCAGGAATCACGCAGCTCAGCAGGCAATAATCATGGAGCTGAGCAAACAGGAATCACGCAACTCAGCATGCAATAATCAAGAAGCTGAGCAGGCAGGAATCACGCAGCTCAGCAGGCAATAAATATGGAGCTGAGCTAGCAGGAATCACGCAACTCAGCAGGCAATACTCAAGGACCTGAGCAGGCAGGAATCACGCAGCTTAGCAGGCAATAATCATGGAGCTGAGCAGACTGTAATGAAGTAGCTAAGCAGACTCTAATCACGTCACTCAGCCGGCTCCTAACCCGGTCTTGAGCAGGCACTAATCACGCAGCTGAGCAGGGACTAATCACACAGCTGATCAGGCACGAGTCAGGCAGCTGAGCAGGGATTAAGCATGCAGCTGAGCAAGCGCTAATCCCTTGATTCAGCAGACCCTGATCACGTGACTGAGCAGGCCCTGATCACGTGGCTGAGCATGCACTGATCACGTGACTGAGCATGCACTGATCACGTGACTGAGAGGCACTGATCACGTGACTGAGAGGCACTGATCACGTGACTGAGCATGCACTGATCACGTGACTGAGAGGCACTGATCACGTGACTGAGAGGCGCTGATCACGTGACTGAGGGGTGCTGATCACGTGACTGAGAGGCGCTGATCACGTGGCTATCATGCACTGATCACGTGCTTCAGGAGGCAATAATCAAAGAGCTGAGCAGGCACTAATCACTTGGCTAAGAGGGCACTAATCACGGAGAGGAGCAGGAAATCGTCAAGGAGCTGAGCAAACTGTAATGAAGTGGTTAAGCAGACTCTAAACACGTGACGCAGCAGGCTCTACACCCGTGACTGAGCAGACACAATTTGGGCAGCTCAGCAGACACCAATGGTGCAGCTCAGCAGACACAAATGGTGCAGCTCAGCAGACACCAATCATGCAGCTCAGCAGGCAATACTCATGGAGCTGAGCAGGCAGGAATCACTCAGCTCAGCAGGCAAAGATCAAGGAGCTGAGCAGGCACGAATCTCGCAGCTCAGCTGGCAAAAATCAAGGAGCTGAGCAGACTGCCATTAAGTGGCTAAGCAGACTCTAAACACGTGACTCAGCAGGCTTGACACCCGTGACTGAGCACACACGAATCTTGCAGCCCAGCAGACAATACTCCTGGAGCTGAGCAGGCAGGAATCACGCAGCTCAGCAGACAGTAATCAAGGAGCTGAGCAGGCACGAATCACGCAGCTCAGCAGGCAATAATCCTGGAGCTGAGCAAGCAGGAATCACGCAGCTCAGCAGGCAATAATCAAGAAGCAGAGCAGGCAGGAATCAGGCAGCTCAGCAGCCAATAAGCAAGAAGCTAGCAGTCAGGAATCGCGCAGCTCAGCAGGCAATAATCATGGAGCTGAGCTGGCAGGAATCACGCAACTCAGCAGGCAATACTCACGGACCTGAGCAGGCAGGAATCACGCAACTTAGCAGGCAATAATAATTGGAGCTGAAGGCTGTAATGAACTGGATAAGCAGACTCTAATCACGTGATTCAGCCGGCTCCTCTCTGGGGACTGAGCAGGCACTTATTATGCAGCTCAGCAAGCAAAAATCATGGAGCTGAGCAAGCAGGAATCACGCAGCTCAGCAGGCAATAATCAAGAAGCTGAGCAGGCAGGAATCACGCAGCTTAGCAGGCAATAATCATGGAGCTGAGCAGACTGTAATGAAGTAGCTAAGCAGACTCTAATCACGTCACTCAGCCGGCTCCTAACCCGGTCTTGAGCAGGCACTAATCACGCAGCTGAGCAGGGACTAATCACACAGCTGATCAGGCACGAGTCAGGCAGCTGAGCAGGGATTAAGCATGCAGCTGAGCAAGCGCTAATCCCTTGATTCAGCAGACCCTGATCACGTGACTGAGCAGGCCCTGATCACGTGGCTGAGCATGCACTGATCACGTGACTGAGCATGCACTGATCACGTGACTGAGAGGCACTGATCACGTGACTGAGAGGCACTGATCACGTGACTGAGCATGCACTGATCACGTGACTGAGAGGCACTGATCACGTGACTGAGAGGCGCTGATCACGTGACTGAGGGGCGCTGATCACGTGACTGAGAGGCGCTGATCACGTGGCTATCATGCACTGATCACGTGCTTCAGGAGGCAATAATCAAAGAGCTGAGCAGGCACTAATCACTTGGCTAAGAGGGCACTAATCACGGAGAGGAGCAGGAAATCGTCAAGGAGCTGAGCAAACTGTAATGAAGTGGTTAAGCAGACTCTAAACACGTGACGCAGCAGGCTCTACACCCGTGACTGAGCAGACACAATTTGGGCAGCTCAGCAGACACCAATGGTGCAGCTCAGCAGACACAAATGGTGCAGCTCAGCAGACACCAATCATGCAGCTCAGCAGGCAATACTCATGGAGCTGAGCAGGCAGGAATCACTCAGCTCAGCAGGCAAAGATCAAGGAGCTGAGCAGGCACGAATCTCGCAGCTCAGCTGGCAAAAATCAAGGAGCTGAGCAGACTGCCATTAAGTGGCTAAGCAGACTCTAAACACGTGACTCAGCAGGCTTGACACCCGTGACTGAGCACACACGAATCTTGCAGCCCAGCAGACAATACTCCTGGAGCTGAGCAGGCAGGAATCACGCAGCTCAGCAGACAGTAATCAAGGAGCTGAGCAGGCACGAATCACGCAGCTCAGCAGGCAATAATCCTGGAGCTGAGCAAGCAGGAATCACGCAGCTCAGCAGGCAATAATCAAGAAGCAGAGCAGGCAGGAATCAGGCAGCTCAGCAGCCAATAAGCAAGAAGCTAGCAGTCAGGAATCGCGCAGCTCAGCAGGCAATAATCATGGAGCTGAGCTGGCAGGAATCACGCAACTCAGCAGGCAATACTCACGGACCTGAGCAGGCAGGAATCACGCAACTTAGCAGGCAATAATAATTGGAGCTGAAGGCTGTAATGAACTGGATAAGCAGACTCTAATCACGTGATTCAGCCGGCTCCTCTCTGGGGACTGAGCAGGCACTTATTATGCAGCTCAGCAAGCAAAAATCATGGAGCTGAGCAAGCAGGAATCACGCAGCTCAGCAGGCAATAATCATGGAGCTGAGCAAACAGGAATCACGCAGCTCAGCATGCAATAATCAAGAAGCTGAGCAGGCAGGAATCACGCAGCTCAGCAGGCAATAAATATGGAGCTGAGCAAGCAGGAATCACGCAGCTCAGCAGGCAATAATCAAGAAGCTGAGCAGGCAGGAATCACGCAGCTTAGCAGGCAATAATCATGGAGCTGAGCAGACTGTAATGAAGTGGCTAAGCAGACTCTAATCACGTCACTCAGCCGGCTCCTAACCCGGTCTTGAGCAGGCACTAATCACGCAGCTGAGCAGGGACTAATCACACAGCTGATCAGGCACGAGTCAGGCAGCTGAGCAGGGATTAAGCATGCAGCTGAGCAAGCGCTAATCCCTTGATTCAGCAGACCCTGATCACGTGACTGAGCAGGCCCTGATCACGTGGCTGAGCATGCACTGATCACGTGACTGAGCATGCACTGATCACGTGACTGAGAGGCACTGATCACGTGACTGAGAGGCACTGATCACGTGACTGAGCATGCACTGATCACGTGACTGAGAGGCACTGATCACGTGACTGAGAGGCGCTGATCACGTGACTGAGGGGCGCTGATCACGTGACTGAGAGGCGCTGATCACGTGACTATCATGCACTGATCACGTGCTTCAGGAGGCAATAATCAAAGAGCTGAGCAGGCACTAATCACTTGGCTAAGAGGGCACTAATCACGGAGAGGAGCAGGAAATCGTCAAGGAGCTGAGCAAACTGTAATGAAGTGGTTAAGCAGACTCTAAACACGTGACGCAGCAGGCTCTACACCCGTGACTGAGCAGACACAATTTGGGCAGCTCAGCAGACACCAATGGTGCAGCTCAGCAGACACAAATGGTGCAGCTCAGCAGACACCAATCATGCAGCTCAGCAGGCAATACTCATGGAGCTGAGCAGGCAGGAATCACTCAGCTCAGCAGGCAAAGATCAAGGAGCTGAGCAGGCACGAATCTCGCAGCTCAGCTGGCAAAAATCAAGGAGCTGAGCAGACTGCCATTAAGTGGCTAAGCAGACTCTAAACACGTGACTCAGCAGGCTTGACACCCGTGACTGAGCACACACGAATCTTGCAGCCCAGCAGACAATACTCCTGGAGCTGAGCAGGCAGGAATCACGCAGCTCAGCAGACAGTAATCAAGGAGCTGAGCAGGCACGAATCACGCAGCTCAGCAGGCAATAATCCTGGAGCTGAGCAAGCAGGAATCACGCAGCTCAGCAGGCAATAATCAAGAAGCAGAGCAGGCAGGAATCAGGCAGCTCAGCAGCCAATAAGCAAGAAGCTAGCAGTCAGGAATCGCGCAGCTCAGCAGGCAATAATCATGGAGCTGAGCTGGCAGGAATCACGCAACTCAGCAGGCAATACTCACGGACCTGAGCAGGCAGGAATCACGCAACTTAGCAGGCAATAATAATTGGAGCTGAAGGCTGTAATGAACTGGATAAGCAGACTCTAATCACGTGATTCAGCCGGCTCCTCTCTGGGGACTGAGCAGGCACTTATTATGCAGCTCAGCAAGCAAAAATCATGGAGCTGAGCAAGCAGGAATCACGCAGCTCAGCAGGCAATAATCATGGAGCTGAGCAAACAGGAATCACGCAGCTCAGCATGCAATAATCAAGAAGCTGAGCAGGCAGGAATCACGCAGCTCAGCAGGCAATAAATATGGAGCTGAGCAAGCAGGAATCACGCAGCTCAGCAGGCAATAATCAAGAAGCTGAGCAGGCAGGAATCACGCAGCTTAGCAGGCAATAATCATGGAGCTGAGCAGACTGTAATGAAGTGGCTAAGCAGACTCTAATCACGTCACTCAGCCGGCTCCTAACCCGGTCTTGAGCAGGCACTAATCACGCAGCTGAGCAGGGACTAATCACACAGCTGATCAGGCACGAGTCAGGCAGCTGAGCAGGGATTAAGCATGCAGCTGAGCAAGCGCTAATCCCTTGATTCAGCAGACCCTGATCACGTGACTGAGCAGGCCCTGATCACGTGGCTGAGCATGCACTGATCACGTGACTGAGCATGCACTGATCACGTGACTGAGAGGCACTGATCACGTGACTGAGAGGCACTGATCACGTGACTGAGCATGCACTGATCACGTGACTGAGAGGCACTGATCACGTGACTGAGAGGCTGATCACGTGACTGAGCTGATCACGTGACTGAGCTGATCACGTGACTGACTGATCACGTGACTGAGAGGCACTGATCACGTGACTGAGAGGCACTGATCACGTGACTGAGAGGCACTGATCACGTGACTGAGGGGCGCTGATCACGTGACTGAGAGGCACTGATCACGTGACTGAGAGGCACTGATCACGTGACTGAGAGGCGCTGATCACGTGACTGAGGCGCTGATCACGTGACTGAGCGCTGATCACGTGGCTATCATGCACTGATCACGTGCTTCAGGAGGCAATAATCAAAGAGCTGAGCAGGCACTAATCACTTGGCTAAGAGGGCACTAATCACGGAGAGGAGCAGGAAATCGTCAAGGAGCTGAGCAAACTGTAATGAAGTGGTTAAGCAGACTCTAAACACGTGACGCAGCAGGCTCTACACCCGTGACTGAGCAGACACAATTTGGGCAGCTCAGCAGACACCAATGGTGCAGCTCAGCAGACACAAATGGTGCAGCTCAGCAGACACCAATCATGCAGCTCAGCAGGCAATACTCATGGAGCTGAGCAGGCAGGAATCACTCAGCTCAGCAGGCAAAGATCAAGGAGCTGAGCAGGCACGAATCTCGCAGCTCAGCTGGCAAAAATCAAGGAGCTGAGCAGACTGCCATTAAGTGGCTAAGCAGACTCTAAACACGTGACTCAGCAGGCTTGACACCCGTGACTGAGCACACACGAATCTTGCAGCCCAGCAGACAATACTCCTGGAGCTGAGCAGGCAGGAATCACGCAGCTCAGCAGACAGTAATCAAGGAGCTGAGCAGGCACGAATCACGCAGCTCAGCAGGCAATAATCCTGGAGCTGAGCAAGCAGGAATCACGCAGCTCAGCAGGCAATAATCAAGAAGCAGAGCAGGCAGGAATCAGGCAGCTCAGCAGCCAATAAGCAAGAAGCTAGCAGTCAGGAATCGCGCAGCTCAGCAGGCAATAATCATGGAGCTGAGCTGGCAGGAATCACGCAACTCAGCAGGCAATACTCACGGACCTGAGCAGGCAGGAATCACGCAACTTAGCAGGCAATAATAATTGGAGCTGAAGGCTGTAATGAACTGGATAAGCAGACTCTAATCACGTGATTCAGCCGGCTCCTCTCTGGGGACTGAGCAGGCACTTATTATGCAGCTCAGCAAGCAAAAATCATGGAGCTGAGCAAGCAGGAATCACGCAGCTCAGCAGGCAATAATCATGGAGCTGAGCAAACAGGAATCACGCAGCTCAGCATGCAATAATCAAGAAGCTGAGCAGGCAGGAATCACGCAGCTCAGCAGGCAATAAATATGGAGCAGCTCAGCAGGCAATAATGGAGCTGAGCAAGCAGGAATCACGCAGCTCAGCAGGCAATAATCAAGAAGCTGAGCAGGCAGGAATCACGCAGCTTAGCAGGCAATAATCATGGAGCTGAGCAGACTGTAATGAAGTAGCTAAGCAGACTCTAATCACGTCACTCAGCCGGCTCCTAACCCGGTCTTGAGCAGGCACTAATCACGCAGCTGAGCAGGGACTAATCACACAGCTGATCAGGCACGAGTCAGGCAGCTGAGCAGGGATTAAGCATGCAGCTGAGCAAGCGCTAATCCCTTGATTCAGCAGACCCTGATCACGTGACTGAGCAGGCCCTGATCACGTGGCTGAGCATGCACTGATCACGTGACTGAGCATGCACTGATCACGTGACTGAGAGGCACTGATCACGTGACTGAGAGGCACTGATCACGTGACTGAGCATGCACTGATCACGTGACTGAGAGGCACTGATCACGTGACTGAGAGGCGCTGATCACGTGACTGAGGGGCGCTGATCACGTGACTGAGAGGCGCTGATCACGTGGCTATCATGCACTGATCACGTGCTTCAGGAGGCAATAATCAAAGAGCTGAGCAGGCACTAATCACTTGGCTAAGAGGGCACTAATCACGGAGAGGAGCAGGAAATCGTCAAGGAGCTGAGCAAACTGTAATGAAGTGGTTAAGCAGACTCTAAACACGTGACGCAGCAGGCTCTACACCCGTGACTGAGCAGACACAATTTGGGCAGCTCAGCAGACACCAATGGTGCAGCTCAGCAGACACAAATGGTGCAGCTCAGCAGACACCAATCATGCAGCTCAGCAGGCAATACTCATGGAGCTGAGCAGGCAGGAATCACTCAGCTCAGCAGGCAAAGATCAAGGAGCTGAGCAGGCACGAATCTCGCAGCTCAGCTGGCAAAAATCAAGGAGCTGAGCAGACTGCCATTAAGTGGCTAAGCAGACTCTAAACACGTGACTCAGCAGGCTTGACACCCGTGACTGAGCACACACGAATCTTGCAGCCCAGCAGACAATACTCCTGGAGCTGAGCAGGCAGGAATCACGCAGCTCAGCAGACAGTAATCAAGGAGCTGAGCAGGCACGGATCACGCAGCTCAGCAGGCAATAATCCTGGAGCTGAGCAAGCAGGAATCACGCAGCTCAGCAGGCAATAATCAAGAAGCAGAGCAGGCAGGAATCAGGCAGCTCAGCAGCCAATAAGCAAGAAGCTAGCAGTCAGGAATCGCGCAGCTCAGCAGGCAATAATCATGGAGCTGAGCTGGCAGGAATCACGCAACTCAGCAGGCAATACTCACGGACCTGAGCAGGCAGGAATCACGCAACTTAGCAGGCAATAATAATTGGAGCTGAAGGCTGTAATGAACTGGATAAGCAGACTCTAATCACGTGATTCAGCCGGCTCCTCTCTGGGGACTGAGCAGGCACTTATTATGCAGCTCAGCAAGCAAAAATCATGGAGCTGAGCAAGCAGGAATCACGCAGCTCAGCAGGCAATAATCAAGAAGCTGAGCAGGCAGGAATCACGCAGCTTAGCAGGCAATAATCATGGAGCTGAGCAGACTGTAATGAAGTAGCTAAGCAGACTCTAATCACGTCACTCAGCCGGCTCCTAACCCGGTCTTGAGCAGGCACTAATCACGCAGCTGAGCAGGGACTAATCACACAGCTGATCAGGCACGAGTCAGGCAGCTGAGCAGGGATTAAGCATGCAGCTGAGCAAGCGCTAATCCCTTGATTCAGCAGACCCTGATCACGTGACTGAGCAGGCCCTGATCACGTGGCTGAGCATGCACTGATCACGTGACTGAGCATGCACTGATCACGTGACTGAGAGGCACTGATCACGTGACTGAGAGGCACTGATCACGTGACTGAGCATGCACTGATCACGTGACTGAGAGGCACTGATCACGTGACTGAGAGGCGCTGATCACGTGACTGAGGGGCGCTGATCACGTGACTGAGAGGCGCTGATCACGTGGCTATCATGCACTGATCACGTGCTTCAGGAGGCAATAATCAAAGAGCTGAGCAGGCACTAATCACTTGGCTAAGAGGGCACTAATCACGGAGAGGAGCAGGAAATCGTCAAGGAGCTGAGCAAACTGTAATGAAGTGGTTAAGCAGACTCTAAACACGTGACGCAGCAGGCTCTACACCCGTGACTGAGCAGACACAATTTGGGCAGCTCAGCAGACACCAATGGTGCAGCTCAGCAGACACAAATGGTGCAGCTCAGCAGACACCAATCATGCAGCTCAGCAGGCAATACTCATGGAGCTGAGCAGGCAGGAATCACTCAGCTCAGCAGGCAAAGATCAAGGAGCTGAGCAGGCACGAATCTCGCAGCTCAGCTGGCAAAAATCAAGGAGCTGAGCAGACTGCCATTAAGTGGCTAAGCAGACTCTAAACACGTGACTCAGCAGGCTTGACACCCGTGACTGAGCACACACGAATCTTGCAGCCCAGCAGACAATACTCCTGGAGCTGAGCAGGCAGGAATCACGCAGCTCAGCAGACAGTAATCAAGGAGCTGAGCAGGCACGAATCACGCAGCTCAGCAGGCAATAATCCTGGAGCTGAGCAAGCAGGAATCACGCAGCTCAGCAGGCAATAATCAAGAAGCAGAGCAGGCAGGAATCAGGCAGCTCAGCAGCCAATAAGCAAGAAGCTAGCAGTCAGGAATCGCGCAGCTCAGCAGGCAATAATCATGGAGCTGAGCTGGCAGGAATCACGCAACTCAGCAGGCAATACTCACGGACCTGAGCAGGCAGGAATCACGCAACTTAGCAGGCAATAATAATTGGAGCTGAAGGCTGTAATGAACTGGATAAGCAGACTCTAATCACGTGATTCAGCCGGCTCCTCTCTGGGGACTGAGCAGGCACTTATTATGCAGCTCAGCAAGCAAAAATCATGGAGCTGAGCAAGCAGGAATCACGCAGCTCAGCAGGCAATAATCATGGAGCTGAGCAAACAGGAATCACGCAGCTCAGCATGCAATAATCAAGAAGCTGAGCAGGCAGGAATCACGCAGCTCAGCAGGCAATAAATATGGAGCTGAGCAAGCAGGAATCACGCAGCTCAGCAGGCAATAATCAAGAAGCTGAGCAGGCAGGAATCACGCAGCTTAGCAGGCAATAATCATGGAGCTGAGCAGACTGTAATGAAGTGGCTAAGCAGACTCTAATCACGTCACTCAGCCGGCTCCTAACCCGGTCTTGAGCAGGCACTAATCACGCAGCTGAGCAGGGACTAATCACACAGCTGATCAGGCACGAGTCAGGCAGCTGAGCAGGGATTAAGCATGCAGCTGAGCAAGCGCTAATCCCTTGATTCAGCAGACCCTGATCACGTGACTGAGCAGGCCCTGATCACGTGCTGAGCATGCACTGATCACGTGACTGAGCATGCACTGATCACGTGACTGAGCACTGATCACGTGACTGAGCACTGATCACGTGACTGAGCATGCACTGATCACGTGACTGAGAGGCACTGATCACGTGACTGAGAGGATCACGTGACTGAGCTGATCACGTGACTGAGCATCACGTGACTGACTGATCACGTGACTGAGAGGCACTGATCACGTGACTGAGAGGCACTGATCACGTGACTGAGACTGATCACGTGACTGAGGCGCTGATCACGTGACTGAGAGGCACTGATCACGTGACTGAGAGGCACTGATCACGTGACTGAGAGGCGCTGATCACGTGACTGCGCGCTGATCACGTGGCTATCATGCACTGATCACGTGCTTCAGGAGGCAATAATCAAAGAGCTGAGCAGGCACTAATCACTTGGCTAAGAGGGCACTAATCACGGAGAGGAGCAGGAAATCGTCAAGGAGCTGAGCAAACTGTAATGAAGTGGTTAAGCAGACTCTAAACACGTGACGCAGCAGGCTCTACACCCGTGACTGAGCAGACACAATTTGGGCAGCTCAGCAGACACCAATGGTGCAGCTCAGCAGACACAAATGGTGCAGCTCAGCAGACACCAATCATGCAGCTCAGCAGGCAATACTCATGGAGCTGAGCAGGCAGGAATCACTCAGCTCAGCAGGCAAAGATCAAGGAGCTGAGCAGGCACGAATCTCGCAGCTCAGCTGGCAAAAATCAAGGAGCTGAGCAGACTGCCATTAAGTGGCTAAGCAGACTCTAAACACGTGACTCAGCAGGCTTGACACCCGTGACTGAGCACACACGAATCTTGCAGCCCAGCAGACAATACTCCTGGAGCTGAGCAGGCAGGAATCACGCAGCTCAGCAGACAGTAATCAAGGAGCTGAGCAGGCACGAATCACGCAGCTCAGCAGGCAATAATCCTGGAGCTGAGCAAGCAGGAATCACGCAGCTCAGCAGGCAATAATCAAGAAGCAGAGCAGGCAGGAATCAGGCAGCTCAGCAGCCAATAAGCAAGAAGCTAGCAGTCAGGAATCGCGCAGCTCAGCAGGCAATAATCATGGAGCTGAGCTGGCAGGAATCACGCAACTCAGCAGGCAATACTCACGGACCTGAGCAGGCAGGAATCACGCAACTTAGCAGGCAATAATAATTGGAGCTGAAGGCTGTAATGAACTGGATAAGCAGACTCTAATCACGTGATTCAGCCGGCTCCTCTCTGGGGACTGAGCAGGCACTTAGTATGCAGCTCAGCAAGCAAAAATCATGGAGCTGAGCAAGCAGGAATCACGCAGCTCAGCAGGCAATAATCATGGAGCTGAGCAAACAGGAATCACGCAGCTCAGCATGCAATAATCAAGAAGCTGAGCAGGCAGGAATCACGCAGCTCAGCAGGCAATAATAGCAGCAGGAGCAGCTCAGCAGGCAATAATCATGGAGCTGAGCAAGCAGGAATCACGCAGCTCAGCAGGCAATAATCAAGAAGCTGAGCAGGCAGGAATCACGCAGCTTAGCAGGCAATAATCATGGAGCTGAGCAGACTGTAATGAAGTAGCTAAGCAGACTCTAATCACGTCACTCAGCCGGCTCCTAACCCGGTCTTGAGCAGGCACTAATCACGCAGCTGAGCAGGGACTAATCACACAGCTGATCAGGCACGAGTCAGGCAGCTGAGCAGGGATTAAGCATGCAGCTGAGCAAGCGCTAATCCCTTGATTCAGCAGACCCTGATCACGTGACTGAGCAGGCCCTGATCACGTGGCTGAGCATGCACTGATCACGTGACTGAGCATGCACTGATCACGTGACTGAGAGGCACTGATCACGTGACTGAGAGGCACTGATCACGTGACTGAGCATGCACTGATCACGTGACTGAGAGGCACTGATCACGTGACTGAGAGGCGCTGATCACGTGACTGAGGGGCGCTGATCACGTGACTGAGAGGCGCTGATCACGTGGCTATCATGCACTGATCACGTGCTTCAGGAGGCAATAATCAAAGAGCTGAGCAGGCACTAATCACTTGGCTAAGAGGGCACTAATCACGGAGAGGAGCAGGAAATCGTCAAGGAGCTGAGCAAACTGTAATGAAGTGGTTAAGCAGACTCTAAACACGTGACGCAGCAGGCTCTACACCCGTGACTGAGCAGACACAATTTGGGCAGCTCAGCAGACACCAATGGTGCAGCTCAGCAGACACAAATGGTGCAGCTCAGCAGACACCAATCATGCAGCTCAGCAGGCAATACTCATGGAGCTGAGCAGGCAGGAATCACTCAGCTCAGCAGGCAAAGATCAAGGAGCTGAGCAGGCACGAATCTCGCAGCTCAGCTGGCAAAAATCAAGGAGCTGAGCAGACTGCCATTAAGTGGCTAAGCAGACTCTAAACACGTGACTCAGCAGGCTTGACACCCGTGACTGAGCACACACGAATCTTGCAGCCCAGCAGACAATACTCCTGGAGCTGAGCAGGCAGGAATCACGCAGCTCAGCAGACAGTAATCAAGGAGCTGAGCAGGCACGAATCACGCAGCTCAGCAGGCAATAATCCTGGAGCTGAGCAAGCAGGAATCACGCAGCTCAGCAGGCAATAATCAAGAAGCAGAGCAGGCAGGAATCAGGCAGCTCAGCAGCCAATAAGCAAGAAGCTAGCAGTCAGGAATCGCGCAGCTCAGCAGGCAATAATCATGGAGCTGAGCTGGCAGGAATCACGCAACTCAGCAGGCAATACTCACGGACCTGAGCAGGCAGGAATCACGCAACTTAGCAGGCAATAATAATTGGAGCTGAAGGCTGTAATGAACTGGATAAGCAGACTCTAATCACGTGATTCAGCCGGCTCCTCTCTGGGGACTGAGCAGGCACTTATTATGCAGCTCAGCAAGCAAAAATCATGGAGCTGAGCATGCAGGAATCACGCAGCTCAGCAGGCAATAATCAAGAAGCTGAGCAGGCAGGAATCACGCAGCTTAGCAGGCAATAATCATGGAGCTGAGCAGACTGTAATGAAGTGGCTAAGCAGACTCTAATCACGTCACTCAGCCGGCTCCTAACCCGGTCTTGAGCAGGCACTAATCACGCAGCTGAGCAGGGACTAATCACACAGCTGATCAGGCACGAGTCAGGCAGCTGAGCAGGGATTAAGCATGCAGCTGAGCAAGCGCTAATCCCTTGATTCAGCAGACCCTGATCACGTGACTGAGCAGGCCCTGATCACGTGGCTGAGCATGCACTGATCACGTGACTGAGCATGCACTGATCACGTGACTGAGAGGCACTGATCACGTGACTGAGAGGCACTGATCACGTGACTGAGCATGCACTGATCACGTGACTGAGAGGCACTGATCACGTGACTGAGAGGCGCTGATCACGTGACTGAGGGGCGCTGATCACGTGACTGAGAGGCGCTGATCACGTGGCTATCATGCACTGATCACGTGCTTCAGGAGGCAATAATCAAAGAGCTGAGCAGGCACTAATCACTTGGCTAAGAGGGCACTAATCACGGAGAGGAGCAGGAAATCGTCAAGGAGCTGAGCAAACTGTAATGAAGTGGTTAAGCAGACTCTAAACACGTGACGCAGCAGGCTCTACACCCGTGACTGAGCAGACACAATTTGGGCAGCTCAGCAGACACCAATGGTGCAGCTCAGCAGACACAAATGGTGCAGCTCAGCAGACACCAATCATGCAGCTCAGCAGGCAATACTCATGGAGCTGAGCAGGCAGGAATCACTCAGCTCAGCAGGCAAAGATCAAGGAGCTGAGCAGGCACGAATCTCGCAGCTCAGCTGGCAAAAATCAAGGAGCTGAGCAGACTGCCATTAAGTGGCTAAGCAGACTCTAAACACGTGACTCAGCAGGCTTGACACCCGTGACTGAGCACACACGAATCTTGCAGCCCAGCAGACAATACTCCTGGAGCTGAGCAGGCAGGAATCACGCAGCTCAGCAGACAGTAATCAAGGAGCTGAGCAGGCACGAATCACGCAGCTCAGCAGGCAATAATCCTGGAGCTGAGCAAGCAGGAATCACGCAGCTCAGCAGGCAATAATCAAGAAGCAGAGCAGGCAGGAATCAGGCAGCTCAGCAGCCAATAAGCAAGAAGCTAGCAGTCAGGAATCGCGCAGCTCAGCAGGCAATAATCATGGAGCTGAGCTGGCAGGAATCACGCAACTCAGCAGGCAATACTCACGGACCTGAGCAGGCAGGAATCACGCAACTTAGCAGGCAATAATAATTGGAGCTGAAGGCTGTAATGAACTGGATAAGCAGACTCTAATCACGTGATTCAGCCGGCTCCTCTCTGGGGACTGAGCAGGCACTTATTATGCAGCTCAGCAAGCAAAAATCATGGAGCTGAGCAAGCAGGAATCACGCAGCTCAGCAGGCAATAATCATGGAGCTGAGCAAACAGGAATCACGCAGCTCAGCATGCAATAATCAAGAAGCTGAGCAGGCAGGAATCACGCAGCTCAGCAGGCAATAAATAGCAGCAGGAGCAGCTCAGCAGGCAATAATGGAGCTGAGCAAGCAGGAATCACGCAGCTCAGCAGGCAATAATCAAGAAGCTGAGCAGGCAGGAATCACGCAGCTTAGCAGGCAATAATCATGGAGCTGAGCAGACTGTAATGAAGTAGCTAAGCAGACTCTAATCACGTCACTCAGCCGGCTCCTAACCCGGTCTTGAGCAGGCACTAATCACGCAGCTGAGCAGGGACTAATCACACAGCTGATCAGGCACGAGTCAGGCAGCTGAGCAGGGATTAAGCATGCAGCTGAGCAAGCGCTAATCCCTTGATTCAGCAGACCCTGATCACGTGACTGAGCAGGCCCTGATCACGTGGCTGAGCATGCACTGATCACGTGACTGAGCATGCACTGATCACGTGACTGAGAGGCACTGATCACGTGACTGAGAGGCACTGATCACGTGACTGAGCATGCACTGATCACGTGACTGAGAGGCACTGATCACGTGACTGAGAGGCGCTGATCACGTGACTGAGGGGCGCTGATCACGTGACTGAGAGGCGCTGATCACGTGGCTATCATGCACTGATCACGTGCTTCAGGAGGCAATAATCAAAGAGCTGAGGAGGCACTAATCACTTGGCTAAGAGGGCACTAATCACGGAGAGGAGCAGGAAATCGTCAAGGAGCTGAGCAAACTGTAATGAAGTGGTTAAGCAGACTCTAAACACGTGACGCAGCAGGCTCTACACCCGTGACTGAGCAGACACAATTTGGGCAGCTCAGCAGACACCAATGGTGCAGCTCAGCAGACACAAATGGTGCAGCTCAGCAGACACCAATCATGCAGCTCAGCAGGCAATACTCATGGAGCTGAGCAGGCAGGAATCACTCAGCTCAGCAGGCAAAGATCAAGGAGCTGAGCAGGCACGAATCTCGCAGCTCAGCTGGCAAAAATCAAGGAGCTGAGCAGACTGCCATTAAGTGGCTAAGCAGACTCTAAACACGTGACTCAGCAGGCTTGACACCCGTGACTGAGCACACACGAATCTTGCAGCCCAGCAGACAATACTCCTGGAGCTGAGCAGGCAGGAATCACGCAGCTCAGCAGACAGTAATCAAGGAGCTGAGCAGGCACGAATCACGCAGCTCAGCAGGCAATAATCCTGGAGCTGAGCAAGCAGGAATCACGCAGCTCAGCAGGCAATAATCAAGAAGCAGAGCAGGCAGGAATCAGGCAGCTCAGCAGCCAATAAGCAAGAAGCTAGCAGTCAGGAATCGCGCAGCTCAGCAGGCAATAATCATGGAGCTGAGCTGGCAGGAATCACGCAACTCAGCAGGCAATACTCACGGACCTGAGCAGGCAGGAATCACGCAACTTAGCAGGCAATAATAATTGGAGCTGAAGGCTGTAATGAACTGGATAAGCAGACTCTAATCACGTGATTCAGCCGGCTCCTCTCTGGGGACTGAGCAGGCACTTATTATGCAGCTCAGCAAGCAAAAATCATGGAGCTGAGCAAGCAGGAATCACGCAGCTCAGGAGGCAATAATCAAGAAGCTGAGCAGGCAGGAATCACGCAGCTTAGCAGGCAATAATCATGGAGCTGAGCAGACTGTAATGAAGTAGCTAAGCAGACTCTAATCACGTCACTCAGCCGGCTCCTAACCCGGTCTTGAGCAGGCACTAATCACGCAGCTGAGCAGGGACTAATCACACAGCTGATCAGGCACGAGTCAGGCAGCTGAGCAGGGATTAAGCATGCAGCTGAGCAAGCGCTAATCCCTTGATTCAGCAGACCCTGATCACGTGACTGAGCAGGCCCTGATCACGTGGCTGAGCATGCACTGATCACGTGACTGAGCATGCACTGATCACGTGACTGAGAGGCACTGATCACGTGACTGAGAGGCACTGATCACGTGACTGAGCATGCACTGATCACGTGACTGAGAGGCACTTATCACGTGACTGAGAGGCGCTGATCACGTGACTGAGGGGCGCTGATCACGTGACTGAGAGGCGCTGATCACGTGGCTATCATGCACTGATCACGTGCTTCAGGAGGCAATAATCAAAGAGCTGAGCAGGCACTAATCACTTGGCTAAGAGGGCACTAATCACGGAGAGGAGCAGGAAATCGTCAAGGAGCTGAGCAAACTGTAATGAAGTGGTTAAGCAGACTCTAAACACGTGACGCAGCAGGCTCTACACCCGTGACTGAGCAGACACAATTTGGGCAGCTCAGCAGACACCAATGGTGCAGCTCAGCAGACACAAATGGTGCAGCTCAGCAGACACCAATCATGCAGCTCAGCAGGCAATACTCATGGAGCTGAGCAGGCAGGAATCACTCAGCTCAGCAGGCAAAGATCAAGGAGCTGAGCAGGCACGAATCTCGCAGCTCAGCTGGCAAAAATCAAGGAGCTGAGCAGACTGCCATTAAGTGGCTAAGCAGACTCTAAACACGTGACTCAGCAGGCTTGACACCCGTGACTGAGCACACACGAATCTTGCAGCCCAGCAGACAATACTCCTGGAGCTGAGCAGGCAGGAATCACGCAGCTCAGCAGACAGTAATCAAGGAGCTGAGCAGGCACGAATCACGCAGCTCTGCAGGCAATAATCCTGGAGCTGAGCAAGCAGGAATCACGCAGCTCAGCAGGCAGTAATCAAGAAGCTGAGCAGGCAGGAATCAGGCAGCTCAGCAGCCAATAAGCAAGAAGCTAGCAGTCAGGAATCGCGCAGCTCAGCAGGCAATAATCATGGAGCTGAGCTGGCAGGAATCACGCAACTCAGCAGGCAATACTCACGGACCTGAGCAGGCAGGAATCACGCAACTTAGCAGGCAATAATAATTGGAGCTGAAGGCTGTAATGAACTGGATAAGCAGACTCTAATCACGTGATTCAGCCGGCTCCTCTCTGGGGACTGAGCAGGCACTTATTATGCAGCTCAGCAAGCAAAAATCATGGAGCTGAGCAAGCAGGAATCACGCAGCTCAGGAGGCAATAATCAAGAAGCTGAGCAGGCAGGAATCACGCAGCTTAGCAGGCAATAATCATGGAGCTGAGCAGACTGTAATGAAGTAGCTAAGCAGACTCTAATCACGTCACTCAGCCGTCTCCTAACCCGGTCTTGAGCAGGCACTAATCACGCAGCTGAGCAGGGACTAATCACACAGCTGATCAGGCACGAGTCAGGCAGCTGAGCAGGGATTAAGCATGCAGCTGAGCAAGCGCTAATCCCTTGATTCAGCAGACCCTGATCACGTGACTGAGCAGGCCCTGATCACGTGGCTGAGCATGCACTGATCACGTGACTGAGCATGCACTGATCACGTGACTGAGAGGCACTGATCACGTGACTGAGAGGCACTGATCACGTGACTGAGCATGCACTGATCACGTGACTGAGAGGCACTGATCACGTGACTGAGAGGCGCTGATCACGTGACTGAGGGGCGCTGATCACGTGACTGAGAGGCGCTGATCACGTGGCTATCATGCACTGATCACGTGCTTCAGGAGGCAATAATCAAAGAGCTGAGCAGGCACTAATCACTTGGCTAAGAGGGCACTAATCACGGAGAGGAGCAGGAAATCGTCAAGGAGCTGAGCAAACTGTAATGAAGTGGTTAAGCAGACTCTAAACACGTGACGCAGCAGGCTCTACACCCGTGACTGAGCAGACACAATTTGGGCAGCTCAGCAGACACCAATGGTGCAGCTCAGCAGACACAAATGGTGCAGCTCAGCAGACACCAATCATGCAGCTCAGCAGGCAATACTCATGGAGCTGAGCAGGCAGGAATCACTCAGCTCAGCAGGCAAAGATCAAGGAGCTGAGCAGGCACGAATCTCGCAGCTCAGCTGGCAAAAATCAAGGAGCTGAGCAGACTGCCATTAAGTGGCTAAGCAGACTCTAAACACGTGACTCAGCAGGCTTGACACCCGTGACTGAGCACACACGAATCTTGCAGCCCAGCAGACAATACTCCTGGAGCTGAGCAGGCAGGAATCACGCAGCTCAGCAGACAGTAATCAAGGAGCTGAGCAGGCACGAATCACGCAGCTCAGCAGGCAATAATCCTGGAGCTGAGCAAGCAGGAATCACGCAGCTCAGCAGGCAATAATCAAGAAGCAGAGCAGGCAGGAATCAGGCAGCTCAGCAGCCAATAAGCAAGAAGCTAGCAGTCAGGAATCGCGCAGCTCAGCAGGCAATAATCATGCAGCTGAGCTGGCAGGAATCACGCAACTCAGCAGGCAATACTCACGGACCTGAGCAGGCAGGAATCACGCAACTTAGCAGGCAATAATAATTGGAGCTGAAGGCTGTAATGAACTGGATAAGCAGACTCTAATCACGTGATTCAGCCGGCTCCTCTCTGGGGACTGAGCAGGCACTTATTATGCAGCTCAGCAAGCAAAAATCATGGAGCTGAGCAAGCAGGAATCACGCAGCTCAGCAGGCAATAATCATGGAGCTGAGCAAACAGGAATCACGCAGCTCAGCATGCAATAATCAAGAAGCTGAGCAGGCAGGAATCACGCAGCTCAGCAGGCAATAAATATGGAGCTCAGCAGCAAGCAGGAGGAATCACGCAGCTCAGCAGGCAATAATCAAGAACCTGAGCAGGCAGGAATCACGCAGCTTAGCAGGCAATAATCATGGAGCTGAGCAGACTGTAATGAAGTAGCTAAGCAGACTCTAATCACGTCACTCAGCCGGCTCCTAACCCGGTCTTGAGCAGGCACTAATCACGCAGCTGAGCAGGGACTAATCACACAGCTGATCAGGCACGAGTCAGGCAGCTGAGCAGGGATTAAGCATGCAGCTGAGCAAGCGCTAATCCCTTGATTCAGCAGACCCTGATCACGTGACTGAGCAGGCCCTGATCACGTGGCTGAGCATGCACTGATCACGTGACTGAGCATGCACTGATCACGTGACTGAGAGGCACTGATCACGTGACTGAGAGGCACTGATCACGTGACTGAGCATGCACTGATCACGTGACTGAGAGGCACTGATCACGTGACTGAGAGGCGCTGATCACGTGACTGAGGGGTGCTGATCACGTGACTGAGAGGCGCTGATCACGTGGCTATCATGCACTGATCACGTGCTTCAGGAGGCAATAATCAAAGAGCTGAGCAGGCACTAATCACTTGGCTAAGAGGGCACTAATCACGGAGAGGAGCAGGAAATCGTCAAGGAGCTGAGCAAACTGTAATGAAGTGGTTAAGCAGACTCTAAACACGTGACGCAGCAGGCTCTACACCCGTGACTGAGCAGACACAATTTGGGCAGCTCAGCAGACACCAATGGTGCAGCTCAGCAGACACAAATGGTGCAGCTCAGCAGACACCAATCATGCAGCTCAGCAGGCAATACTCATGGAGCTGAGCAGGCAGGAATCACTCAGCTCAGCAGGCAAAGATCAAGGAGCTGAGCAGGCACGAATCTCGCAGCTCAGCTGGCAAAAATCAAGGAGCTGAGCAGACTGCCATTAAGTGGCTAAGCAGACTCTAAACACGTGACTCAGCAGGCTTGACACCCGTGACTGAGCACACACGAATCTTGCAGCCCAGCAGACAATACTCCTGGAGCTGAGCAGGCAGGAATCACGCAGCTCAGCAGACAGTAATCAAGGAGCTGAGCAGGCACGAATCACGCAGCTCTGCAGGCAATAATCCTGGAGCTGAGCAAGCAGGAATCACGCAGCTCAGCAGGCAGTAATCAAGAAGCTGAGCAGGCAGGAATCAGGCAGCTCAGCAGCCAATAAGCAAGAAGCTAGCAGTCAGGAATCGCGCAGCTCAGCAGGCAATAATCATGGAGCTGAGCTGGCAGGAATCACGCAACTCAGCAGGCAATACTCACGGACCTGAGCAGGCAGGAATCACGCAACTTAGCAGGCAATAATAATTGGAGCTGAAGGCTGTAATGAACTGGATAAGCAGACTCTAATCACGTGATTCAGCCGGCTCCTCTCTGGGGACTGAGCAGGCACTTATTATGCAGCTCAGCAAGCAAAAATCATGGAGCTGAGCAAGCAGGAATCACGCAGCTCAGGAGGCAATAATCAAGAAGCTGAGCAGGCAGGAATCACGCAGCTTAGCAGGCAATAATCATGGAGCTGAGCAGACTGTAATGAAGTAGCTAAGCAGACTCTAATCACGTCACTCAGCCGTCTCCTAACCCGGTCTTGAGCAGGCACTAATCACGCAGCTGAGCAGGGACTAATCACACAGCTGATCAGGCACGAGTCAGGCAGCTGAGCAGGGATTAAGCATGCAGCTGAGCAAGCGCTAATCCCTTGATTCAGCAGACCCTGATCACGTGACTGAGCAGGCCCTGATCACGTGGCTGAGCATGCACTGATCACGTGACTGAGCATGCACTGATCACGTGACTGAGAGGCACTGATCACGTGACTGAGAGGCACTGATCACGTGACTGAGCATGCACTGATCACGTGACTGAGAGGCACTGATCACGTGACTGAGAGGCGCTGATCACGTGACTGAGGGGCGCTGATCACGTGACTGAGAGGCGCTGATCACGTGGCTATCATGCACTGATCACGTGCTTCAGGAGGCAATAATCAAAGAGCTGAGCAGGCACTAATCACTTGGCTAAGAGGGCACTAATCACGGAGAGGAGCAGGAAATCGTCAAGGAGCTGAGCAAACTGTAATGAAGTGGTTAAGCAGACTCTAAACACGTGACGCAGCAGGCTCTACACCCGTGACTGAGCAGACACAATTTGGGCAGCTCAGCAGACACCAATGGTGCAGCTCAGCAGACACAAATGGTGCAGCTCAGCAGACACCAATCATGCAGCTCAGCAGGCAATACTCATGGAGCTGAGCAGGCAGGAATCACTCAGCTCAGCAGGCAAAGATCAAGGAGCTGAGCAGGCACGAATCTCGCAGCTCAGCTGGCAAAAATCAAGGAGCTGAGCAGACTGCCATTAAGTGGCTAAGCAGACTCTAAACACGTGACTCAGCAGGCTTGACACCCGTGACTGAGCACACACGAATCTTGCAGCCCAGCAGACAATACTCCTGGAGCTGAGCAGGCAGGAATCACGCAGCTCAGCAGACAGTAATCAAGGAGCTGAGCAGGCACGAATCACGCAGCTCAGCAGGCAATAATCCTGGAGCTGAGCAAGCAGGAATCACGCAGCTCAGCAGGCAATAATCAAGAAGCAGAGCAGGCAGGAATCAGGCAGCTCAGCAGCCAATAAGCAAGAAGCTAGCAGTCAGGAATCGCGCAGCTCAGCAGGCAATAATCATGCAGCTGAGCTGGCAGGAATCACGCAACTCAGCAGGCAATACTCACGGACCTGAGCAGGCAGGAATCACGCAACTTAGCAGGCAATAATAATTGGAGCTGAAGGCTGTAATGAACTGGATAAGCAGACTCTAATCACGTGATTCAGCCGGCTCCTCTCTGGGGACTGAGCAGGCACTTATTATGCAGCTCAGCAAGCAAAAATCATGGAGCTGAGCAAGCAGGAATCACGCAGCTCAGCAGGCAATAATCATGGAGCTGAGCAAACAGGAATCACGCAGCTCAGCATGCAATAATCAAGAAGCTGAGCAGGCAGGAATCACGCAGCTCAGCAGGCAATAAATATGGAGCTGAGCTAGCAGGAATCACGCAGCTCAGCAGGCAATAATCAAGTACCTGAGCAGGCAGGAATCACGCAGCTTAGCAGGCAATAATCATGGAGCTGAGCAGACTGTAATGAAGTAGCTAAGCAGACTCTAATCACGTCACTCAGCCGTCTCCTAACCCGGTCTTGAGCAGGCACTAATCACGCAGCTGAGCAGGGACTAATCACACAGCTGATCAGGCACGAGTCAGGCAGCTGAGCAGGGATTAAGCATGCAGCTGAGCAAGCGCTAATCCCTTGATTCAGCAGACCCTGATCACGTGACTGAGCAGGCCCTGATCACGTGGCTGAGCATGCACTGATCACGTGACTGAGCATGCACTGATCACGTGACTGAGAGGCACTGATCACGTGACTGAGAGGCACTGATCACGTGACTGAGCATGCACTGATCACGTGACTGAGAGGCACTGATCACGTGACTGAGAGGCGCTGATCACGTGACTGAGGGGCGCTGATCACGTGACTGAGAGGCGCTGATCACGTGGCTATCATGCACTGATCACGTGCTTCAGGAGGCAATAATCAAAGAGCTGAGCAGGCACTAATCACTTGGCTAAGAGGGCACTAATCACGGAGAGGAGCAGGAAATCGTCAAGGAGCTGAGCAAACTGTAATGAAGTGGTTAAGCAGACTCTAAACACGTGACGCAGCAGGCTCTACACCCGTGACTGAGCAGACACAATTTGGGCAGCTCAGCAGACACCAATGGTGCAGCTCAGCAGACACAAATGGTGCAGCTCAGCAGACACCAATCATGCAGCTCAGCAGGCAATACTCATGGAGCTGAGCAGGCAGGAATCACTCAGCTCAGCAGGCAAAGATCAAGGAGCTGAGCAGGCACGAATCTCGCAGCTCAGCTGGCAAAAATCAAGGAGCTGAGCAGACTGCCATTAAGTGGCTAAGCAGACTCTAAACACGTGACTCAGCAGGCTTGACACCCGTGACTGAGCACACACGAATCTTGCAGCCCAGCAGACAATACTCCTGGAGCTGAGCAGGCAGGAATCACGCAGCTCAGCAGACAGTAATCAAGGAGCTGAGCAGGCACGAATCACGCAGCTCAGCAGGCAATAATCCTGGAGCTGAGCAAGCAGGAATCACGCAGCTCAGCAGGCAATAATCAAGAAGCAGAGCAGGCAGGAATCAGGCAGCTCAGCAGCCAATAAGCAAGAAGCTAGCAGTCAGGAATCGCGCAGCTCAGCAGGCAATAATCATGGAGCTGAGCTGGCAGGAATCACGCAACTCAGCAGGCAATACTCACGGACCTGAGCAGGCAGGAATCACGCAACTTAGCAGGCAATAATAATTGGAGCTGAAGGCTGTAATGAACTGGATAAGCAGACTCTAATCACGTGATTCAGCCGGCTCCTCTCTGGGGACTGAGCAGGCACTTATTATGCAGCTCAGCAAGCAAAAATCATGGAGCTGAGCAAGCAGGAATCACGCAGCTCAGCAGGCAATAATCATGGAGCTGAGCAAACAGGAATCACGCAGCTCAGCATGCAATAATCAAGAAGCTGAGCAGGCAGGAATCACGCAGCTCAGCAGGCAATAAATATGGAGCTGAGCAAGCAGGAATCACGCAGCTCAGCAGGCAATAATCAAGAACCTGAGCAGGCAGGAATCACGCAGCTTAGCAGGCAATAATCATGGAGCTGAGCAGACTGTAATGAAGTAGCTAAGCAGACTCTAATCACGTCACTCAGCCGGCTCCTAACCCGGTCTTGAGCAGGCACTAATCACGCAGCTGAGCAGGGACTAATCACACAGCTGATCAGGCACGAGTCAGGCAGCTGAGCAGGGATTAAGCATGCAGCTGAGCAAGCGCTAATCCCTTGATTCAGCAGACCCTGATCACGTGACTGAGCAGGCCCTGATCACGTGGCTGAGCATGCACTGATCACGTGACTGAGCATGCACTGATCACGTGACTGAGAGGCACTGATCACGTGACTGAGAGGCACTGATCACGTGACTGAGCATGCACTGATCACGTGACTGAGAGGCACTGATCACGTGACTGAGAGGCGCTGATCACGTGACTGAGGGGTGCTGATCACGTGACTGAGAGGCGCTGATCACGTGGCTATCATGCACTGATCACGTGCTTCAGGAGGCAATAATCAAAGAGCTGAGCAGGCACTAATCACTTGGCTAAGAGGGCACTAATCACGGAGAGGAGCAGGAAATCGTCAAGGAGCTGAGCAAACTGTAATGAAGTGGTTAAGCAGACTCTAAACACGTGACGCAGCAGGCTCTACACCCGTGACTGAGCAGACACAATTTGGGCAGCTCAGCAGACACCAATGGTGCAGCTCAGCAGACACAAATGGTGCAGCTCAGCAGACACCAATCATGCAGCTCAGCAGGCAATACTCATGGAGCTGAGCAGGCAGGAATCACTCAGCTCAGCAGGCAAAGATCAAGGAGCTGAGCAGGCACGAATCTCGCAGCTCAGCTGGCAAAAATCAAGGAGCTGAGCAGACTGCCATTAAGTGGCTAAGCAGACTCTAAACACGTGACTCAGCAGGCTTGACACCCGTGACTGAGCACACATGAATCTTGCAGCCCAGCAGACAATACTCCTGGAGCTGAGCAGGCAGGAATCACGCAGCTCAGCAGACAGTAATCAAGGAGCTGAGCAGGCACGAATCACGCAGCTCAGCAGGCAATAATCCTGGAGCTGAGCAAGCAGGAATCACGCAGCTCAGCAGGCAATAATCAAGAAGCAGAGCAGGCAGGAATCAGGCAGCTCAGCAGCCAATAAGCAAGAAGCTAGCAGTCAGGAATCGCGCAGCTCAGCAGGCAATAATCATGGAGCTGAGCTGGCAGGAATCACGCAACTCAGCAGGCAATACTCACGGACCTGAGCAGGCAGGAATCACGCAACTTAGCAGGCAATAATAATTGGAGCTGAAGGCTGTAATGAACTGGATAAGCAGACTCTAATCACGTGATTCAGCCGGCTCCTCTCTGGGGACTGAGCAGGCACTTATTATGCAGCTCAGCAAGCAAAAATCATGGAGCTGAGCAAGCAGGAATCACGCAGCTCAGCAGGCAATAATCAAGAAGCTGAGCAGGCAGGAATCACGAAGCTTAGCAGGCAATAATCATGGAGCTGAGCAGACTGTAATGAAGTGGCTAAGCAGACTCTAATCACGTCACTCTGCCGGCTCCTAACCCGGTCTTGAGCAGGCACTAATCACGCAGCTGAGCAGGGACTAATCACACAGCTGATCAGGCACGAGTCAGGCAGCTGAGCAGGGATTAAGCATGCAGCTGAGCAAGCGCTAATCCCTTGATTCAGCAGACCCTGATCACGTGACTGAGCAGGCCCTGATCACGTGGCTGAGCATGCACTGATCACGTGACTGAGCATGCACTGATCACGTGACTGAGAGGCACTGATCACGTGACTGAGCATGCACTGATCACGTGACTGAGAGGCACTGATCACGTGACTGAGAGGCGCTGATCACGTGACTGAGGGGCGCTGATCACGTGACTGAGAGGCGCTGATCACGTGGCTATCATGCACTGATCACGTGCTTCAGGAGGCAATAATCAAAGAGCTGAGCAGGCACTAATCACTTGGCTAAGAGGGCACTAATCACGGAGAGGAGCAGGAAATCGTCAAGGAGCTGAGCAAACTGTAATGAAGTGGTTAAGCAGACTCTAAACACGTGACGCAGCAGGCTCTACACCCGTGACTGAGCAGACACAATTTGGGCAGCTCAGCAGACACCAATGGTGCAGCTCAGCAGACACAAATGGTGCAGCTCAGCAGACACCAATCATGCAGCTCAGCAGGCAATACTCATGGAGCTGAGCAGGCAGGAATCACTCAGCTCAGCAGGCAAAGATCAAGGAGCTGAGCAGGCACGAATCTCGCAGCTCAGCTGGCAAAAATCAAGGAGCTGAGCAGACTGCCATTAAGTGGCTAAGCAGACTCTAAACACGTGACTCAGCAGGCTTGACACCCGTGACTGAGCACACACGAATCTTGCAGCCCAGCAGACAATACTCCTGGAGCTGAGCAGGCAGGAATCACGCAGCTCAGCAGACAGTAATCAAGGAGCTGAGCAGGCACGAATCACGCAGCTCAGCAGGCAATAATCCTGGAGCTGAGCAAGCAGGAATCACGCAGCTCAGCAGGCAATAATCAAGAAGCAGAGCAGGCAGGAATCAGGCAGCTCAGCAGCCAATAAGCAAGAAGCTAGCAGTCAGGAATCGCGCAGCTCAGCAGGCAATAATCATGGAGCTGAGCTGGCAGGAATCACGCAACTCAGCAGGCAATACTCACGGACCTGAGCAGGCAGGAATCACGCAACTTAGCAGGCAATAATAATTGGAGCTGAAGGCTGTAATGAACTGGATAAGCAGACTCTAATCACGTGATTCAGCCGGCTCCTCTCTGGGGACTGAGCAGGCACTTATTATGCAGCTCAGCAAGCAAAAATCATGGAGCTGAGCAAGCAGGAATCACGCAGCTCAGGAGGCAATAATCAAGAAGCTGAGCAGGCAGGAATCACGCAGCTTAGCAGGCAATAATCATGGAGCTGAGCAGACTGTAATGAAGTAGCTAAGCAGACTCTAATCACGTCACTCTGCCGGCTCCTAACCCGGTCTTGAGCAGGCACTAATCACGCAGCTGAGCAGGGACTAATCACACAGCTGATCAGGCACGAGTCAGGCAGCTGAGCAGGGATTAAGCATGCAGCTGAGCAAGCGCTAATCCCTTGATTCAGCAGACCCTGATCACGTGACTGAGCAGGCCCTGATCACGTGGCTGAGCATGCACTGATCACGTGACTGAGCATGCACTGATCACGTGACTGAGAGGCACTGATCACGTGACTGAGAGGCACTGATCACGTGACTGAGCATGCACTGATCACGTGACTGAGAGGCACTGATCACGTGACTGAGAGGCGCTGATCACGTGACTGAGGGGCGCTGATCACGTGACTGAGAGGCGCTGATCACGTGGCTATCATGCACTGATCACGTGCTTCAGGAGGCAATAATCAAAGAGCTGAGCAGGCACTAATCACTTGGCTAAGAGGGCACTAATCACGGAGAGGAGCAGGAAATCGTCAAGGAGCTGAGCAAACTGTAATGAAGTGGTTAAGCAGACTCTAAACACGTGACGCAGCAGGCTCTACACCCGTGACTGAGCAGACACAATTTGGGCAGCTCAGCAGACACCAATGGTGCAGCTCAGCAGACACAAATGGTGCAGCTCAGCAGACACCAATCATGCAGCTCAGCAGGCAATACTCATGGAGCTGAGCAGGCAGGAATCACTCAGCTCAGCAGGCAAAGATCAAGGAGCTGAGCAGGCACGAATCTCGCAGCTCAGCTGGCAAAAATCAAGGAGCTGAGCAGACTGCCATTAAGTGGCTAAGCAGACTCTAAACACGTGACTCAGCAGGCTTGACACCCGTGACTGAGCACACACGAATCTTGCAGCCCAGCAGACAATACTCCTGGAGCTGAGCAGGCAGGAATCACGCAGCTCAGCAGACAGTAATCAAGGAGCTGAGCAGGCACGAATCACGCAGCTCAGCAGGCAATAATCCTGGAGCTGAGCAAGCAGGAATCACGCAGCTCAGCAGGCAATAATCAAGAAGCAGAGCAGGCAGGAATCAGGCAGCTCAGCAGCCAATAAGCAAGAAGCTAGCAGTCAGGAATCGCGCAGCTCAGCAGGCAATAATCATGGAGCTGAGCTGGCAGGAATCACGCAACTCAGCAGGCAATACTCACGGACCTGAGCAGGCAGGAATCACGCAACTTAGCAGGCAATAATAATTGGAGCTGAAGGCTGTAATGAACTGGATAAGCAGACTCTAATCACGTGATTCAGCCGGCTCCTCTCTGGGGACTGAGCAGGCACTTATTATGCAGCTCAGCAAGCAAAAATCATGGAGCTGAGCAAGCAGGAATCACGCAGCTCAGCAGGCAATAATCATGGAGCTGAGCAAACAGGAATCACGCAGCTCAGCATGCAATAATCAAGAAGCTGAGCAGGCAGGAATCACGCAGCTCAGCATGCAATAAATATGGAGCTGAGCATGCAGGAATCACGCAGCTCAGCAGGCAATAATCATGGAGCTGAGCAGGCAGGAATCACGCAGCTCAGCAGGCAATAATCATGGAGCTGAGCAGGCAGGAATCACGCAACTTAGCAGGCAATAATCATTGGAGCTGAAGGCTGTAATGAACTGGATAAGCAGACTCTAATCACGTGATTCAGCCGGCTCCTCTCTGGGGACTGAGCAGGCACTTATCATGCAGCTGAGCAGGCACTAATCATGGAGCTGAGCAGGCAGGAATCACGCAGCTGAGCAGGCACTAATCACTGAGCTGAGCAAGCAGGAATCACGCAGCTCAGCAGGCACTGATCACGTGCTGAGCAGGCAGGATCACGCAGCTGAGCAGCACTGATCACGAAGCTGAGCAGTCACTGATCACGCAGCTCAGCAGGCACTGATCACGGAGCTGAGCTGGCAGGATCACGTGACTGAGCAGGCACTATCACGGACTGAGCAGGCAGGAATCACGTGACTGAGCAGGCAATGATCACGTGGAGCTGAAGGCTGTAATGAACTGGCTAAGCAGACTCTAATCACGTGACTCAGCAGGCTCTCACTGGGGACTGAGCAGGCACTAATCATGCAGCTCAGCAAGCAAAAATTATGGAGCTGAGCAAGCAGGAATCACGCAGCTCAGCAGGCAATAATCATGGAGCTGAGCAAACAGGAATCACGCAGCTCAGCATGCAATAATCAAGAAGCTGAGCAGGCAGGAATCACGCAGCTCAGCAGGCAATAATGTGGAGCTGAGCAAGCAGGAATCATGCAGCTCAGCAGGCAATAATCATGGAGCTGAGCAGGCAGGAATCACGCAGCTCAGCAGGCAAATATCAAGGAGCTGAGCAGGCACGAATCTCGCAGCTCAGCAGGCAAAAATCAAGGAGCTGAGCAGACTGCCATTAAGTGGCTAAGCAGACTCTAAACACGTGACTCAGCAGGCTTGACACCCGTGACTGAGCACACACGAATCTTGCAGCCCAGCAGACAATACTCCTGGAGCTGAGCAGGCAGGAATCACGCAGCTCAGCAGACAGTAATCAAGGAGCTGAGCAGGCACGAATCACGCAGCTCAGCAGGCAATAATCCTGGAGCTGAGGAAGCAGGAATCACGCAGCTCAGCAGGCAATAATCAAGAAGCAGAGCAGGCAGGAATCAGGCAGCTCAGCAGCCAATAAGCAAGAAGCTAGCAGTCAGGAATCGCGCAGCTCAGCAGGCAATAATCATGGAGCTGAGCTGGCAGGAATCACGCAGCTCAGCAGGCAATACTCACGGACCTGAGCAGGCAGGAATCACGCAGCTTAGCAGGCAATAATCATGGAGCTGAGCAGACTGTAATGAAGTAGCTAAGCAGACTCTAATCACGTCACTCAGCCGGCTCCTAACCCGGTCTTGAGCAGGCACTAAACACGCAGCTGAGCAGGGACTAATCACACAGCTGATCAGGCACGAGTCACGCAGCTGAGCAGGGATTAAGCATGCAGCTGAGCAAGCGCTAATCCCTTGATTCAGCAGACCCTGATCACGTGACTGAGCAGGCCCTGATCACGTGGCTGAGCATGCACTGATCACGTGACTGAGCATGCACTGATCACGTGACTGAGAGGCACTGATCACGTGACTGAGAGGCACTGATCATGTGACTGAGCATGCACTGATCACGTGACTGAGAGGCACTGATCACGTGGCTGAGCATGCACTGATCACGTGACTGAGCATGCACTGATCACGTGACTGAGAGGCACTGATCACGTGACTGAGAGGCACTGATCACGTGACTGAGCATGCACTGATCACGTGACTGAGAGGCACTGATCACGTGACTGAGAGGCGCTGATCACGTGACTGAGGGGCGCTGATCACGTGACAGAGAGGCGCTGATCACGTGGCTATCATGCACTGATCACGTGCTTCAGGAGGCAATAATCAAAGAGCTGAGCAGGCACTAATCACTTGGCTAAGAGGGCACTAATCACGGAGAGGAGCAGGAAATCGTCAAGGAGCTGAGCAAACTGTAATGAAGTGGTTAAGCAGACTCTAAACACGTGACGCAGCAGGCTCTACACCCGTGACTGAGCAGACACAATTTGGGCAGCTCAGCAGACACCAATGGTGCAGCTCAGCAGACACAAATGGTGCAGCTCAGCAGACACCAATCATGCAGCTCAGCAGGCAATACTCATGGAGCTGAGCAGGCAGGAATCACTCAGCTCAGCAGGCAAAGATCAAGGAGCTGAGCAGGCACGAATCTCGCAGCTCAGCTGGCAAAAATCAAGGAGCTGAGCAGACTGCCATTAAGTGGCTAAGCAGACTCTAAACACGTGACTCAGCAGGCTTGACACCCGTGACTGAGCACACACGAATCTTGCAGCCCAGCAGACAATACTCCTGGAGCTGAGCAGGCAGGAATCACGCAGCTCAGCAGACAGTAATCAAGGAGCTGAGCAGGCACGAATCACGCAGCTCAGCAGGCAATAATCCTGGAGCTGAGCAAGCAGGAATCACGCAGCTCAGCAGGCAATAATCAAGAAGCTGAGCAGGCAGGAATCACGCAGCTCAGCAGGCAATAAGCAAGAAGCTGAGCAGGCAGGAATCACGCAGCTCAGCAGGCAATAATCATGGAGCTGAGCAGACTGTAATGAAGTAGCTAAGCAGACTCTAATCACGTCACTCAGCCGGCTCCTAACCCGGTCTTGAGCAGGCACTAATCACGCAGCTGAGCAGGGACTAATCACACAGCTGAGCAGGCACGAGTCAGGCAGCTGAGCAGGGATTAAGCATGCAGCTGAGCAAGCGCTAATCCCTTGATTCAGCAGACCCTGATCACGTGACTGAGCAGGCCCTGATCACGTGGCTGAGCATGCACTGATCACGTGACTGAGCATGCACTGATCACGTGACTGAGAGGCACTGATCACGTGACTGAGAGGCACTGATCACGTGACTGAGAGGCACTGATCACGTGACTGAGCATGCACTGATCACGTGACTGAGAGGCACTGATCACGTGACTGAGAGGCGCTGATCACGTGACTGAGGGGCGCTGATCACGTGACAGAGAGGCGCTGATCACGTGGCTATCATGCACTGATCACGTGCTTCAGGAGGCAATAATCAAAGAGCTGAGCAGGCACTAATCACTTGGCTAAGAGGGCACTAATCACGGAGAGGAGCAGGAAATCGTCAAGGAGCTGAGCAAACTGTAATGAAGTGGTTAAGCAGACTCTAAACACGTGACGCAGCAGGCTCTACACCCGTGACTGAGCAGACACAATTTGGGCAGCTCAGCAGACACCAATGGTGCAGCTCAGCAGACACAAATGGTGCAGCTCAGCAGACACCAATCATGCAGCTCAGCAGGCAATACTCATGGAGCTGAGCAGGCAGGAATCACTCAGCTCAGCAGGCAAAGATCAAGGAGCTGAGCAGGCACGAATCTCGCAGCTCAGCTGGCAAAAATCAAGGAGCTGAGCAGACTGCCATTAAGTGGCTAAGCAGACTCTAAACACGTGACTCAGCAGGCTTGACACCCGTGACTGAGCACACACGAATCTTGCAGCCCAGCAGACAATACTCCTGGAGCTGAGCAGGCAGGAATCACGCAGCTCAGCAGACAGTAATCAAGGAGCTGAGCAGGCACGAATCACGCAGCTCAGCAGGCAATAATCCTGGAGCTGAGCACGCAGGAATCACGCAGCTCAGCAGGCAATAATCAAGAAGCTGAGCAGGCAGGAATCACGCAGCTCAGCAGGCAATAAGCAAGAAGCTGAGCAGGCAGGAATCACGCAGCTCAGCAGGCAATAATCATGGAGCTGAGCAGACTGTAATGAAGTAGCTAAGCAGACTCTAATCACGTCACTCAGCCGGCTCCTAACCCGGTCTTGAGCAGGCACTAATCACGCAGCTGAGCAGGGACTAATCACACAGCTGAGCAGGCACGAGTCAGGCAGCTGAGCAGGGATTAAGCATGCAGCTGAGCAAGCGCTAATCCCTTGATTCAGCAGACCCTGATCACGTGACTGAGCAGGCCCTGATCACGTGGCTGAGCATGCACTGATCACGTGACTGAGCATGCACTGATCACGTGACTGAGAGGCACTGATCACGTGACTGAGAGGCACTGATCACGTGACTGAGCATGCACTGATCACGTGACTGAGAGGCACTGATCACGTGACTGAGAGGCGCTGATCACGTGACTGAGGGCGCTGATCACGTGACTGAGAGGCGCTGATCACGTGGCTATCATGCACTGATCACGTGCTTCAGGAGGCAATAATCAAAGAGCTGAGCAGGCACTAATCACTTGGCTAAGAGGGCACTAATCACGGAGAGGAGCAGGAAATCGTCAAGGAGCTGAGCAAACTGTAATGAAGTGGTTAAGCAGACTCTAAACACGTGACGCAGCAGGCTCTACACCCGTGACTGAGCAGACACAATTTGGGCAGCTCAGCAGACACCAATGGTGCAGCTCAGCAGACACAAATGGTGCAGCTCAGCAGACACCAATCATGCAGCTCAGCAGGCAATACTCATGGAGCTGAGCAGGCAGGAATCACTCAGCTCAGCAGGCAAAGATCAAGGAGCTGAGCAGGCACGAATCTCGCAGCTCAGCTGGCAAAAATCAAGGAGCTGAGCAGACTGCCATTAAGTGGCTAAGCAGACTCTAAACACGTGACTCAGCAGGCTTGACACCCGTGACTGAGCACACACGAATCTTGCAGCCCAGCAGACAATACTCCTGGAGCTGAGCAGGCAGGAATCACGCAGCTCAGCAGACAGTAATCAAGGAGCTGAGCAGGCACGAATCATGCAGCTCAGCAGGCAATAATCCTGGAGCTGAGCAAGCAGGAATCACGCAGCTCAGCAGGCAATAATCAAGAAGCAGAGCAGGCAGGAATCAGGCAGCTCAGCAGCCAATAAGCAAGAAGCTAGCAGTCAGGAATCACGCAGCTCAGCAGGCAATAATCATGGAGCTGAGCTGGCAGGAATCACGCAACTCAGCAGGCAATACTCACGGACCTGAGCAGGCAGGAATCACGCAACTTAGCAGGCAATAATAATTGGAGCTGAAGGCTGTAATGAACTGGATAAGCAGACTCTAATCACGTGATTCAGCCGGCTCCTCTCTGGGGACTGAGCAGGCACTTATAATGCAGCTCAGCAAGCAAAAATCATGGAGCTGAGCAAGCAGGAATCACGCAGCTCAGGAGGCAATAATCAAGAAGCTGAGCAGGCAGGAATCACGCAGCTTAGCAGGCAATAATCATGGAGCTGAGCAGACTGTAATGAAGTAGCTAAGCAGACTCTAATCACGTCACTCAGCCGGCTCCTAACCCGGTCTTGAGCAGGCACTAATCACGCAGCTGAGCAGGGACTAATCACACAGCTGATCAGGCACGAGTCACGCAGCTGAGCAGGGATTAAGCATGCAGCTGAGCAAGCGCTAATCCCTTGATTCAGCAGACCCTGATCACGTGACTGAGCAGGCCCTGATCACGTGGCTGAGCATGCACTGATCACGTGACTGAGCATGCACTGATCACGTGACTGAGAGGCACTGATCACGTGACTGAGAGGCACTGATCACGTGACTGAGCATGCACTGATCACGTGACTGAGAGGCACTGATCACGTGACTGAGAGGCGCTGATCACGTGACTGAGGGCGCTGATCACGTGACTGAGAGGCGCTGATCACGTGGCTATCATGCACTGATCACGTGCTTCAGGAGGCAATAATCAAAGAGCTGAGCAGGCACTAATCACTTGGCTAAGAGGGCACTAATCACGGAGAGGAGCAGGAAATCGTCAAGGAGCTGAGCAAACTGTAATGAAGTGGTTAAGCAGACTCTAAACACGTGACGCAGCAGGCTCTACACCCGTGACTGAGCAGACACAATTTGGGCAGCTCAGCAGACACCAATGGTGCAGCTCAGCAGACACAAATGGTGCAGCTCAGCAGACACCAATCATGCAGCTCAGCAGGCAATACTCATGGAGCTGAGCAGGCAGGAATCACTCAGCTCAGCAGGCAAAGATCAAGGAGCTGAGCAGGCACGAATCTCGCAGCTCAGCTGGCAAAAATCAAGGAGCTGAGCAGACTGCCATTAAGTGGCTAAGCAGACTCTAAACACGTGACTCAGCAGGCTTGACACCCGTGACTGAGCACACACGAATCTTGCAGCCCAGCAGACAATACTCCTGGAGCTGAGCAGGCAGGAATCACGCAGCTCAGCAGACAGTAATCAAGGAGCTGAGCAGGCACGAATCACGCAGCTCAGCAGGCAATAATCCTGGAGCTGAGCAAGCAGGAATCACGCAGCTCAGCAGGCAATAATCAAGAAGCAGAGCAGGCAGGAATCAGGCAGCTCAGCAGCCAATAAGCAAGAAGCTAGCAGTCAGGAATCGCGCAGCTCAGCAGGCAATAATCATGGAGCTGAGCTGGCAGGAATCACGCAACTCAGCAGGCAATACTCACGGACCTGAGCAGGCAGGAATCACGCAGCTTAGCAGGCAATAATCATGGAGCTGAGCAGACTGTAATGAAGTAGCTAAGCAGACTCTAATCACGTCACTCAGCTGGCTCCTAACCCGGTCTTGAGCAGGCACTAATCACGCAGCTGAGCAGGGACTAATCACACAGCTGATCAGGCACGAGTCACGCAGCTGAGCAGGGATTAAGCATGCAGCTGAGCAAGCGCTAATCCCTTGATTCAGCAGACCCTGATCACGTGACTGAGCAGGCCCTGATCACGTGGCTGAGCATGCACTGATCACGTGACTGAGCATGCACTGATCACGTGACTGAGAGGCACTGATCACGTGACTGAGAGGCACTGATCACGTGACTGAGCATGCACTGATCACGTGACTGAGAGGCACTGATCACGTGACTGAGAGGCGCTGATCACGTGACTGAGGGGTGCTGATCACGTGACTGAGAGGCGCTGATCACGTGGCTATCATGCACTGATCACGTGCTTCAGGAGGCAATAATCAAAGAGCTGAGCAGGCACTAATCACTTGGCTAAGAGGGCACTAATCACGGAGAGGAGCAGGAAATCGTCAAGGAGCTGAGCAAACTGTAATGAAGTGGTTAAGCAGACTCTAAACACGTGACGCAGCAGGCTCTACACCCGTGACTGAGCAGACACAATTTGGGCAGCTCAGCAGACACCAATGGTGCAGCTCAGCAGACACAAATGGTGCAGCTCAGCAGACACCAATCATGCAGCTCAGCAGGCAATACTCATGGAGCTGAGCAGGCAGGAATCACTCAGCTCAGCAGGCAAAGATCAAGGAGCTGAGCAGGCACGAATCTCGCAGCTCAGCTGGCAAAAATCAAGGAGCTGAGCAGACTGCCATTAAGTGGCTAAGCAGACTCTAAACACGTGACTCAGCAGGCTTGACACCCGTGACTGAGCACACACGAATCTTGCAGCCCAGCAGACAATACTCCTGGAGCTGAGCAGGCAGGAATCACGCAGCTCAGCAGACAGTAATCAAGGAGCTGAGCAGGCACGAATCACGCAGCTCAGCAGGCAATAATCCTGGAGCTGAGCAAGCAGGAATCACGCAGCTCAGCAGGCAATAATCAAGAAGCAGAGCAGGCAGGAATCAGGCAGCTCAGCAGCCAATAAGCAAGAAGCTAGCAGTCAGGAATCGCGCAGCTCAGCAGGCAATAATCATGGAGCTGAGCTGGCAGGAATCACGCAACTCAGCAGGCAATACTCACGGACCTGAGCAGGCAGGAATCACGCAACTTAGCAGGCAATAATAATTGGAGCTGAAGGCTGTAATGAACTGGATAAGCAGACTCTAATCACGTGATTCAGCCGGCTCCTCTCTGGGGACTGAGCAGGCACTTATTATGCAGCTCAGCAAGCAAAAATCATGGAGCTGAGCAAGCAGGAATCACGCAGCTCAGGAGGCAATAATCAAGAAGCTGAGCAGGCAGGAATCACGCAGCTTAGCAGGCAATAATCATGGAGCTGAGCAGACTGTAATGAAGTAGCTAAGCAGACTCTAATCACGTCACTCTGCCGGCTCCTAACCCGGTCTTGAGCAGGCACTAATCACGCAGCTGAGCAGGGACTAATCACACAGCTGATCAGGCACGAGTCAGGCAGCTGAGCAGGGATTAAGCATGCAGCTGAGCAAGCGCTAATCCCTTGATTCAGCAGACCCTGATCACGTGACTGAGCAGGCCCTGATCACGTGGCTGAGCATGCACTGATCACGTGACTGAGCATGCACTGATCACGTGACTGAGAGGCACTGATCACGTGACTGAGAGGCACTGATCACGTGACTGAGCATGCACTGATCACGTGACTGAGAGGCACTGATCACGTGACTGAGAGGCGCTGATCACGTGACTGAGGGGCGCTGATCACGTGACTGAGAGGCGCTGATCACGTGGCTATCATGCACTGATCACGTGCTTCAGGAGGCAATAATCAAAGAGCTGATCAGGCACTAATCACTTGGCTAAGAGGGCACTAATCACGGAGAGGAGCAGGAAATCGTCAAGGAGCTGAGCAAACTGTAATGAAGTGGTTAAGCAGACTCTAAACACGTGACGCAGCAGGCTCTACACCCGTGACTGAGCAGACACAATTTGGGCAGCTCAGCAGACACCAATGGTGCAGCTCAGCAGACACAAATGGTGCAGCTCAGCAGACACCAATCATGCAGCTCAGCAGGCAATACTCATGGAGCTGAGCAGGCAGGAATCACTCAGCTCAGCAGGCAAAGATCAAGGAGCTGAGCAGGCAGGAATCTCGCAGCTCAGCTGGCAAAAATCAAGGAGCTGAGCAGACTGCCATTAAGTGGCTAAGCAGACTCTAAACACGTGACTCAGCAGGCTTGACACCCGTGACTGAGCACACACGAATCTTGCAGCCCAGCAGACAATACTCCTGGAGCTGAGCAGGCAGGAATCACGCAGCTCAGCAGACAGTAATCAAGGAGCTGAGCAGGCACGAATCACGCAGCTCAGCAGGCAATAATCCTGGAGCTGAGCAAGCAGGAATCACGCAGCTCAGCAGGCAATAATCAAGAAGCAGAGCAGGCAGGAATCAGGCAGCTCAGCAGCCAATAAGCAAGAAGCTAGCAGTCAGGAATCGCGCAGCTCAGCAGGCAATAATCATGGAGCTGAGCTGGCAGGAATCACGCAACTCAGCAGGCAATACTCACGGACCTGAGCAGGCAGGAATCACGCAGCTTAGCAGGCAATAATCATGGAGCTGAGCAGACTGTAATGAAGTAGCTAAGCAGACTCTAATCACGTCACTCAGCCGGCTCCTAACCCGGTCTTGAGCAGGCACTAATCACGCAGCTGAGCAGGGACTAATCACACAGCTGATCAGGCACGAGTCACGCAGCTGAGCAGGGATTAAGCATGCAGCTGAGCAAGCGCTAATCCCTTGATTCAGCAGACCCTGATCACGTGACTGAGCAGGCCCTGATCACGTGGCTGAGCATGCACTGATCACGTGACTGAGCATGCACTGATCACGTGACTGAGAGGCACTGATCACGTGACTGAGAGGCACTGATCACGTGACTGAGCATGCACTGATCACGTGACTGAGAGGCACTGATCACGTGACTGAGAGGCGCTGATCACGTGACTGAGGGGCGCTGATCACGTGACTGAGAGGCGCTGATCACGTGGCTATCATGCACTGATCACGTGCTTCAGGAGGCAATAATCAAAGAGCTGAGCAGGCACTAATCACTTGGCTAAGAGGGCACTAATCACGGAGAGGAGCAGGAAATCGTCAAGGAGCTGAGCAAACTGTAATGAAGTGGTTAAGCAGACTCTAAACACGTGACGCAGCAGGCTCTACACCCGTGACTGAGCAGACACAATTTGGGCAGCTCAGCAGACACCAATGGTGCAGCTCAGCAGACACAAATGGTGCAGCTCAGCAGACACCAATCATGCAGCTCAGCAGGCAATACTCATGGAGCTGAGCAGGCAGGAATCACTCAGCTCAGCAGGCAAAGATCAAGGAGCTGAGCAGGCAGGAATCTCGCAGCTCAGCTGGCAAAAATCAAGGAGCTGAGCAGACTGCCATTAAGTGGCTAAGCAGACTCTAAACACGTGACTCAGCAGGCTTGACACCCGTGACTGAGCACACACGAATCTTGCAGCCCAGCAGACAATACTCCTGGAGCTGAGCAGGCAGGAATCACGCAGCTCAGCAGACAGTAATCAAGGAGCTGAGCAGGCACGAATCACGCAGCTCAGCAGGCAATAATCCTGGAGCTGAGCAAGCAGGAATCACGCAGCTCAGCAGGCAATAATCAAGAAGCAGAGCAGGCAGGAATCAGGCAGCTCAGCAGCCAATAAGCAAGAAGCTAGCAGTCAGGAATCGCGCAGCTCAGCAGGCAATAATCATGGAGCTGAGCTGGCAGGAATCACGCAACTCAGCAGGCAATACTCACGGACCTGAGCAGGCAGGAATCACGCACCTTAGCAGGCAATAATCATGGAGCTGAGCAGACTGTAATGAAGTAGCTAAGCAGACTCTAATCACGTCACTCAGCCGGCTCCTAACCCGGTCTTGAGCAGGCACTAATCACGCAGCTGAGCAGGGACTAATCACACAGCTGATCAGGCACGAGTCACGCAGCTGAGCAGGGATTAAGCATGCAGCTGAGCAAGCGCTAATCCCTTGATTCAGCAGACCCTGATCACGTGACTGAGCAGGCCCTGATCACGTGGCTGAGCATGCACTGATCACGTGACTGAGCATGCACTGATCACGTGACTGAGAGGCACTGATCACGTGACTGAGAGGCACTGATCACGTGACTGAGCATGCACTGATCACGTGACTGAGAGGCACTGATCACGTGACTGAGAGGCGCTGATCACGTGACTGAGGGGCGCTGATCACGTGACTGAGAGGCGCTGATCACGTGGCTATCATGCACTGATCACGTGCTTCAGGAGGCAATAATCAAAGAGCTGAGCAGGCACTAATCACTTGGCTAAGAGGGCACTAATCACGGAGAGGAGCAGGAAATCGTCAAGGAGCTGAGCAAACTGTAATGAAGTGGTTAAGCAGACTCTAAACACGTGACGCAGCAGGCTCTACACCCGTGACTGAGCAGACACAATTTGGGCAGCTCAGCAGACACCAATGGTGCAGCTCAGCAGACACCAATGGTGCAGCTCAACAGACACCAATCATGCAGCTCAGCAGGCAATACTCATGGAGCTGAGCAGGCAGGAATCACTCAGCTCAGCAGGCAAAGATCAAGGAGCTGAGCAGGCAGGAATCTCGCAGCTCAGCTGGCAAAAATCAAGGAGCTGAGCAGACTGCCATTAAGTGGCTAAGCAGACTCTAAACACGTGACTCAGCAGGCTTGACACCCGTGACTGAGCACACACGAATCTTGCAGCCCAGCAGACAATACTCCTGGAGCTGAGCAGGCAGGAATCACGCAGCTCAGCAGACAGTAATCAAGGAGCTGAGCAGGCACGAATCACGCAGCTCAGCAGGCAATAATCCTGGAGCTGAGCAAGCAGGAATCACGCAGCTCAGCAGGCAATAATCAAGAAGCAGAGCAGGCAGGAATCAGGCAGCTCAGCAGCCAATAAGCAAGAAGCTAGCAGTCAGGAATCACGCAGCTCAGCAGGCAATACTCACGGACCTGAGCAGGCAGGAATCACGCAGCTTAGCAGGCAATAATCATGGAGCTGAGCAGACTGTAATGAAGTAGCTAAGCAGACTCTAATCACGTCACTCAGCTGGCTCCTAACCCGGTCTTGAGCAGGCACTAATCACGCAGCTGAGCAGGGACTAATCACACAGCTGATCAGGCACGAGTCACGCAGCTGAGCAGGGATTAAGCATGCAGCTGAGCAAGCGCTAATCCCTTGATTCAGCAGACCCTGATCACGTGACTGAGCAGGCCCTGATCACGTGGCTGAGCATGCACTGATCACGTGACTGAGCATGCACTGATCACGTGACTGAGAGGCACTGATCACGTGACTGAGAGGCACTGATCACGTGACTGAGCATGCACTGATCACGTGACTGAGAGGCACTGATCACGTGACTGAGAGGCGCTGATCACGTGACTGAGGGGTGCTGATCACGTGACTGAGAGGCGCTGATCACGTGGCTATCATGCACTGATCACGTGCTTCAGGAGGCAATAATCAAAGAGCTGAGCAGGCACTAATCACTTGGCTAAGAGGGCACTAATCACGGAGAGGAGCAGGAAATCGTCAAGGAGCTGAGCAAACTGTAATGAAGTGGTTAAGCAGACTCTAAACACGTGACGCAGCAGGCTCTACACCCGTGACTGAGCAGACACAATTTGGGCAGCTCAGCAGACACCAATGGTGCAGCTCAGCAGACACAAATGGTGCAGCTCAGCAGACACCAATCATGCAGCTCAGCAGGCAATACTCATGGAGCTGAGCAGGCAGGAATCACTCAGCTCAGCAGGCAAAGATCAAGGAGCTGAGCAGGCACGAATCTCGCAGCTCAGCTGGCAAAAATCAAGGAGCTGAGCAGACTGCCATTAAGTGGCTAAGCAGACTCTAAACACGTGACTCAGCAGGCTTGACACCCGTGACTGAGCACACACGAATCTTGCAGCCCAGCAGACAATACTCCTGGAGCTGAGCAGGCAGGAATCACGCAGCTCAGCAGACAGTAATCAAGGAGCTGAGCAGGCACGAATCACGCAGCTCAGCAGGCAATAATCCTGGAGCTGAGCAAGCAGGAATCACGCAGCTCAGCAGGCAATAATCAAGAAGCAGAGCAGGCAGGAATCAGGCAGCTCAGCAGCCAATAAGCAAGAAGCTAGCAGTCAGGAATCGCGCAGCTCAGCAGGCAATAATCATGGAGCTGAGCTGGCAGGAATCACGCAACTCAGCAGGCAATACTCACGGACCTGAGCAGGCAGGAATCACGCAGCTTAGCAGGCAATAATCATGGAGCTGAGCAGACTGTAATGAAGTAGCTAAGCAGACTCTAATCACGTCACTCAGCTGGCTCCTAACCCGGTCTTGAGCAGGCACTAATCACGCAGCTGAGCAGGGACTAATCACACAGCTGATCAGGCACGAGTCACGCAGCTGAGCAGGGATTAAGCATGCAGCTGAGCAAGCGCTAATCCCTTGATTCAGCAGACCCTGATCACGTGACTGAGCAGGCCCTGATCACGTGGCTGAGCATGCACTGATCACGTGACTGAGCATGCACTGATCACGTGACTGAGAGGCACTGATCACGTGACTGAGAGGCACTGATCACGTGACTGAGCATGCACTGATCACGTGACTGAGAGGCACTGATCACGTGACTGAGAGGCGCTGATCACGTGACTGAGGGGTGCTGATCACGTGACTGAGAGGCGCTGATCACGTGGCTATCATGCACTGATCACGTGCTTCAGGAGGCAATAATCAAAGAGCTGAGCAGGCACTAATCACTTGGCTAAGAGGGCACTAATCACGGAGAGGAGCAGGAAATCGTCAAGGAGCTGAGCAAACTGTAATGAAGTGGTTAAGCAGACTCTAAACACGTGACGCAGCAGGCTCTACACCCGTGACTGAGCAGACACAATTTGGGCAGCTCAGCAGACACCAATGGTGCAGCTCAGCAGACACAAATGGTGCAGCTCAGCAGACACCAATCATGCAGCTCAGCAGGCAATACTCATGGAGCTGAGCAGGCAGGAATCACTCAGCTCAGCAGGCAAAGATCAAGGAGCTGAGCAGGCAGGAATCTCGCAGCTCAGCTGGCAAAAATCAAGGAGCTGAGCAGACTGCCATTAAGTGGCTAAGCAGACTCTAAACACGTGACTCAGCAGGCTTGACACCCGTGACTGAGCACACACGAATCTTGCAGCCCAGCAGACAATACTCCTGGAGCTGAGCAGGCAGGAATCACGCAGCTCAGCAGACAGTAATCAAGGAGCTGAGCAGGCACGAATCACGCAGCTCAGCAGGCAATAATCCTGGAGCTGAGCAAGCAGGAATCACGCAGCTCAGCAGGCAATAATCAAGAAGCAGAGCAGGCAGGAATCAGGCAGCTCAGCAGCCAATAAGCAAGAAGCTAGCAGTCAGGAATCGCGCAGCTCAGCAGGCAATAATCATGGAGCTGAGCTGGCAGGAATCACGCAACTCAGCAGGCAATACTCACGGACCTGAGCAGGCAGGAATCACGCAGCTTAGCAGGCAATAATCATGGAGCTGAGCAGACTGTAATGAAGTAGCTAAGCAGACTCTAATCACGTCACTCAGCCGGCTCCTAACCCGGTCTTGAGCAGGCACTAATCACGCAGCTGAGCAGGGACTAATCACACAGCTGATCAGGCACGAGTCACGCAGCTGAGCAGGGATTAAGCATGCAGCTGAGCAAGCGCTAATCCCTTGATTCAGCAGACCCTGATCACGTGACTGAGCAGGCCCTGATCACGTGGCTGAGCATGCACTGATCACGTGACTGAGCATGCACTGATCACGTGACTGAGAGGCACTGATCACGTGGCTGAGAGGCACTGATCACGTGACTGAGCATGCACTGATCACGTGACTGAGCATGCACTGATCACGTGACTGAGAGGCACTGATCACGTGACTGAGAGGCGCTGATCACGTGACTGAGGGGCGCTGATCACGTGACTGAGAGGCGCTGATCACGTGGCTATCATGCACTGATCACGTGCTTCAGGAGGCAATAATCAAAGAGCTGAGCAGGCACTAATCACTTGGCTAAGAGGGCACTAATCACGGAGAGGAGCAGGAAATCGTCAAGGAGCTGAGCAAACTGTAATGAAGTGGTTAAGCAGACTCTAAACACGTGACGCAGCAGGCTCTACACCCGTGACTGAGCAGACACAATTTGGGCAGCTCAGCAGACACCAATGGTGCAGCTCAGCAGACACAAATGGTGCAGCTCAGCAGACACCAATCATGCAGCTCAGCAGGCAATACTCATGGAGCTGAGCAGGCAGGAATCACTCAGCTCAGCAGGCAAAGATCAAGGAGCTGAGCAGGCACGAATCTCGCAGCTCAGCTGGCAAAAATCAAGGAGCTGAGCAGACTGCCATTAAGTGGCTAAGCAGACTCTAAACACGTGACTCAGCAGGCTTGACACCCGTGACTGAGCACACACGAATCTTGCAGCCCAGCAGACAATACTCCTGGAGCTGAGCAGGCAGGAATCACGCAGCTCAGCAGACAGTAATCAAGGAGCTGAGCAGGCACGAATCACGCAGCTCAGCAGGCAATAATCCTGGAGCTGAGCAAGCAGGAATCACGCAGCTCAGCAGGCAATAATCAAGAAGCAGAGCAGGCAGGAATCAGGCAGCTCAGCAGCCAATAAGCAAGAAGCTAGCAGTCAGGAATCGCGCAGCTCAGCAGGCAATAATCATGGAGCTGAGCTGGCAGGAATCACGCAACTCAGCAGGCAATACTCACGCACCTGAGCAGGCAGGAATCACGCAGCTTAGCAGGCAATAATCATGGAGCTGAGCAGACTGTAATGAAGTAGCTAAGCAGACTCTAATCACGTCACTCAGCCGGCTCCTAACCCGGTCTTGAGCAGGCACTAATCACGCAGCTGAGCAGGGACTAATCACACAGCTGATCAGGCACGAGTCACGCAGCTGAGCAGGGATTAAGCATGCAGCTGAGCAAGCGCTAATCCCTTGATTCAGCAGACCCTGATCACGTGACTGAGCAGGCCCTGATCACGTGGCTGAGCATGCACTGATCACGTGACTGAGCATGCACTGATCACGTGACTGAGAGGCACTGATCACGTGACTGAGAGGCACTGATCACGTGACTGAGCATGCACTGATCACGTGACTGAGAGGCACTGATCACGTGACTGAGAGGCGCTGATCACGTGACTGAGAGGTGCTGATCACGTGACTGAGAGGCGCTGATCACGTGGCTATCATGCACTGATCACGTGCTTCAGGAGGCAATAATCAAAGAGCTGAGCAGGCACTAATCACTTGGCTAAGAGGGCACTAATCACGGAGAGGAGCAGGAAATCGTCAAGGAGCTGAGCAAACTGTAATGAAGTGGTTAAGCAGACTCTAAACACGTGACGCAGCAGGCTCTACACCCGTGACTGAGCAGACACAATTTGGGCAGCTCAGCAGACACCAATGGTGCAGCTCAGCAGACACAAATGGTGCAGCTCAGCAGACACCAATCATGCAGCTCAGCAGGCAATACTCATGGAGCTGAGCAGGCAGGAATCACTCAGCTCAGCAGGCAAAGATCAAGGAGCTGAGCAGGCACGAATCTCGCAGCTCAGCTGGCAAAAATCAAGGAGCTGAGCAGACTGCCATTAAGTGGCTAAGCAGACTCTAAACACGTGACTCAGCAGGCTTGACACCCGTGACTGAGCACACACGGATCTTGCAGCCCAGCAGACAATACTCCTGGAGCTGAGCAGGCAGGAATCACGCAGCTCAGCAGACAGTAATCAAGGAGCTGAGCAGGCACGAATCACGCAGCTCAGCAGGCAATAATCCTGGAGCTGAGCAAGCAGGAATCACGCAGCTCAGCAGGCAATAATCAAGAAGCAGAGCAGGCAGGAATCAGGCAGCTCAGCAGCCAATAAGCAAGAAGCTAGCAGTCAGGAATCGCGCAGCTCAGCAGGCAATAATCATGGAGCTGAGCTGGCAGGAATCACGCAACTCAGCAGGCAATACTCACGGACCTGAGCAGGCAGGAATCACGCAACTTAGCAGGCAATAATAATTGGAGCTGAAGGCTGTAATGAACTGGATAAGCAGACTCTAATCACGTGATTCAGCCGGCTCCTCTCTGGGGACTGAGCAGGCACTTATTATGCAGCTCAGCAAGCAAAAATCATGGAGCTGAGCAAGCAGGAATCACGCAGCTCAGGAGGCAATAATCAAGAAGCTGAGCAGGCAGGAATCACGCAGCTTAGCAGGCAATAATCATGGAGCTGAGCAGACTGTAATGAAGTAGCTAAGCAGACTCTAATCACGTCACTCAGCCGGCTCCTAACCCGGTCTTGAGCAGGCACTAATCACGCAGCTGAGCAGGGACTAATCACACAGCTGATCAGGCACGAGTCAGGCAGCTGAGCAGGGATTAAGCATGCAGCTGAGCAAGCGCTAATCCCTTGATTCAGCAGACCCTGATCACGTGACTGAGCAGGCCCTGATCACGTGGCTGAGCATGCACTGATCACGTGACTGAGCATGCACTGATCACGTGACTGAGAGGCACTGATCACGTGACTGAGAGGCACTGATCACGTGACTGAGCATGCACTGATCACGTGACTGAGAGGCACTGATCACGTGACTGAGAGGCGCTGATCACGTGACTGAGGGGCGCTGATCACGTGACTGAGAGGCGCTGATCACGTGGCTATCATGCACTGATCACGTGCTTCAGGAGGCAATAATCAAAGAGCTGAGCAGGCACTAATCACTTGGCTAAGAGGGCACTAATCACGGAGAGGAGCAGGAAATCGTCAAGGAGCTGAGCAAACTGTAATGAAGTGGTTAAGCAGACTCTAAACACGTGACGCAGCAGGCTCTACACCCGTGACTGAGCAGACACAATTTGGGCAGCTCAGCAGACACCAATGGTGCAGCTCAGCAGACACAAATGGTGCAGCTCAGCAGACACCAATCATGCAGCTCAGCAGGCAATACTCATGGAGCTGAGCAGGCAGGAATCACTCAGCTCAGCAGGCAAAGATCAAGGAGCTGAGCAGGCACGAATCTCGCAGCTCAGCTGGCAAAAATCAAGGAGCTGAGCAGACTGCCATTAAGTGGCTAAGCAGACTCTAAACACGTGACTCAGCAGGCTTGACACCCGTGACTGAGCACACACGAATCTTGCAGCCCAGCAGACAATACTCCTGGAGCTGAGCAGGCAGGAATCACGCAGCTCAGCAGACAGTAATCAAGGAGCTGAGCAGGCACGAATCACGCAGCTCAGCAGGCAATAATCCTGGAGCTGAGCAAGCAGGAATCACGCAGCTCAGCAGGCAATAATCAAGAAGCAGAGCAGGCAGGAATCAGGCAGCTCAGCAGCCAATAAGCAAGAAGCTAGCAGTCAGGAATCGCGCAGCTCAGCAGGCAATAATCATGGAGCTGAGCTGGCAGGAATCACGCAACTCAGCAGGCAATACTCACGGACCTGAGCAGGCAGGAATCACGCAACTTAGCAGGCAATAATAATTGGAGCTGAAGGCTGTAATGAACTGGATAAGCAGACTCTAATCACGTGATTCAGCCGGCTCCTCTCTGGGGACTGAGCAGGCACTTATTATGCAGCTCAGCAAGCAAAAATCATGGAGCTGAGCAAGCAGGAATCACGCAGCTCAGCAGGCAATAATCATGGAGCTGAGCAAGCAGGAATCACGCAGCTCAGCAGGCAATAATCAAGAAGCAGAGCAGGCAGGAATCAGGCAGCTCAGCAGCCAATAAGCAAGAAGCTAGCAGTCAGGAATCGCCCAGCTCAGCAGGCAATAATCATGGAGCTGAGCTGGCAGGAATCACGCAACTCAGCAGGCAATACTCACGGACCTGAGCAGGCAGGAATCACGCAGCTTAGCAGGCAATAATCATGGAGCTGAGCAGACTGTAATGAAGTAGCTAAGCAGACTCTAATCACGTCACTCAGCCGGCTCCTAACCCGGTCTTGAGCAGGCACTAATCACGCAGCTGAGCAGGGACTAATCACACAGCTGATCAGGCACGAGTCACGCAGCTGAGCAGGGATTAAGCATGCAGCTGAGCAAGCGCTAATCCCTTGATTCAGCAGACCCTGATCACGTGACTGAGCAGGCCCTGATCACGTGGCTGAGCATGCACTGATCACGTGACTGAGCATGCACTGATCACGTGACTGAGAGGCACTGATCACGTGACTGAGAGGCACTGATCACGTGACTGAGCATGCACTGATCACGTGACTGAGAGGCACTGATCACGTGACTGAGAGGCGCTGATCACGTGACTGAGGGGTGCTGATCACGTGACTGAGAGGCGCTGATCACGTGGCTATCATGCACTGATCACGTGCTTCAGGAGGCAATAATCAACGAGCTGAGCAGGCACTAATCACTTGGCTAAGAGGGCACTAATCACGGAGAGGAGCAGGAAATCGTCAAGGAGCTGAGCAAACTGTAATGAAGTGGTTAAGCAGACTCTAAACACGTGACGCAGCAGGCTCTACACCCGTGACTGAGCAGACACAATTTGGGCAGCTCAGCAGACACCAATGGTGCAGCTCAGCAGACACAAATGGTGCAGCTCAGCAGACACCAATCATGCAGCTCAGCAGGCAATACTCATGGAGCTGAGCAGGCAGGAATCACTCAGCTCAGCAGGCAAAGATCAAGGAGCTGAGCAGGCACGAATCTCGCAGCTCAGCTGGCAAAAATCAAGGAGCTGAGCAGACTGCCATTAAGTGGCTAAGCAGACTCTAAACACGTGACTCAGCAGGCTTGACACCCGTGACTGAGCACACACGAATCTTGCAGCCCAGCAGACAATACTCCTGGAGCTGAGCAGGCAGGAATCACGCAGCTCAGCAGACAGTAATCAAGGAGCTGAGCAGGCACGAATCACGCAGCTCAGCAGGCAATAATCCTGGAGCTGAGCAAGCAGGAATCACGCAGCTCAGCAGGCAATAATCAAGAAGCAGAGCAGGCAGGAATCAGGCAGCTCAGCAGCCAATAAGCAAGAAGCTAGCAGTCAGGAATCGCGCAGCTCAGCAGGCAATAATCATGGAGCTGAGCTGGCAGGAATCACGCAACTCAGCAGGCAATACTCACGGACCTGAGCAGGCAGGAATCACGCAACTTAGCAGGCAATAATAATTGGAGCTGAAGGCTGTAATGAACTGGATAAGCAGACTCTAATCACGTGATTCAGCCGGCTCCTCTCTGGGGACTGAGCAGGCACTTATAATGCAGCTCAGCAAGCAAAAATCATGGAGCTGAGCAAGCAGGAATCACGCAGCTCAGGAGGCAATAATCAAGAAGCTGAGCAGGCAGGAATCACGCAGCTTAGCAGGCAATAATCATGGAGCTGAGCAGACTGTAATGAAGTAGCTAAGCAGACTCTAATCACGTCACTCAGCCGGCTCCTAACCCGGTCTTGAGCAGGCACTAATCACGCAGCTGAGCAGGGACTAATCACACAGCTGATCAGGCACGAGTCAGGCAGCTGAGCAGGGATTAAGCATGCAGCTGAGCAAGCGCTAATCCCTTGATTCAGCAGACCCTGATCACGTGACTGAGCAGGCCCTGATCACGTGGCTGAGCATGCACTGATCACGTGACTGAGCATGCACTGATCACGTGACTGAGAGGCACTGATCACGTGACTGAGAGGCGCTGATCACGTGACTGAGGGGCGCTGATCACGTGACTGAGAGGCGCTGATCACGTGGCTATCATGCACTGATCACGTGCTTCAGGAGGCAATAATCAAAGAGCTGAGCAGGCACTAATCACTTGGCTAAGAGGGCACTAATCACGGAGAGGAGCAGGAAATCGTCAAGGAGCTGAGCAAACTGTAATGAAGTGGTTAAGCAGACTCTAAACACGTGACGCAGCAGGCTCTACACCCGTGACTGAGCAGACACAATTTGGGCAGCTCAGCAGACACCAATGGTGCAGCTCAGCAGACACAAATGGTGCAGCTCAGCAGACACCAATCATGCAGCTCAGCAGGCAATACTCATGGAGCTGAGCAGGCAGGAATCACTCAGCTCAGCAGGCAAAGATCAAGGAGCTGAGCAGGCACGAATCTCGCAGCTCAGCTGGCAAAAATCAAGGAGCTGAGCAGACTGCCATTAAGTGGCTAAGCAGACTCTAAACACGTGACTCAGCAGGCTTGACACCCGTGACTGAGCACACACGAATCTTGCAGCCCAGCAGACAATACTCCTGGAGCTGAGCAGGCAGGAATCACGCAGCTCAGCAGACAGTAATCAAGGAGCTGAGCAGGCACGAATCACGCAGCTCAGCAGGCAATAATCCTGGAGCTGAGCAAGCAGGAATCACGCAGCTCAGCAGGCAATAATCAAGAAGCAGAGCAGGCAGGAATCAGGCAGCTCAGCAGCCAATAAGCAAGAAGCTAGCAGTCAGGAATCACGCAGCTCAGCAGGCAATAATCATGGAGCTGAGCTGGCAGGAATCACGCATCTCAGCAGGCAATACTCACGGAGCTGAGCAGGCAGGAATCACGCAGCTTAGCAGGCAATAATCATGGAGCTGAGCAGACTGTAATGAAGTAGCTAAGCAGACTCTAATCACGTCACTCAGCCGGCTCCTAACCCGGTCTTGAGCAGGCACTAATCACGCAGCTGAGCAGGGACTAATCACACAGCTGATCAGGCACGAGTCACGCAGCTGAGCAGGGATTAAGCATGCAGCTGAGCAAGCGCTAATCCCTTGATTCAGCAGACCCTGATCACGTGACTGAGCAGGCCCTGATCACGTGGCTGAGCATGCACTGATCACGTGACTGAGCATGCACTGATCACGTGACTGAGAGGCACTGATCACGTGACTGAGAGGCACTGATCACGTGACTGAGCATGCACTGATCACGTGACTGAGAGGCACTGATCACGTGACTGAGAGGCGCTGATCACGTGACTGAGAGGTGCTGATCACGTGACTGAGAGGCGTTGATCACGTGGCTATCATGCACTGATCACGTGCTTCAGGAGGCAATAATCAAAGAGCTGAGCAGGCACTAATCACTTGGCTAAGAGGGCACTAATCACGGAGAGGAGCAGGAAATCGTCAAGGAGCTGAGCAAACTGTAATGAAGTGGTTAAGCAGACTCTAAACACGTGACGCAGCAGGCTCTACACCCGTGACTGAGCAGACACAATTTGGGCAGCTCAGCAGACACCAATGGTGCAGCTCAGCAGACACAAATGGTGCAGCTCAGCAGACACCAATCATGCAGCTCAGCAGGCAATACTCATGGAGCTGAGCAGGCAGGAATCACTCAGCTCAGCAGGCAAAGATCAAGGAGCTGAGCAGGCACGAATCTCGCAGCTCAGCTGGCAAAAATCAAGGAGCTGAGCAGACTGCCATTAAGTGGCTAAGCAGACTCTAAACACGTGACTCAGCAGGCTTGACACCCGTGACTGAGCACACACGAATCTTGCAGCCCAGCAGACAATACTCCTGGAGCTGAGCAGGCAGGAATCACGCAGCTCAGCAGACAGTAATCAAGGAGCTGAGCAGGCACGAATCACGCAGCTCAGCAGGCAATAATCCTGGAGCTGAGCAAGCAGGAATCACGCAGCTCAGCAGGCAATAATCAAGAAGCAGAGCAGGCAGGAATCAGGCAGCTCAGCAGCCAATAAGCAAGAAGCTAGCAGTCAGGAATCGCGCAGCTCAGCAGGCAATAATCATGGAGCTGAGCTGGCAGGAATCACGCAACTCAGCAGGCAATACTCACGGACCTGAGCAGGCAGGAATCACGCAACTTAGCAGGCAATAATAATTGGAGCTGAAGGCTGTAATGAACTGGATAAGCAGACTCTAATCACGTGATTCAGCCGGCTCCTCTCTGGGGACTGAGCAGGCACTTATTATGCAGCTCAGCAAGCAAAAATCATGGAGCTGAGCAAGCAGGAATCACGCAGCTCAGGAGGCAATAATCAAGAAGCTGAGCAGGCAGGAATCACGCAGCTTAGCAGGCAATAATCATGGAGCTGAGCAGACTGTAATGAAGTAGCTAAGCAGACTCTAATCACGTCACTCTGCCGGCTCCTAACCCGGTCTTGAGCAGGCACTAATCACGCAGCTGAGCAGGGACTAATCACACAGCTGATCAGGCACGAGTCAGGCAGCTGAGCAGGGATTAAGCATGCAGCTGAGCAAGCGCTAATCCCTTGATTCAGCAGACCCTGATCACGTGACTGAGCAGGCCCTGATCACGTGGCTGAGCATGCACTGATCACGTGACTGAGCATGCACTGATCACGTGACTGAGAGGCACTGATCACGTGACTGAGAGGCACTGATCACGTGACTGAGCATGCACTGATCACGTGACTGAGAGGCACTGATCACGTGACTGAGAGGCGCTGATCACGTGACTGAGGGGCGCTGATCACGTGACTGAGAGGCGCTGATCACGTGGCTATCATGCACTGATCACGTGCTTCAGGAGGCAATAATCAAAGAGCTGAGCAGGCACTAATCACTTGGCTAAGAGGGCACTAATCACGGAGAGGAGCAGGAAATCGTCAAGGAGCTGAGCAAACTGTAATGAAGTGGTTAAGCAGACTCTAAACACGTGACGCAGCAGGCTCTACACCCGTGACTGAGCAGACACAATTTGGGCAGCTCAGCAGACACCAATGGTGCAGCTCAGCAGACACAAATGGTGCAGCTCAGCAGACACCAATCATGCAGCTCAGCAGGCAATACTCATGGAGCTGAGCAGGCAGGAATCACTCAGCTCAGCAGGCAAAGATCAAGGAGCTGAGCAGGCACGAATCTCGCAGCTCAGCTGGCAAAAATCAAGGAGCTGAGCAGACTGCCATTAAGTGGCTAAGCAGACTCTAAACACGTGACTCAGCAGGCTTGACACCCGTGACTGAGCACACACGAATCTTGCAGCCCAGCAGACAATACTCCTGGAGCTGAGCAGGCAGGAATCACGCAGCTCAGCAGACAGTAATCAAGGAGCTGAGCAGGCACGAATCACGCAGCTCAGCAGGCAATAATCCTGGAGCTGAGCAAGCAGGAATCACGCAGCTCAGCAGGCAATAATCAAGAAGCAGAGCAGGCAGGAATCAGGCAGCTCAGCAGCCAATAAGCAAGAAGCTAGCAGTCAGGAATCGCGCAGCTCAGCAGGCAATAATCATGGAGCTGAGCTGGCAGGAATCACGCAACTCAGCAGGCAATACTCACGGACCTGAGCAGGCAGGAATCACGCAACTTAGCAGGCAATAATAATTGGAGCTGAAGGCTGTAATGAACTGGATAAGCAGACTCTAATCACGTGATTCAGCCGGCTCCTCTCTGGGGACTGAGCAGGCACTTATTATGCAGCTCAGCAAGCAAAAATCATGGAGCTGAGCAAGCAGGAATCACGCAGCTCAGCAGGCAATAATCATGGAGCTGAGCAAACAGGAATCACGCAGCTCAGCATGCAATAATCAAGAAGCTGAGCAGGCAGGAATCACGCAGCTCAGCAGGCAATAAATAGGGAGCTGAGCAAGCAGGAATCACGCAGCTCAGCAGGCAATAATCAAGAACCTGAGCAGGCAGGAATCACGCAGCTTAGCAGGCAATAATCATGGAGCTGAGCAGACTGTAATGAAGTAGCTAAGCAGACTCTAATCACGTCACTCAGCCGGCTCCTAACCCGGTCTTGAGCAGGCACTAATCACGCAGCTGAGCAGGGACTAATCACACAGCTGATCAGGCACGAGTCAGGCAGCTGAGCAGGGATTAAGCATGCAGCTGAGCAAGCGCTAATCCCTTGATTCAGCAGACCCTGATCACGTGACTGAGCAGGCCCTGATCACGTGGCTGAGCATGCACTGATCACGTGACTGAGCATGCACTGATCACGTGACTGAGAGGCACTGATCACGTGACTGAGAGGCACTGATCACGTGACTGAGCATGCACTGATCACGTGACTGAGAGGCACTGATCACGTGACTGAGAGGCGCTGATCACGTGACTGAGGGGTGCTGATCACGTGACTGAGAGGCGCTGATCACGTGGCTATCATGCACTGATCACGTGCTTCAGGAGGCAATAATCAAAGAGCTGAGCAGGCACTAATCACTTGGCTAAGAGGGCACTAATCACGGAGAGGAGCAGGAAATCGTCAAGGAGCTGAGCAAACTGTAATGAAGTGGTTAAGCAGACTCTAAACACGTGACGCAGCAGGCTCTACACCCGTGACTGAGCAGACACAATTTGGGCAGCTCAGCAGACACCAATGGTGCAGCTCAGCAGACACAAATGGTGCAGCTCAGCAGACACCAATCATGCAGCTCAGCAGGCAATACTCATGGAGCTGAGCAGGCAGGAATCACTCAGCTCAGCAGGCAAAGATCAAGGAGCTGAGCAGGCACGAATCTCGCAGCTCAGCTGGCAAAAATCAAGGAGCTGAGCAGACTGCCATTAAGTGGCTAAGCAGACTCTAAACACGTGACTCAGCAGGCTTGACACCCGTGACTGAGCACACACGAATCTTGCAGCCCAGCAGACAATACTCCTGGAGCTGAGCAGGCAGGAATCACGCAGCTCAGCAGACAGTAATCAAGGAGCTGAGCAGGCACGAATCACGCAGCTCAGCAGGCAATAATCCTGGAGCTGAGCAAGCAGGAATCACGCAGCTCAGCAGGCAATAATCAAGAAGCAGAGCAGGCAGGAATCAGGCAGCTCAGCAGCCAATAAGCAAGAAGCTAGCAGTCAGGAATCGCGCAGCTCAGCAGGCAATAATCATGGAGCTGAGCTGGCAGGAATCACGCAACTCAGCAGGCAATACTCACGGACCTGAGCAGGCAGGAATCACGCAACTTAGCAGGCAATAATAATTGGAGCTGAAGGCTGTAATGAACTGGATAAGCAGACTCTAATCACGTGATTAAGCCGGCTCCTCTCTGGGGACTGAGCAGGCACTTATTATGCAGCTCAGCAAGCAAAAATCATGGAGCTGAGCAAGCAGGAATCACGCAGCTCAGGAGGCAATAATCAAGAAGCTGAGCAGGCAGGAATCACGCAGCTTAGCAGGCAATAATCATGGAGCTGAGCAGACTGTAATGAAGTAGCTAAGCAGACTCTAATCACGTCACTCAGCCGGCTCCTAACCCGGTCTTGAGCAGGCACTAATCACGCAGCTGAGCAGGGACTAATCACACAGCTGATCAGGCACGAGTCAGGCAGCTGAGCAGGGATTAAGCATGCAGCTGAGCAAGCGCTAATCCCTTGATTCAGCAGACCCTGATCACGTGACTGAGCAGGCCCTGATCACGTGGCTGAGCATGCACTGATCACGTGACTGAGCATGCACTGATCACGTGACTGAGAGGCACTGATCACGTGACTGAGAGGCACTGATCACGTGACTGAGTATGCACTGATCACGTGACTGAGAGGCACTGATCACGTGACTGAGAGGCGCTGATCACGTGACTGAGGGGCGCTGATCACGTGACTGAGAGGCGCTGATCACGTGGCTATCATGCACTGATCACGTGCTTCAGGAGGCAATAATCAAAGAGCTGAGCAGGCACTAATCACTTGGCTAAGAGGGCACTAATCACGGAGAGGAGCAGGAAATCGTCAAGGAGCTGAGCAACCTGTAATGAAGTGGTTAAGCAGACTCTAAACACGTGACGCAGCAGGCTCTACACCCGTGACCGAGCAGACACAATTTGGGCAGCTCAGCAGACACCAATGGTGCAGCTCAGCAGACACAAATGGTGCAGCTCAGCAGACACCAATCATGCAGCTCAGCAGGCAATACTCATGGAGCTGAGCAGGCAGGAATCACTCAGCTCAGCAGGCAAAGATCAAGGAGCTGAGCAGGCACGAATCTCGCAGCTCAGCTGGCAAAAATCAAGGAGCTGAGCAGACTGCCATTAAGTGGCTAAGCAGACTCTAAACACGTGACTCAGCAGGCTTGACACCCGTGACTGAGCACACACGAATCTTGCAGCCCAGCAGACAATACTCCTGGAGCTGAGCAGGCAGGAATCACGCAGCTCAGCAGACAGTAATCAAGGAGCTGAGCAGGCACGAATCACGCAGCTCAGCAGGCAATAATCCTGGAGCTGAGCAAGCAGGAATCACGCAGCTCAGCAGGCAATAATCAAGAAGCAGAGCAGGCAGGAATCAGGCAGCTCAGCAGCCAATAAGCAAGAAGCTAGCAGTCAGGAATCGCGCAGCTCAGCAGGCAATAATCATGCAGCTGAGCTGGCAGGAATCACGCAACTCAGCAGGCAATACTCACGGACCTGAGCAGGCAGGAATCACGCAACTTAGCAGGCAATAATAATTGGAGCTGAAGGCTGTAATGAACTGGATAAGCAGACTCTAATCACGTGATTCAGCCGGCTCCTCTCTGGGGACTGAGCAGGCACTTATTATGCAGCTCAGCAAGCAAAAATCATGGAGCTGAGCAAGCAGGAATCACGCAGCTCAGCAGGCAAAAATCATGGAGCTGAGCAAGCAGGAATCACGCAGCTCAGCAGGCAATAATCATGGAGCTGAGCAAACAGGAATCACGCAGCTCAGCATGCAATAATCAAGAAGCTGAGCAGGCAGGAATCACGCAGCTCAGCAGGCAATAAATATGGAGCTGAGCAAGCAGGAATCACGCAGCTCAGCAGGCAATAATCAAGAAGCTCAGCAGGCAGGAATCACGCAGCTTAGCAGGCAATAATCATGGAGCTGAGCAGACTGTAATGAAGTGGCTAAGCAGACTCTTATCACGTCACTCAGCCGGCTCCTAACCCGGTCTTGAGCAGGCACTAATCACGCAGCTGAGCAGGGACTAATCACACAGCTGATCAGGCACGAGTCAGGCAGCTGAGCAGGGATTAAGCATGCAGCTGAGCAAGCGCTAATCCCTTGATTCAGCAGACCCTGATCACGTGACTGAGCAGGCCCTGATCACGTGGCTGAGCATGCACTGATCACGTGACTGAGCATGCACTGATCACGTGACTGAGAGGCACTGATCACGTGACTGAGAGGCACTGATCACGTGACTGAGCATGCACTGATCACGTGACTGAGAGGCACTGATCACGTGACTGAGAGGCGCTGATCACGTGACTGAGGGGTGCTGATCACGTGACTGAGAGGCGCTGATCACGTGGCTATCATGCACTGATCACGTGCTTCAGGAGGCAATAATCAAAGAGCTGAGCAGGCACTAATCACTTGGCTAAGAGGGCACTAATCACGGAGAGGAGCAGGAAATCGTCAAGGAGCTGAGCAAACTGTAATGAAGTGGTTAAGCAGACTCTAAACACGTGACGCAGCAGGCTCTACACCCGTGACTGAGCAGACACAATTTGGGCAGCTCAGCAGACACCAATGGTGCAGCTCAGCAGACACAAATGGTGCAGCTCAGCAGACACCAATCATGCAGCTCAGCAGGCAATACTCATGGAGCTGAGCAGGCAGGAATCACTCAGCTCAGCAGGCAAAGATCAAGGAGCTGAGCAGGCACGAATCTCGCAGCTCAGCTGGCAAAAATCAAGGAGCTGAGCAGACTGCCATTAAGTGGCTAAGCAGACTCTAAACACGTGACTCAGCAGGCTTGACACCCGTGACTGAGCACACACGAATCTTGCAGCCCAGCAGACAATACTCCTGGAGCTGAGCAGGCAGGAATCACGCAGCTCAGCAGACAGTAATCAAGGAGCTGAGCAGGCACGAATCACGCAGCTCAGCAGGCAATAATCCTGGAGCTGAGCAAGCAGGAATCACGCAGCTCAGCAGGCAATAATCAAGAAGCAGAGCAGGCAGGAATCAGGCAGCTCAGCAGCCAATAAGCAAGAAGCTAGCAGTCAGGAATCGCGCAGCTCAGCAGGCAATAATCATGGAGCTGAGCTGGCAGGAATCACGCAACTCAGCAGGCAATACTCACGGACCTGAGCAGGCAGGAATCACGCAACTTAGTAGGCAATAATAATTGGAGCTGAAGGCTGTAATGAACTGGATAAGCAGACTCTAATCACGTGATTCAGCCGGCTCCTCTCTGGGGACTGAGCAGGCACTTATTATGCAGCTCAGCAAGCAAAAATCATGGAGCTGAGCAAGCAGGAATCACGCAGCTCAGCAGGCAATAATCATGGAGCTGAGCAAGCAGGAATCACGCAGCTCAGCAGGCAATAATCAAGAATCTGAGCAGGCAGGAATCAGGCAGCTCAGCAGCCAATAAGCAAGAAGCTAGCAGTCAGGAATCGCGCAGCTCAGCAGGCAATAATCATGGAGCTGAGCTGGCAGGAATCACGCAACTCAGCAGGCAATACTCACGGACCTGAGCAGGCAGGAATCACGCAACTTAGCAGGCAATAATAATTGGAGCTGAAGGCTGTAATGAACTGGATAAGCAGACTCTAATCACGTGATTCAGCCGGCTCCTCTCTGGGGACTGAGCAGGCACTTATTATGCAGCTCAGCAAGCAAAAATCATGGAGCTGAGCAAGCAGGAATCACGCAGCTCAGCAGGCAATAATCATGGAGCTGAGCAAACAGGAATCACGCAGCTCAGCATGCAATAATCAAGAAGCTGAGCAGGCAGGAATCACGCAGCTCAGCAGGCAATAAATATGGAGCTGAGCAAGCAGGAATCACGCAGCTCAGCAGGCAATAATCAAGAAGCTGAGCAGGCAGGAATCACGCAGCTTAGCAGGCAATAATCATGGAGCTGAGCAGACTGTAATGAAGTGGCTAAGCAGACTCTAATCACGTCACTCAGCCGGCTCCTAACCCGGTCTTGAGCAGGCACTAATCACGCAGCTGAGCAGGGACTAATCACACAGCTGATCAGGCACGAGTCAGGCAGCTGAGCAGGGATTAAGCATGCAGCTGAGCAAGCGCTAATCCCTTGATTCAGCAGATCCTGATCACGTGACTGAGCAGGCCCTGATCACGTGGCTGAGCATGCACTGATCACGTGACTGAGCATGCACTGATCACGTGACTGAGAGGCACTGATCACGTGACTGAGAGGCACTGATCACGTGACTGAGCATGCCCTGATCACGTGACTGAGAGGCACTGATCACGTGACTGAGAGGCGCTGATCACGTGACTGAGGGGCGCTGATCACGTGACTGAGAGGCGCTGATCACGTGGCTATCATGCACTGATCACGTGCTTCAGGAGGCAATAATCAAAGAGCTGAGCAGGCACTAATCACTTGGCTAAGAGGGCACTAATCACGGAGAGGAGCAGGAAATCGTCAAGGAGCTGAGCAAACTGTAATGAAGTGGTTAAGCAGACTCTAAACACGTGACGCAGCAGGCTCTACACCCGTGACTGAGCAGACACAATTTGGGCAGCTCAGCAGACACCAATGGTGCAGCTCAGCAGACACAAATGGTGCAGCTCAGCAGACACCAATCATGCAGCTCAGCAGGCAATACTCATGGAGCTGAGCAGGCAGGAATCACTCAGCTCAGCAGGCAAAGATCAAGGAGCTGAGCAGGCACGAATCTCGCAGCTCAGCTGGCAAAAATCAAGGAGCTGAGCAGACTGCCATTAAGTGGCTAAGCAGACTCTAAACACGTGACTCAGCAGGCTTGACACCCGTGACTGAGCACACACGAATCTTGCAGCCCAGCAGACAATACTCCTGGAGCTGAGCAGGCAGGAATCACGCAGCTCAGCAGACAGTAATCAAGGAGCTGAGCAGGCACGAATCACGCAGCTCAGCAGGCAATAATCCTGGAGCTGAGCAAGCAGGAATCACGCAGCTCAGCAGGCAATAATCAAGAAGCAGAGCAGGCAGGAATCAGGCAGCTCAGCAGCCAATAAGCAAGAAGCTAGCAGTCAGGAATCGCGCAGCTCAGCAGGCAATAATCATGGAGCTGAGCTGGCAGGAATCACGCATCTCAGCAGGCAATACTCACGGACCTGAGCAGGCAGGAATCACGCAACTTAGTAGGCAATAATAATTGGAGCTGAAGGCTGTAATGAACTGGATAAGCAGACTCTAATCACGTGATTCAGCCGGCTCCTCTCTGGGGACTGAGCAGGCACTTATTATGCAGCTCAGCAAGCAAAAATCATGGAGCTGAGCAAGCAGGAATCACGCAGCTCAGCAGGCAATAATCATGGAGCTGAGCAAGCAGGAATCACGCAGCTCAGCAGGCAATAATCAAGAAGCTGAGCAGGCAGGAATCAGGCAGCTCAGCAGCCAATAAGCAAGAAGCTAGCAGTCAGGAATCGCGCAGCTCAGCAGGCAATAATCATGGAGCTGAGCTGGCAGGAATCACGCAGCTCAGCAGGCAATACTCACGGAGCTGAGCAGGCAGGAATCACGCAACTTAGCAGGCAATAATTGGAGCTGAAGGCTGTAATGAACTGGATAAGCAGACTCTAATCACGTGATTCAGCCGGCTCCTCTCTGGGGACTGAGCAGGCACTTATCATGCAGCTCAGCAAGCAAAAATCATGGAGCTGAGCAAGCAGGAATCACGCAGCTCAGCAGGCAATAATCATGGAGCTGAGCAAACAGGAATCACGCAGCTCAGCATGCAATAATCAAGAAGCTGAGCAGGCAGGAATCACGCAGCTCAGCAGGCAATAAATATGGAGCTGAGCAAGCAGGAATCACGCAGCTCAGCAGGCAATAATCAAGAAGCTGAGCAGGCAGGAATCACGCAGCTTAGCAGGCAATAATCATGGAGCTGAGCAGACTGTAATGAAGTGGCTAAGCAGACTCTAATCACGTCACTCAGCCGGCTCCTAACCCGGTCTTGAGCAGGCACTAATCACGCAGCTGAGCAGGGACTAATCACACAGCTGATCAGGCACGAGTCACGCAGCTGAGCAGGGATTAAGCATGCAGCTGAGCAAGCGCTAATACCTTGATTCAGCAGACCCTGATCACGTGACTGAGCAGGCCCTGATCACGTGGCTGAGCATGCACTGATCACGTGACTGAGCATGCACTGATCACGTGACTGAGAGGCACTGATCACGTGACTGAGAGGCGCTGATCACGTGACTGAGGGCGCTGATCACGTGACTGAGAGGCGCTGATCACGTGACTGAGGGCGCTGATCACGTGACTGAGAGGCACTGATCACGTGACTGAGAGGCGCTGATCACGTGACTGAGAGGCGCTGATCACGTGACTGAGGGCGCTGATCACGTGACTGAGCAGGCACTGATCACGTGACTGAGCAGGCACTGATCACGTGACTGAGAGGCGCTGATCACGTGACTGAGGGCGCTGATCACGTGACTGAGAGGCGCTGATCACGTGGCTATCATGCACTGATCACGTGCTCAGGAGGCAATAATCAAAGAGCTGAGCAGGCACTAATCACTTGGCTAAGAGGGCACTAATCACGGAGAGGAGCAGGAAATCGTCAAGGAGCTGAGCAGACTGTAATGAAGTGGCTAAGCAGACTCTAAACACGTGACTCAGCAGGCTTGACACCCGTGACTGAGCACACAGGAATCACGCAGCTCAGCAGGCAATAATCAAGGAGCAGAGCAGGCAGGAATCAGGCAGCTCAGCAGCCAATAAGCAAGAAGCTAGCAGTCAGGAATCGCGCAGCTCAGCAGGCAATAATCATGGAGCTGAGCTGGCAGGAATCACGCAACTCAGCAGGCAATACTCACGGACCTGAGCAGGCAGGAATCACGCAACTTAGCAGGCAATAATAATTGGAGCTGAAGGCTGTAATGAACTGGATAAGCAGACTCTAATCACGTGATTCAGCCGGCTCCTCTCTGGGGACTGAGCAGGCACTTATTATGCAGCTCAGCAAGCAAAAATCATGGAGCTGAGCAAGCAGGAATCACGCAGCTCAGCAGGCAATAATCATGGAGCTGAGCAAACAGGAATCACGCAGCTCAGCATGCAATAATCAAGAAGCTGAGCAGGCAGGAATCACGCAGCTCAGCAGGCAATAAATATGGAGCTGAGCAAGCAGGAATCACGCAGCTCAGCAGGCAATAATCAAGAAGCTGAGCAGGCAGGAATCACGCAGCTTAGCAGGCAATAATCATGGAGCTGAGCAGACTGTAATGAAGTGGCTAAGCAGACTCTAATCACGTCACTCAGCCGGCTCCTAACCCGGTCTTGAGCAGGCACTAATCACGCAGCTGAGCAGGCACGAGTCAGGCAGCTGAGCAGGGATTAAGCATGCAGCTGAGCAAGCGCTAATCCCTTGATTCAGCAGACCCTGATCACGAGACTGAGCAGGCCCTGATCACGTGGCTGAGCATGCACTGATCACGTGACTGAGAGGCACTGATCACATGACTGAGAGGCACTGATCACGTGACTGAGAGGCGCTGATCACGTGACTGAGGGGCGCTGATCACGTGACTGAGAGGCGCTGATCACGTGGCTATCATGCACTGATCACGTGCTTCAGGAGGCAATAATCAAAGAGCTGAGCAGGCACTAATCCCTTGGCTAAGAGGGCACTAATCACGTAGAGGAGCAGGAATTCGTCAAGGAGCTGAGCAAACTGTAATGAAGTGGTTAAGCAGACTCTAAACACGTGACGCAGCAGGCTCTACACCCGTGACTGAGCAGACACAATTTGGGCAGCTCAGCAGACACCAATGGTGCAGCTCAGCAGACACAAATGGTGCAGCTCAGCAGACACCAATCATGCAGCTCAGCAGGCAATACTCATGGAGCTGAGCAGGCAGGAATCACTCAGCTCAGGAGGCAAAGACCAAGGAGCTGAGCAGGCACGAATCTCGCAGCTCAGCTGGCAAAAATCAAGGAGCTGAGCAGACTGCCATTAAGTGGCTAAGCAGACTCTAAACACGTGACTCAGCAGGCTTGACACCCGTGACTGAGCACACACGAATCTTGCAGCCCAGCAGACAATACTCCTGGAGCTGAGCAGGCAGGAATCACGCAGCTCAGCAGACAGTAATCAAGGAGCTGAGCAGGCACGAATCACGCAGCTCAGCAGGCAATAATCCTGGAGCTGAGCAAGCAGGAATCACGCAGCTCAGCAGGCAATAATCAAGAAGCAGAGCAGGCAGGAATCAGGCAGCTCAGCAGCCAATAAGCAAGAAGCTAGCAGTCAGGAATCGCGCAGCTCAGCAGGCAATAATCATGGAGCTGAGCTGGCAGGAATCACGCAACTCAGCAGGCAATACTCACGGACCTGAGCAGGCAGGAATCACGCAACTTAGCAGGCAATAATAATTGGAGCTGAAGGCTGTAATGAACTGGATAAGCAGACTCTAATCACGTGATTCAGCCGGCTCCTCTCTGGGGACTGAGCAGGCACTTCTTATGCAGCTCAGCAAGCAAAAATCATGGAGCTGAGCAAGCAGGAATCACGCAGCTCAGCAGGCAATAATCATGGAGCTGAGCAAACAGGAATCACGCAGCTCAGCATGCAATAATCAAGAAGCTGAGCAGGCAGGAATCACGCAGCTCAGCAGGCAATAAATATGGAGCTGAGCAAGCAGGAATCACGCAGCTCAGCAGGCAATAATCAAGAAGCTGAGCAGGCAGGAATCACGCAGCTTAGCAGGCAATAATCATGGAGCTGAGCAGACTGTAATGAAGTGGCTAAGCAGACTCTAATCACGTCACTCAGCCGGCTCCTAACCCGGTCTTGAGCAGGCACTAATCACGCAGCTGAGCAGGGACTAATCACACAGCTGATCAGGCACGAGTCAGGCAGCTGAGCAGGGATTAAGCATGCAGCTGAGCAAGCGCTAATCCCTTGATTCAGCAGACCCTGGTCACGTGACTGAGCAGGCCCTGATCACGTGGCTGAGCATGCACTGATCACGTGACTGAGCATGCACTGATCACGTGACTGAGAGGCACTGATCACGTGACTGAGAGGCACTGATCACGTGACTGAGCATGCACTGATCACGTGACTGAGAGGCACTGATCACGTGACTGAGAGGCGCTGATCACGTGACTGAGGGGCGCTGATCACGTGACTGAGAGGCGCTGATCACGTGGCTATCATGCACTGATCACGTGCTTCAGGAGGCAATAATCAAAGAGCTGAGCAGGCACTAATCACTTGGCTAAGAGGGCACTAATCACGTAGAGGAGCAGGAATTCGTCAAGGAGCTGAGCAAACTGTAATGAAGTGGTTAAGCAGACTCTAAACACGTGACGCAGCAGGCTCTACACCCGTGACTGAGCAGACACAATTTGGGCAGCTCAGCAGACACCAATGGTGCAGCTCAGCAGACACAAATGGTGCAGCTCAGCAGACACCAATCATGCAGCTCAGCAGGCAATACTCATGGAGCTGAGCAGGCAGGAATCACTCAGCTCAGCAGGCAAAGACCAAGGAGCTGAGCAGGCACGAATCTCGCAGCTCAGCTGGCAAAAATCAAGGAGCTGAGCAGACTGCCATTAAGTGGCTAAGCAGACTCTAAACACGTGACTCAGCAGGCTTGACACCCGTGACTGAGCACACACGAATCTTGCAGCCCAGCAGACAATACTCCTGGAGCTGAGCAGGCAGGAATCACGCAGCTCAGCAGACAGTAATCAAGGAGCTGAGCAGGCACGAATCACGCAGCTCAGCAGGCAATAATCCTGGAGCTGAGCAAGCAGGAATCACGCAGCTCAGCAGGCAATAATCAAGAAGCAGAGCAGGCAGGAATCAGGCAGCTCAGCAGCCAATAAGCAAGAAGCTAGCAGTCAGGAATCGCGCAGCTCAGCAGGCAATAATCATGGAGCTGAGCTGGCAGGAATCACGCAACTCAGCAGGCAATACTCACGGACCTGAGCAGGCAGGAATCACGCAACTTAGCAGGCAATAATAATTGGAGCTGAAGGCTGTAATGAACTGGATAAGGAGACTCTAATCACGTGATTCAGCCGGCTCCTCTCTGGGGACTGAGCAGGCACTTATTATGCAGCTCAGCAAGCAAAAATCATGGAGCTGAGCAAGCAGGAATCACGCAGCTCAGCAGGCAATAATCATGGAGCTGAGCAAACAGGAATCACGCAGCTCAGCATGCAATAATCAAGAAGCTGAGCAGGCAGGAATCACGCAGCTCAGCAGGCAATAAATATGGAGCTGAGCAAGCAGGAATCACGCAGCTCAGCAGGCAATAATCAAGAAGCTGAGCAGGCAGGAATCACGCAGCTTAGCAGGCAATAATCATGGAGCTGAGCAGACTGTAATGAAGTGGCTAAGCAGACTCTAATCACGTCACTCAGCCGGCTCCTAACCCGGTCTTGAGCAGGCACTAATCACGCAGCTGAGCAGGCACGAGTCAGGCAGCTGAGCAGGGATTAAGCATGCAGCTGAGCAAGCGCTAATCCCTTGATTCAGCAGACCCTGATCACGTGACTGAGCAGGCCCTGATCACGTGGCTGAGCATGCACTGATCACGTGACTGAGAGGCACTGATCACATGACTGAGAGGCACTGATCACGTGACTGAGAGGCGCTGATCACGTGACTGAGGGCGCTGATCACGTGACTGAGAGGCGCTGATCACGTGGCTATCATGCACTGATCACGTGCTTCAGGAGGCAATAATCAAAGAGCTGAGCAGGCACTAATCCCTTGGCTAAGAGGGCACTAATCACGTAGAGGAGCAGGAATTCGTCAAGGAGCTGAGCAAACTGTAATGAAGTGGTTAAGCAGACTCTAAACACGTGACGCAGCAGGCTCTACACCCGTGACTGAGCAGACACAATTTGGGCAGCTCAGCAGACACCAATGGTGCAGCTCAGCAGACACAAATGGTGCAGCTCAGCAGACACCAATCATGCAGCTCAGCAGGCAATACTCATGGAGCTGAGCAGGCAGGAATCACTCAGCTCAGGAGGCAAAGACCAAGGAGCTGAGCAGGCACGAATCTCGCAGCTCAGCTGGCAAAAATCAAGGAGCTGAGCAGACTGCCATTAAGTGGCTAAGCAGACTCTAAACACGTGACTCAGCAGGCTTGACACCCGTGACTGAGCACACACGAATCTTACAGCCCAGCAGACAATACTCCTGGAGCTGAGCAGGCAGGAATCACGCAGCTCAGCAGACAGTAATCAAGGAGCTGAGCAGGCACGAATCACGCAGCTCAGCAGGCAATAATCCTGGAGCTGAGCAAGCAGGAATCACGAAGCTCAGCAGGCAATAATCAAGAAGCAGAGCAGGCAGGAATCAGGCAGCTCAGCAGCCAATAAGCAAGAAGCTAGCAGTCAGGAATCGCGCAGCTCAGCAGGCAATAATCATGGAGCTGAGCTGGCAGGAATCACGCAACTCAGCAGGCAATACTCACGGACCTGAGCAGGCAGGAATCACGCAACTTAGCAGGCAATAATAATTGGAGCTGAAGGCTGTAATGAACTGGATAAGCAGACTCTAATCACGTGATTCAGCCGGCTCCTCTCTGGGGACTGAGCAGGCACTTCTTATGCAGCTCAGCAAGCAAAAATCATGGAGCTGAGCAAGCAGGAATCACGCAGCTCAGCAGGCAATAATCATGGAGCTGAGCAAACAGGAATCACGCAGCTCAGCATGCAATAATCAAGAAGCTGAGCAGGCAGGAATCACGCAGCTCAGCAGGCAATTAATATGGAGCTGAGCAAGCAGGAATCACGCAGCTCAGCAGGCAATAATCAAGAAGCTGAGCAGGCAGGAATCACGCAGCTTAGCAGGCAATAATCATGGAGCTGAGCAGACTGTAATGAAGTGGCTAAGCAGACTCTAATCACGTCACTCAGCCGGCTCCTAACCCGGTCTTGAGCAGGCACTAATCACGCAGCCGAGCAGGGACTAATCACACAGCTGATCAGGCACGAGTCACGCAGCTGAGCAGGGATTAAGCATGCAGCTGAGCAAGCGCTAATCCCTTGATTCAGCAGACCCTGATCACGTGACTGAGCAGGCCCTGATCACGTGGCTGAGCATGCACTGATCACGTGACTGAGCATGCACTGATCACGTGACTGAGAGGCACTGATCACGTGACTGAGAGGCACTGATCACGTGACTGAGCATGCACTGATCACGTGACTGAGAGGCACTGATCACGTGACTGAGAGGCGCTGATCACGTGACTGAGGGGCGCTGATCACGTGACTGAGAGGCGCTGATCACGTGGCTATCATGCACTGATCACGTGCTTCAGGAGGCAATAATCAAAGAGCTGAGCAGGCACTAATCCCTTGGCTAAGAGGGCACTAATCACGTAGAGGAGCAGGAATTCGTCAAGGAGCTGAGCAAACTGTAATGAAGTGGTTAAGCAGACTCTAAACACGTGACGCAGCAGGCTCTACACCCGTGACTGAGCAGACACAATTTGGGCAGCTCAGCAGACACCAATGGTGCAGCTCAGCAGACACAAATGGTGCAGCTCAGCAGACACCAATCATGCAGCTCAGCAGGGAATACTCATGGAGCTGAGCAGGCAGGAATCACTCAGCTCAGCAGGCAAAGACCAAGGAGCTGAGCAGGCACGAATCTCGCAGCTCAGCTGGCAAAAATCAAGGAGCTGAGCAGACTGCCATTAAGTGGCTAAGCAGACTCTAAACACGTGACTCAGCAGGCTTGACACCCGTGACTGAGCACACACGAATCTTGCAGCCCAGCAGACAATACTCCTGGAGCTGAGCAGGCAGGAATCACGCAGCTCAGCAGACAGTAATCAAGGAGCTGAGCAGGCACGAATCACGCAGCTCAGCAGGCAATAATCCTGGAGCTGAGCAAGCAGGAATCACGCAGCTCAGCAGGCAATAATCAAGAAGCAGAGCAGGCAGGAATCAGGCAGCTCAGCAGCCAATAAGCAAGAAGCTAGCAGTCAGGAATCGCGCAGCTCAGCAGGCAATAATCATGGAGCTGAGCTGGCAGGAATCACGCAACTCAGCAGGCAATACTCACGGACCTGAGCAGGCAGGAATCACGCAACTTAGCAGGCAATAATAATTGGAGCTGAAGGCTGTAATGAACTGGATAAGCAGACTCTAATCACGTGATTCAGCCGGCTCCTCTCTGGGGACTGAGCAGGCACTTATTATGCAGCTCAGCAAACAAAAATCATGGAGCTGAGCAAGCAGGAATCACGCAGCTCAGCAGGCAATAATCATGGAGCTGAGCAAACAGGAATCACGCAGCTCAGCATGCAATAAACAAGAAGCTGAGCAGACAGGGATCACGCAGCTCAGCAGGCAATAAATATGGAGCTGAGCAAGCAGGAATCACGCAGCTCAGCAGGCAATAATCAAGAAGCTGAGCAGGCAGGAATCACCCAGCTCAGCAGGCAATAATCGTGGAGCTGAGCAGACTGTAATGAAGTGGCTAAGCAGACTCTAATCACGTCACTCAGCCGGCTCCTAACCCGGTCTTGAGCAGGCACTAATCACGCAGCTGAGCAGGGACTAATCACACAGCTGATCAGGCACGAGTCACGCAGCTGAGCAGGGATTAAGCATGCAGCTGAGCAAGCGCTAATCCCTTGATTCAGCAGACCCTGATCACGTGACTGAGCAGGCCCTGATCACGTGGCTGAGCATGCACTGATCACGTGACTGAGCATGCACTGATCACGTGACTGAGAGGCACTGATCACGTGACTGAGAGGCGCTGATCACGTGACTGAGAGGCGCTGATCACGTGACTGAGAGGCGCTGATCACGTGGCTATCATGCACTGATCACGTGCTTCAGGAGGCAATAATCAAAGAGCTGAGCAGGCACTAATCACTTGGCTAAGAGGGCACTAATCACGGAGAGGAGCAGGAAATCGTCAAGGAGCTGAGCAAACTGTAATGAAGTGGTTAAGCAGACTCTAAACACGTGACGCAGCAGGAACTACACCCGTGACTGAGCAGACACAATTTGGGCAGCTCAGCAGACACTAATGGTGCAGCTCAGCAGACACCAATGGGGCAGCTCAGCAGACACCAATCATGCAGCTCAGCAGGCAATACTCATGGAGCTGAGCAGGCAGGAATCACTCAGCTCAGCAGGCAAAGACCAAGGAGCTGAGCAGGCACGAATCTCGCAGCTCAGCTGGCAAAAATCAAGGAGCTGAGCAGACTGCCATTAAGTGGCTAAGCAGACTCTAAACACGTGACTCAGCAGGCTTGACACCCGTGACTGAGCACACACGAATCTTGCAGCCCAGCAGACAATACTCCTGGAGCTGAGCAGGCAGGAATCACGCAGCTCAGCAGACAGTAATCAAGGAGCTGAGCAGGCACGAATCACGCAGCTCCGCAGGCAATAATCCTGGAGCTGAGCAAGCAGGAATCACGCAGCTCAGCAGGCAATAATCAAGAAGCAGAGCAGGCAGGAATCAGGCAGCTCAGCAGCCAATAAGCAAGAAGCTAGCAGTCAGGAATCGCGCAGCTCAGCAGGCAATAATCATGGAGCTGAGCTGGCAGGAATCACGCAACTCAGCAGGCAATACTCACGGACCTGAGCAGGCAGGAATCACGCAACTTAGCAGGCAATAATAATTGGAGCTGAAGGCTGTAATGAACTGGATAAGCAGACTCTAATCACGTGATTCAGCCGGCTCCTCTCTGGGGACTGAGCAGGCACTTATTATGCAGCTCAGCAAGCAAAAATCATGGAGCTGAGCAAGCAGGAATCACGCAGCTCAGCAGGCAATAATCATGGAGCTGAGCAAACAGGAATCACGCAGCTCAGCATGCAATAATCAAGAAGCTGAGCAGGCAGGAATCACGCAGCTCAGCAGGCAATAAATATGGAGCTGAGCAAGCAGGAATCACGCAGCTCAGCAGGCAATAATCAAGAAGCTGAGCAGGCAGGAATCACGCAGCTTAGCAGGCAATAATCATGGAGCTGAGCAGACTGTAATGAAGTGGCTAAGCAGACTCTAATCACGTCACTCAGCCGGCTCCTAACCCGGTCTTGAGCAGGCACTAATCACGCAGCTGAGCAGGCACGAGTCAGGCAGCTGAGCAGGGATTAAGCATGCAGCTGAGCAAGCGCTAATCCCTTGATTCAGCAGACCCTGATCACGTGACTGAGCAGGCCCTGATCACGTGGCTGAGCATGCACTGATCACGTGACTGAGCATGCACTGATCACGTGACTGAGAGGCACTGATCACGTGACTGAGCATGCACTGATCACGTGACTGAGCAGGCACTGATCACATGACTGAGAGGCACTGATCACGTGACTGAGAGGCGCTGATCACGTGACTGAGGGGCGCTGATCACGTGACTGAGAGGCGCTGATCACGTGGCTATCATGAACTGATCACGTGCTTCAGGAGGCAATAATCAAAGAGCTGAGCAGGCACTAATCCCTTGGCTAAGAGGGCACTAATCACGTAGAGGAGCAGGAATTCGTCAAGGAGCTGAGCAAACTGTAATGAAGTGGTTAAGCAGACTCTAAACACGTGACGCAGCAGGCTCTACACCCGTGACTGAGCAGACACAATTTGGGCAGCTCAGCAGACACCAATGGTGCAGCTCAGCAGACACAAATGGTGCAGCTCAGCAGACACCAATCATGCAGCTCAGCAGGCAATACTCATGGAGCTGAGCAGGCAGGAATCACTCAGCTCAGCAGGCAAAGACCAAGGAGCTGAGCAGGCACGAATCTCGCAGCTCAGCTGGCAAAAATCAAGGAGCTGAGCAGACTGCCTTTAAGTGGCTAAGCAGACTCTAAACACGTGACTCAGCAGGCTTGACACCCGTGACTGAGCACACACGAATCTTGCAGCCCAGCAGACAATACTCCTGGAGCTGAGCAGGCAGGAATCACGCAGCTCAGCAGACAGTAATCAAGGAGCTGAGCAGGCACGAATCACGCAGCTCAGCAGGCAATAATCCTGGAGCTGAGCAAGCAGGAATCACGCAGCTCAGCAGGCAATAATCAAGAAGCAGAGCAGGCAGGAATCAGGCAGCTCAGCAGGCAATAATCATGGAGCTGAGCTGGCAGGAATCACGCAACTCAGCAGGCAATACTCACGGACCTGAGCAGGCAGGAATCACGCAACTTAGCAGGCAATAATAATTGGAGCTGAAGGCTGTAATGAACTGGATAAGCAGACTCTAATCACGTGATTCAGCCGGCTCCTCTCTGGGGACTGAGCAGGCACTTCTTATGCAGCTCAGCAAGCAAAAATCATGGAGCTGAGCAAGCAGGAATCACGCAGCTCAGCAGGCAATAATCATGGAGCTGAGCAAACAGGAATCACGCAGCTCAGCATGCAATAATCAAGAAGCTGAGCAGGCAGGAATCACGCAGCTCAGCAGGCAATAAATATGGAGCTGAGCAAGCAGGAATCACGCAGCTCAGCAGGCAATAATCAAGAAGCTGAGCAGGCAGGAATCACGCAGCTTAGCAGGCAATAATCATGGAGCTGAGCAGACTGTAATGAAGTGGCTAAGCAGACTCTAATCACGTCACTCAGCCGGCTCCTAACCCGGTCTTGAGCAGGCACTAATCACGCAGCTGAGCAGGCACGAGTCAGGCAGCTGAGCAGGGATTAAGCATGCAGCTGAGCAAGCGCTAATCCCTTGATTCAGCAGACCCTGATCACGTGACTGAGCAGGCCCTGATCACGTGGCTGAGCATGCACTGATCACGTGACTGAGCATGCACTGATCACGTGACTGAGAGGCGCTGATCACGTGGCTATCATGCACTGATCACGTGCTTCAGGAGGCAATAATCAAAGAGCTGAGCAGGCACTAATCCCTTGGCTAAGAGGGCACTAATCACGTAGAGGAGCAGGAATTCGTCAAGGAGCTGAGCAAACTGTAATGAAGTGGTTAAGCAGACTCTAAACACGTGACGCAGCAGGCTCTACACCCGTGACTGAGCAGACACAATTTGGGCAGCTCAGCAGACACCAATGGTGCAGCTCAGCAGACACAAATGGTGCAGCTCAGCAGACACCAATCATGCAGCTCAGGAGGCAATACTCATGGAGCTGAGCAGGCAGGAATCACTCAGCTCAGCAGGCAAAGACCAAGGAGCTGAGCAGGCACGAATCTCGCAGCTCAGCTGGCAAAAATCAAGGAGCTGAGCAGACTGCCATTAAGTGGCTAAGCAGACTCTAAACACGTGACTCAGCAGGCTTGACACCCGTGACTGAGCACACACGAATCTTGCAGCCCAGCAGACAATACTCCTGGAGCTGAGCAGGCAGGAATCACGCAGCTCAGCAGACAGTAATCAAGGAGCTGAGCAGGCACGAATCACGCAGCTCAGCAGGCAATAATCCTGGAGCTGAGCAAGCAGGAATCACGCAGCTCAGCAGGCAATAATCAAGAAGCAGAGCAGGCAGGAATCAGGCAGCTCAGCAGCCAATAAGCAAGAAGCTAGCAGTCAGGAATCGCGCAGCTCAGGAGGCAATAATCATGGAGCTGAGCTGGCAGGAATCACGCAACTCAGCAGGCAATACTCACGGACCTGAGCAGGCAGGAATCACGCAACTTAGCAGGCAATAATAATTGGAGCTGAAGGCTGTAATGAACTGGATAAGGAGACTCTAATCACGTGATTCAGCCGGCTCCTCTCTGGGGACTGAGCAGGCACTTATTATGCAGCTCAGCAAGCAAAAATCATGGAGCTGAGCAAGCAGGAATCACGCAGCTCAGCAGGCAATAATCATGGAGCTGAGCAAACAGGAATCACGCATCTCAGCATGCAATAATCAAGAAGCTGAGCAGGCAGGAATCACGCAGCTCAGCAGGCAATAAATATGGAGCTGAGCAAGCAGGAATCACGCAGCTCAGCAGGCAATAATCAAGAAGCTGAGCAGGCAGGAATCACGCAGCTTAGCAGGCAATAATCATGGAGCTGAGCAGACTGTAATGAAGTGGCTAAGCAGACTCTAATCACGTCACTCAGCCGGCTCCTAACCCGGTCTTGAGCAGGCACTAATCACGCAGCTGAGCAGGCACGAGTCAGGCAGCTGAGCAGGGATTAAGCATGCAGCTGAGCAAGCGCTAATCCCTTGATTCAGCAGACCCTGATCACGTGACTGAGCAGGCCCTGATCACGTGGCTGAGCATGCACTGATCACGTGACTGAGAGGCACTGATCACATGACTGAGAGGCACTGATCACGTGACTGAGAGGCGCTGATCACGTGACTGAGGGCGCTGATCACGTGACTGAGAGGCGCTGATCACGTGGCTATCATGCACTGATCACGTGCTTCAGGAGGCAATAATCAAAGAGCTGAGCAGGCACTAATCACTTGGCTAAGAGGGCACTAATCACGTAGAGGAGCAGGAATTCGTCAAGGAGCTGAGCAAACTGTAATGAAGTGGTTAAGCAGACTCTAAACACGTGACGCAGCAGGCTCTACACCCGTGACTGAGCAGACACAATTTGGGCAGCTCAGCAGACACCAATGGTGCAGCTCAGCAGACACAAATGGTGCAGCTCAGCAGACACCAATCATGCAGCTCAGCAGGCAATACTCATGGAGCTGAGCAGGCAGGAATCACTCAGCTCAGCAGGCAAAGACCAAGGAGCTGAGCAGGCACGAATCTCGCAGCTCAGCTGGCAAAAATCAAGGAGCTGAGCAGACTGCCATTAAGTGGCTAAGCAGACTCTAAACACGTGACTCAGCAGGCTTGACACCCGTGACTGAGCACACACGAATCTTGCAGCCCAGCAGACAATACTCCTGGAGCTGAGCAGGCAGGAATCACGCAGCTCAGCAGACAGTAATCAAGGAGCTGAGCAGGCACGAATCACGCAGCTCAGCAGGCAATAATCCTGGAGCTGAGCAAGCAGGAATCACGCAGCTCAGCAGGCAATAATCAAGAAGCAGAGCAGGCAGGAATCAGGCAGCTCAGCAGCCAATAAGCAAGAAGCTAGCAGTCAGGAATCGCGCAGCTCAGCAGGCAATAATCATGGAGCTGAGCTGGCAGGAATCACGCAACTCAGCAGGCAATACTCACGGACCTGAGCAGGCAGGAATCACGCAACTTAGCAGGCAATAATAATTGGAGCTGAAGGCTGTAATGAACTGGATAAGCAGACTCTAATCACGTGATTCAGCCGGCTCCTCTCTGGGGACTGAGCAGGCACTTCTTATGCAGCTCAGCAAGCAAAAATCATGGAGCTGAGCAAGCAGGAATCACGCAGCTCAGCAGGCAATAATCATGGAGCTGAGCAAACAGGAATCACGCAGCTCAGCATGCAATAATCAAGAAGCTGAGCAGGCAGGAATCACGCAGCTCAGCAGGCAATTAATATGGAGCTGAGCATGCAGGAATCACGCAGCTCAGCAGGCAATAATCAAGAAGCTGAGCAGGCAGGAATCACGCAGCTTAGCAGGCAATAATCATGGAGCTGAGCAGACTGTAATGAAGTGGCTAAGCAGACTCTAATCACGTCACTCAGCCGGCTCCTAACCCGGTCTTGAGCAGGCACTAATCACGCAGCTGAGCAGGGACTAATCACACAGCTGATCAGGCACGAGTCAGGCAGCTGAGCAGGGATTAAGCATGCAGCTGAGCAAGCGCTAATCCCTTGATTCAGCAGACCCTGATCACGTGACTGAGCAGGCCCTGATCACGTGGCTGAGCATGCACTGATCACGTGACTGAGCATGCACTGATCACGTGACTGAGAGGCACTGATCACGTGACTGAGAGGCACTGATCACGTGACTGAGCATGCACTGATCACGTGACTGAGAGGCACTGATCACGTGACTGAGAGGCGCTGATCACGTGACTGAGGGGCGCTGATCACGTGACTGAGAGGCGCTGATCACGTGGCTATCATGCACTGATCACGTGCTTCAGGAGGCAATAATCAAAGAGCTGAGCAGGCACTAATCACTTGGCTAAGAGGGCACTAATCACGTAGAGGAGCAGGAATTCGTCAAGGAGCTGAGCAAACTGTAATGAAGTGGTTAAGCAGACTCTAAACACGTGACGCAGCAGGCTCTACACCCGTGACTGAGCAGACACAATTTGGGCAGCTCAGCAGACACCAATGGTGCAGCTCAGCAGACACAAATGGTGCAGCTCAGCAGACACCAATCATGCAGCTCAGCAGGCAATACTCATGGAGCTGAGCAGGCAGGAATCACTCAGCTCAGCAGGCAAAGACCAAGGAGCTGAGCAGGCACGAATCTCGCAGCTCAGCTGGCAAAAATCAAGGAGCTGAGCAGACTGCCATTAAGTGGCTAAGCAGACTCTAAACACGTGACTCAGCAGGCTTGACACCCGTGACTGAGCACACACGAATCTTGCAGCCCAGCAGACAATACTCCTGGAGCTGAGCAGGCAGGAATCACGCAGCTCAGCAGACAGTAATCAAGGAGCTGAGCAGGCACGAATCACGCAGCTCAGCAGGCAATAATCCTGGAGCTGAGCAAGCAGGAATCACGCAGCTCAGCAGGCAATAATCAAGAAGCAGAGCAGGCAGGAATCAGGCAGCTCAGCAGCCAATAAGCAAGAAGCTAGCAGTCAGGAATCGCGCAGCTCAGCAGGCAATAATCATGGAGCTGAGCTGGCAGGAATCACGCAACTCAGCAGGCAATACTCACGGACCTGAGCAGGCAGGAATCACGCAACTTAGCAGGCAATAATAATTGGAGCTGAAGGCTGTAATGAACTGGATAAGGAGACTCTAATCACGTGATTCAGCCGGCTCCTCTCTGGGGACTGAGCAGGCACTTATTATGCAGCTCAGCAAGCAAAAATCATGGAGCTGAGCAAGCAGGAATCACGCAGCTCAGCAGGCAATAATCATGGAGCTGAGCAAACAGGAATCACGCAGCTCAGCATGCAATAATCAAGAAGCTGAGCAGGCAGGAATCACGCAGCTCAGCAGGCAATAAATATGGAGCTGAGCAAGCAGGAATCACGCAGCTCAGCAGGCAATAATCAAGAAGCTGAGCAGGCAGGAATCACGCAGCTTAGCAGGCAATAATCATGGAGCTGAGCAGACTGTAATGAAGTGGCTAAGCAGACTCTAATCACGTCACTCAGCCGGCTCCTAACCCGGTCTTGAGCAGGCACTAATCACGCAGCTGAGCAGGCACGAGTCCGGCAGCTGAGCAGGGATTAAGCATGCAGCTGAGCAAGCGCTAATCCCTTGATTCAGCAGACCCTGATCACGTGACTGAGCAGGCACTGATCACGTGACTGAGCATGCACTGATCACGTGACTGAGAGGCACTGATCACGTGACTGAGAGGCGCTGATCACGTGACTGAGGGCGCTGATCACGTGACTGAGAGGCGCTGATCACGTGGCTATCATGCACTGATCACGTGCTTCAGGAGGCAATAATCAAAGAGCTGAGCAGGCACTAATCACTTGGCTAAGAGGGCACTAATCACGGAGAGGAGCAGGAAATCGTCAAGGAGCTGAGCAAACTGTAATGAAGTGGTTAAGCAGACTCTAAACACGTGACGCAGCAGGCTCTACACCCGTGACTGAGCAGACACAATTTGGGCAGCTCAGCAGACACCAATGGTGCAGCTCAGCAGACACCAATGGTGCAGCTCAGCAGACACCAATCATGCAGCTCAGCAGGCAATACTCATGGAGCTGAGCAGGCAGGAATCACTCAGCTCAGCAGGCAAAGACCAAGGAGCTGAGCAGGCACGAATCTCGCAGCTCAGCTGGCAAAAATCAAGGAGCTGAGCTGACTGCCATTAAGTGGCTAAGCAGACTCTAAACACGTGACTCAGCAGGCTTGACACCCGTGACTGAGCACACACGAATCTTGCAGCCCAGCAGACAATACTCCTGGAGCTGAGCAGGCAGGAATCACGCAGCTCAGCAGACAGTAATCAAGGAGCTGAGCAGGCACGAATCACGCAGCTCCGCAGGCAATAATCCTGGAGCTGAGCAAGCAGGAATCACGCAGCTCAGCAGGCAATAATCAAGAAGCTGAGCAGGCAGGAATCACGCAGCTCAGCAGGCAATAATCATGGAGCTGAGCAGACTGTAATGAAGTGGCTAAGCAGACTCTAATCACGTCACTCAGCCGGCTCCTAACCCGGTCTTGAGCAGGCACTAATCACGCAGCTGAGCAGGGACTAATCACACAGCTGATCAGGCACGAGTCAGGCAGCTGAGCAGGGATTAAGCATGCAGCTGAGCAAGCGCTAATCCCTTGATTCAGCAGACCCTGATCACGTGACTGAGCAGGCCCTGATCACGTGGCTGAGCATGCACTGATCACGTGACTGAGCATGCACTGATCACGTGACTGAGCAGGCACTGATCACGTGACTGAGCATGCACTGATCACGTGACTGAGAGGCACTGATCACGTGACTGAGAGGCACTGATCACGTGACTGAGCATGCACTGATCACGTGACTGAGAGGCACTGATCACGTGACTGAGAGGCGCTGATCACGTGACTGAGGGGCGCTGATCACGTGACTGAGAGGCGCTGATCACGTGGCTATCATGCACTGATCACGTGCTTCAGGAGGCAATAATCAAAGAGCTGAGCAGGCACTAATCACTTGGCTAAGAGGGCACTAATCACGTAGAGGAGCAGGAATTCGTCAAGGAGCTGAGCAAACTGTAATGAAGTGGTTAAGCAGACTCTAAACACGTGACGCAGCAGGCTCTACACCCGTGACTGAGCAGACACAATTTGGGCAGCTCAGCAGACACCAATGGTGCAGCTCAGCAGACACAAATGGTGCAGCTCAGCAGACACCAATCATGCAGCTCAGCAGGCAATACTCATGGAGCTGAGCAGGCAGGAATCACTCAGCTCAGCAGGCAAAGACCAAGGAGCTGAGCAGGCACGAATCTCGCAGCTCAGCTGGCAAAAATCAAGGAGCTGAGCAGACTGCCATTAAGTGGCTAAGCAGACTCTAAACACGTGACTCAGCAGGCTTGACACCCGTGACTGAGCACACACGAATCTTGCAGCCCAGCAGACAATACTCCTGGAGCTGAGCAGGCAGGAATCACGCAGCTCAGCAGACAGTAATCAAGGAGCTGAGCAGGCACGAATCACGCAGCTCAGCAGGCAATAATCCTGGAGCTGAGCAAGCAGGAATCACGCAGCTCAGCAGGCAATAATCAAGAAGCAGAGCAGGCAGGAATCAGGCAGCTCAGCAGCCAATAAGCAAGAAGCTAGCAGTCAGGAATCGCGCAGCTCAGCAGGCAATAATCATGGAGCTGAGCTGGCAGGAATCACGCAACTCAGCAGGCAATACTCACGGACCTGAGCAGGCAGGAATCACGCAACTTAGCAGGCAATAATAATTGGAGCTGAAGGCTGTAATGAACTGGATAAGGAGACTCTAATCACGTGATTCAGCCGGCTCCTCTCTGGGGACTGAGCAGGCACTTATTATGCAGCTCAGCAAGCAAAAATCATGGAGCTGAGCAAGCAGGAATCACGCAGCTCAGCAGGCAATAATCATGGAGCTGAGCAAACAGGAATCACGCAGCTCAGCATGCAATAATCAAGAAGCTGAGCAGGCAGGAATCACGCAGCTCAGCAGGCAATAAATATGGAGCTGAGCAAGCAGGAATCACGCAGCTCAGCAGGCAATAATCAAGAAGCTGAGCAGGCAGGAATCACGCAGCTTAGCAGGCAATAATCATGGAGCTGAGCAGACTGTAATGAAGTGGCTAAGCAGACTCTAATCACGTCACTCAGCCGGCTCCTAACCCGGTCTTGAGCAGGCACTAATCACGCAGCTGAGCAGGCACGAGTCCGGCAGCTGAGCAGGGATTAAGCATGCAGCTGAGCAAGCGCTAATCCCTTGATTCAGCAGACCCTGATCACGTGACTGAGCAGGCACTGATCACGTGACTGAGCATGCACTGATCACGTGACTGAGAGGCACTGATCACGTGACTGAGAGGCGCTGATCACGTGACTGAGGGGCGCTGATCACGTGACTGAGAGGCGCTGATCACGTGGCTATCATGCACTGATCACGTGCTTCAGGAGGCAATAATCAAAGAGCTGAGCAGGCACTAATCACTTGGCTAAGAGGGCACTAATCACGGAGAGGAGCAGGAAATCGTCAAGGAGCTGAGCAAACTGTAATGAAGTGGTTAAGCAGACTCTAAACACGTGACGCAGCAGGCTCTACACCCGTGACTGAGCAGACACAATTTGGGCAGCTCAGCAGACACCAATGGTGCAGCTCAGCAGACACCAATGGTGCAGCTCAGCAGACACCAATCATGCAGCTCAGCAGGCAATACTCATGGAGCTGAGCAGGCAGGAATCACTCAGCTCAGCAGGCAAAGACCAAGGAGCTGAGCAGGCACGAATCTCGCAGCTCAGCTGGCAAAAATCAAGGAGCTGAGCTGACTGCCATTAAGTGGCTAAGCAGACTCTAAACACGTGACTCAGCAGGCTTGACACCCGTGACTGAGCACACACGAATCTTGCAGCCCAGCAGACAATACTCCTGGAGCTGAGCAGGCAGGAATCACGCAGCTCAGCAGACAATAATCAAGGAGCTGAGCAGGCAGGAATCACGCAGCTCCGCAGGCAATACTCCTGGAGCTGAGCAAGCAGGAATCACGCAGCTCAGCAGGCAATAATCAAGAAGCTGAGCAGGCAGGAATCACGCAGCTTAGCAGGCAATAATCATGGAGCTGAGCAGACTGTAATGAAGTGGCTAAGCAGACTCTAATCACGTCACTCAGCCGGCTCCTAACCCGGTCTTGAGCAGGCACTAATCACGCAGCTGAGCAGGGACTAATCACACAGCTGATCAGGCACGAGTCAGGCAGCTGAGCAGGGATTAAGCATGCAGCTGAGCAAGCGCTAATCCCTTGATTCAGCAGACCCTGATCACGTGACTGAGCAGGCCCTGATCACGTGGCTGAGCATGCACTGATCACGTGACTGAGCATGCACTGATCACGTGACTGAGAGGCACTGATCACGTGACTGAGCAGGCACTGATCACGTGACTGAGCATGCACTGATCACGTGACTGAGAGGCACTGATCACGTGACTGGGAGGCGCTGATCACGTGACTGAGGGCGCTGATCACGTGACTGAGAGGCGCTGATCACGTGGCTATCATGCACTGATCACGTGCTTCAGGAGGCAATAATCAAAGAGCTGAGCAGGCACTAATCACTTGGCTAAGAGGGCACTAATCACGGAGAGGAGCAGGAAATCGTCAAGGAGCTGAGCAAACTGTAATGAAGTGGTTAAGCAGACTCTAAACACGTGACGCAGCAGGCTCTACACCCGTGACTGAGCAGACACAATTTGGGCAGCTCAGCAGACACCAATGGTGCAGCTCAGCAGACACAAATGGTGCAGCTCAGCAGACACCAATCATGCAGCTCAGCAGGCAATACTCATGGAGCTGAGCAGGCAGGAATCACTCAGCTCAGCAGGCAAAGATCAAGGAGCTGAGCAGGCACGAATCTCGCAGCTCAGCTGGCAAAAATCAAGGAGCTGAGCAGACTGCCATTAAGTGGCTAAGCAGACTCTAAACACGTGACTCAGCAGGCTTGACACCCGTGACTGAGCACACACGAATCTTGCAGCCCAGCAGACAATACTCCTGGAGCTGAGCAGGCAGGAATCACGCAGCTCAGCAGACAGTAATCAAGGAGCTGAGCAGGCACGAATCACGCAGCTCCGCAGGCAATAATCCTGGAGCTGAGCAAGCAGGAATCACGCAGCTCAGCAGGCAATAATCAAGAAGCAGAGCAGGCAGGAATCAGGCAGCTCAGCAGCCAATAAGCAAGAAGCTAGCAGTCAGGAATCGCGCAGCTCAGCAGGCAATAATCATGGAGCTGAGCTGGCAGGAATCACGCAACTCAGCAGGCAATACTCACGGACCTGAGCAGGCAGGAATCACGCAACTTAGCAGGCAATAATAATTGGAGCTGAAGGCTGTAATGAACTGGATAAGCAGACTCTAATCACGTGATTCAGCCGGCTCCTCTCTGGGGACTGAGCAGGCACTTATTATGCAGCTCAGCAAGCAAAAATCATGGAGCTGAGCAAGCAGGAATCACGCAGCTCAGCAGGCAATAATCATGGAGCTGAGCAAACAGGAATCACGCAGCTCAGCATGCAATAATCAAGAAGCTGAGCAGGCAGGAATCACGCAGCTCAGCAGGCAATAAATATGGAGCTGAGCAAGCAGGAATCACGCAGCTCAGCAGGCAATAATCAAGAAGCTGAGCAGGCAGGAATCACGCAGCTTAGAAGGCAATAATCATGGAGCTGAGCAGACTGTAATGAAGTGGCTAAGCAGACTCTAATCACGTCACTCAGCCGGCTCCTAACCCGGTCTTGAGCAGGCACTAATCACGCAGCTGAGCAGGGACTAATCACACAGCTGATCAGGCACGAGTCAGGCAGCTGAGCAGGGATTAAGCATGCAGCTGAGCAAGCGCTAATCCCTTGATTCAGCAGACCCTGATCACGTGACTGAGCAGGCCCTGATCACGTGGCTGAGCATGCACTGATCACGTGACTGAGCATGCACTGATCACGTGACTGAGAGGCACTGATCACGTGACTGAGAGGCACTGATCACGTGACTGAGCATGCACTGATCACGTGACTGAGAGGCGCTGATCACGTGACTGAGGCGCTGATCACGTGACTGAGAGGCGCTGATCACGTGGCTATCATGCACTGATCACGTGCTTCAGGAGGCAATAATCAAAGAGCTGAGCAGGCACTAATCACTTGGCTAAGAGGGCACTAATCACGGAGAGGAGCAGGAAATCGTCAAGGAGCTGAGCAAACTGTAATGAAGTGGTTAAGCAGACTCTAAACACGTGACGCAGCAGGCTCTACACCCGTGACTGAGCAGACACAATTTGGGCAGCTCAGCAGACACCAATGGTGCAGCTCAGCAGACACCAATCATGCAGCTCAGCAGGCAATACTCATGGAGCTGAGCAGGCAGGAATCACTCAGCTCAGCAGGCAAAGATCAAGGAGCTGAGCAGGCACGAATCTCGCAGCTCAGCTGGCAAAAATCAAGGAGCTGAGCAGACTGCCATTAAGTGGCTAAGCAGACTCTAAACACGTGACTCAGCAGGCTTGACACCCGTGACTGAGCACACACGAATCTTGCAGCCCAGCAGACAATACTCCTGGAGCTGAGCAGGCAGGAATCACGCAGCTCAGCAGACAGTAATCAAGGAGCTGAGCAGGCACGAATCACGCAGCTCCGCAGGCAATAATCCTGGAGCTGAGCAAGCAGGAATCACGCAGCTCAGCAGGCAATAATCAAGAAGCAGAGCAGGCAGGAATCAGGCAGCTCAGCAGCCAATAAGCAAGAAGCTAGCAGTCAGGAATCGCGCAGCTCAGCAGGCAATAATCATGGAGCTGAGCTGGCAGGAATCACGCAACTCAGCAGGCAATACTCACGGACCTGAGCAGGCAGGAATCACGCAACTTAGCAGGCAATAATAATTGGAGCTGAAGGCTGTAATGAACTGGATAAGCAGACTCTAATCACGTGATTCAGCCGGCTCCTCTCTGGGGACTGAGCAGGCACTTCTTATGCAGCTCAGCAAGCAAAAATCATGGAGCTGAGCAAGCAGGAATCACGCAGCTCAGCAGGCAATAATCATGGAGCTGAGCAAACAGGAATCACGCAGCTCAGCATGCAATAATCAAGAAGCTGAGCAGGCAGGAATCACGCAGCTCAGCAGGCAATAAATATGGAGCTGAGCAAGCAGGAATCACGCAGCTCAGCAGGCAATAATCAAGAAGCTGAGCAGGCAGGAATCACGCAGCTTAGCAGGCAATAATCATGGAGCTGAGCAGACTGTAATGAAGTGGCTAAGCAGACTCTAATCACGTCACTCAGCCGGCTCCTAACCCGGTCTTGAGCAGGCACTAATCACGCAGCTGAGCAGGGACTAATCACACAGCTGATCAGGCACGAGTCAGGCAGCTGAGCAGGGATTAAGCATGCAGCTGAGCAAGCGCTAATCCCTTGATTCAGCAGACCCTGATCACGTGACTGAGCAGGCCCTGATCACGTGGCTGAGCATGCACTGATCACGTGACTGAGCATGCACTGATCACGTGACTGAGAGGCACTGATCACGTGACTGAGAGGCACTGATCACGTGACTGAGCATGCACTGATCACGTGACTGAGAGGCACTGATCACGTGACTGAGAGGCGCTGATCACGTGACTGAGGGCGCTGATCACGTGACTGAGAGGCGCTGATCACGTGGCTATCATGCACTGATCACGTGCTTCAGGAGGCAATAATCAAAGAGCTGAGCAGGCACTAATCACTTGGCTAAGAGGGCACTAATCACGGAGAGGAGCAGGAAATCGTCAAGGAGGTGAGCAAACTGTAATGAAGTGGTTAAGCAGACTCTAAACACGTGACGCAGCAGGCTCTACACCCGTGACTGAGCAGACACAATTTGGGCAGCTCAGCAGACACCAATCATGCAGCTCAGCAGGCAATACTCATGGAGCTGAGCAGGCAGGAATCACTCAGCTCAGCAGGCAAAGATCAAGGAGCTGAGCAGGCACGAATCTCGCAGCTCAGCTGGCAAAAATCAAGGAGCTGAGCAGACTGCCATTAAGTGGCTAAGCAGACTCTAAACACGTGACTCAGCAGGCTTGACACCCGTGACTGAGCACACACGAATCTTGCAGCCCAGCAGACAATACTCCTGGAGCTGAGCAGGCAGGAATCACGCAGCTCAGCAGACAGTAATCAAGGAGCTGAGCAGGCACGAATCACGCAGCTCAGCAGGCAATAATCCTGGAGCTGAGCAAGCAGGAATCACGCAGCTCAGCAGGCAATAATCAAGAAGCAGAGCAGGCAGGAATCAGGCAGCTCAGCAGCCAATAAGCAAGAAGCTAGCAGTCAGGAATCGCGCAGCTCAGCAGGCAATAATCATGGAGCTGAGCTGGCAGGAATCACGCAACTCAGCAGGCAATACTCACGGACCTGAGCAGGCAGGAATCACGCAACTTAGCAGGCAATAATAATTGGAGCTGAAGGCTGTAATGAACTGGATAAGCAGACTCTAATCACGTGATTCAGCCGGCTCCTCTCTGGGGACTGAGCAGGCACTTATTATGCAGCTCAGCAAGCAAAAATCATGGAGCTGAGCAAGCAGGAATCACGCAGCTCAGCAGGCAATAATCATGGAGCTGAGCAAACAGGAATCACGCAGCTCAGCATGCAATAATCAAGAAGCTGAGCAGGCAGGAATCACGCAGCTCAGCAGGCAATAAATATGGAGCTGAGCAAGCAGGAATCACGCAGCTCAGCAGGCAATAATCAAGAAGCTGAGCAGGCAGGAATCACGCAGCTTAGCAGGCAATAATCATGGAGCTGAGCAGACTGTAATGAAGTGGCTAAGCAGACTCTAATCACGTCACTCAGCCGGCTCCTAACCCGGTCTTGAGCAGGCACTAATCACGCAGCTGAGCAGGGACTAATCACACAGCTGATCAGGCACGAGTCAGGCAGCTGAGCAGGGATTAAGCATGCAGCTGAGCAAGCGCTAATCCCTTGATTCAGCAGACCCTGATCACGTGACTGAGCAGGCCCTGATCACGTGGCTGAGCATGCACTGATCACGTGACTGAGCATGCACTGATCACGTGACTGAGAGGCACTGATCACGTGACTGAGAGGCACTGATCACGTGACTGAGCATGCACTGATCACGTGACTGTGAGAGGCGCTGATCACGTGACTGAGGGGCGCTGATCACGTGACTGAGAGGCGCTGATCACGTGGCTATCATGCACTGATCACGTGCTTCAGGAGGCAATAATCAAAGAGCTGAGCAGGCACTAATCACTTGGCTAAGAGGGCACTAATCACGGAGAGGAGCAGGAAATCGTCAAGGAGCTGAGCAAACTGTAATGAAGTGGTTAAGCAGACTCTAAACACGTGACGCAGCAGGCTCTACACCCGTGACTGAGCAGACACAATTTGGGCAGCTCAGCAGACACCAATGGTGCAGCTCAGCAGACACCAATCATGCAGCTCAGCAGGCAATACTCATGGAGCTGAGCAGGCAGGAATCACTCAGCTCAGCAGGCAAAGATCAAGGAGCTGAGCAGGCACGAATCTCGCAGCTCAGCTGGCAAAAATCAAGGAGCTGAGCAGACTGCCATTAAGTGGCTAAGCAGACTCTAAACACGTGACTCAGCAGGCTTGACACCCGTGACTGAGCACACACGAATCTTGCAGCCCAGCAGACAATACTCCTGGAGCTGAGCAGGCAGGAATCACGCAGCTCAGCAGACAGTAATCAAGGAGCTGAGCAGGCACGAATCACGCAGCTCAGCAGGCAATAATCCTGGAGCTGAGCAAGCAGGAATCACGCAGCTCAGCAGGCAATAATCAAGAAGCAGAGCAGGCAGGAATCAGGCAGCTCAGCAGCCAATAAGCAAGAAGCTAGCAGTCAGGAATCGCGCAGCTCAGCAGGCAATAATCATGGAGCTGAGCTGGCAGGAATCACGCAACTCAGCAGGCAATACTCACGGACCTGAGCAGGCAGGAATCACGCAACTTAGCAGGCAATAATAATTGGAGCTGAAGGCTGTAATGAACTGGATAAGCAGACTCTAATCACGTGATTCAGCCGGCTCCTCTCTGGGGACTGAGCAGGCACTTATTATGCAGCTCAGCAAGCAAAAATCATGGAGCTGAGCAAGCAGGAATCACGCAGCTCAGCAGGCAATAATCATGGAGCTGAGCAAACAGGAATCACGCAGCTCAGCATGCAATAATCAAGAAGCTGAGCAGGCAGGAATCACGCAGCTCAGCAGGCAATAAATATGGAGCTGAGCAAGCAGGAATCACGCAGCTCAGCAGGCAATAATCAAGAAGCTGAGCAGGCAGGAATCACGCAGCTTAGCAGGCAATAATCATGGAGCTGAGCAGACTGTAATGAAGTGGCTAAGCAGACTCTAATCACGTCACTCAGCCGTCTCCTAACCCGGTCTTGAGCAGGCACTAATCACGCAGCTGAGCAGGGACTAATCACACAGCTGATCAGGCACGAGTCAGGCAGCTGAGCAGGGATTAAGCATGCAGCTGAGCAAGCGCTAATCCCTTGATTCAGCAGACCCTGATCACGTGACTGAGCAGGCCCTGATCACGTGGCTGAGCATGCACTGATCACGTGACTGAGCATGCACTGATCATGTGACTGAGAGGCACTGATCACGTGACTGAGAGGCACTGATCACGTGACTGAGCATGCACTGATCACGTGACTGAGAGGCACTGATCACGTGACTGAGAGGCGCTGATCACGTGACTGAGGGCGCTGATCACGTGACTGAGAGGCGCTGATCACGTGGCTATCATGCACTGATCACGTGCTTCAGGAGGCAATAATCAAAGAGCTGAGCAGGCACTAATCACTTGGCTAAGAGGGCACTAATCACGGAGAGGAGCAGGAAATCGTCAAGGAGCTGAGCAAACTGTAATGAAGTGGTTAAGCAGACTCTAAACACGTGACGCAGCAGGCTCTACACCCGTGACTGAGCAGACACAATTTGGGCAGCTCAGCAGACACCAATGGTGCAGCTCAGCAGACACCAATCATGCAGCTCAGCAGGCAATACTCATGGAGCTGAGCAGGCAGGAATCACTCAGCTCAGCAGGCAAAGATCAAGGAGCTGAGCAGGCACGAATCTCGCAGCTCAGCTGGCAAAAATCAAGGAGCTGAGCAGACTGCCATTAAGTGGCTAAGCAGACTCTAAACACGTGACTCAGCAGGCTTGACACCCGTGACTGAGCACACACGAATCTTGCAGCCCAGCAGACAATACTCCTGGAGCTGAGCAGGCAGGAATCACGCAGCTCAGCAGACAGTAATCAAGGAGCTGAGCAGGCACGAATCACGCAGCTCAGCAGGCAATAATCCTGGAGCTGAGCAAGCAGGAATCACGCAGCTCAGCAGGCAATAATCAAGAAGCAGAGCAGGCAGGAATCAGGCAGCTCAGCAGCCAATAAGCAAGAAGCTAGCAGTCAGGAATCGCGCAGCTCAGCAGGCAATAATCATGGAGCTGAGCTGGCAGGAATCACGCAACTCAGCAGGCAATACTCACGGACCTGAGCAGGCAGGAATCACGCAACTTAGCAGGCAATAATAATTGGAGCTGAAGGCTGTAATGAACTGGATAAGCAGACTCTAATCACGTGATTCAGCCGGCTCCTCTCTGGGGACTGAGCAGGCACTTATTATGCAGCTCAGCAAGCAAAAATCATGGAGCTGAGCAAGCAGGAATCACGCAGCTCAGCAGGCAATAATCATGGAGCTGAGCAAACAGGAATCACGCAGCTCAGCATGCAATAATCAAGAAGCTGAGCAGGCAGGAATCACGCAGCTCAGCAGGCAATAAATATGGAGCTGAGCAAGCAGGAATCACGCAGCTCAGCAGGCAATAATCAAGAAGCTGAGCAGGCAGGAATCACGCAGCTTAGCAGGCAATAATCATGGAGCTGAGCAGACTGTAATGAAGTGGCTAAGCAGACTCTAATCACGTCACTCAGCCGGCTCCTAACCCGGTCTTGAGCAGGCACTAATCACGCAGCTGAGCAGGGACTAATCACACAGCTGATCAGGCACGAGTCAGGCAGCTGAGCAGGGATTAAGCATGCAGCTGAGCAAGCGCTAATCCCTTGATTCAGCAGACCCTGATCACGTGACTGAGCAGGCCCTGATCACGTGGCTGAGCATGCACTGATCACGTGACTGAGCATGCACTGATCACGTGACTGAGAGGCACTGATCACGTGACTGAGAGGCACTGATCACGTGACTGAGCATGCACTGATCACGTGACTGAGAGGCACTGATCACGTGACTGAGAGGCGCTGATCACGTGACTGAGGGGCGCTGATCACGTGACTGAGAGGCGCTGATCACGTGGCTATCATGCACTGATCACGTGCTTCAGGAGGCAATAATCAAAGAGCTGAGCAGGCACTAATCACTTGGCTAAGAGGGCACTAATCACGGAGAGGAGCAGGAAATCGTCAAGGAGCTGAGCAAACTGTAATGAAGTGGTTAAGCAGACTCTAAACACGTGACGCAGCAGGCTCTACACCCGTGACTGAGCAGACACAATTTGGGCAGCTCAGCAGACACCAATCATGCAGCTCAGCAGGCAATACTCATGGAGCTGAGCAGGCAGGAATCACTCAGCTCAGCAGGCAAAGATCAAGGAGCTGAGCAGGCACGAATCTCGCAGCTCAGCTGGCAAAAATCAAGGAGCTGAGCAGACTGCCATTAAGTGGCTAAGCAGACTCTAAACACGTGACTCAGCAGGCTTGACACCCGTGACTGAGCACACACGAATCTTGCAGCCCAGCAGACAATACTCCTGGAGCTGAGCAGGCAGGAATCACGCAGCTCAGCAGACAGTAATCAAGGAGCTGAGCAGGCACGAATCACGCAGCTCAGCAGGCAATAATCCTGGAGCTGAGCAAGCAGGAATCACGCAGCTCAGCAGGCAATAATCAAGAAGCAGAGCAGGCAGGAATCAGGCAGCTCAGCAGCCAATAAGCAAGAAGCTAGCAGTCAGGAATCGCGCAGCTCAGCAGGCAATAATCATGGAGCTGAGCTGGCAGGAATCACGCAACTCAGCAGGCAATACTCACGGACCTGAGCAGGCAGGAATCACGCAACTTAGCAGGCAATAATAATTGGAGCTGAAGGCTGTAATGAACTGGATAAGCAGACTCTAATCACGTGATTCAGCCGGCTCCTCTCTGGGGACTGAGCAGGCACTTATTATGCAGCTCAGCAAGCAAAAATCATGGAGCTGAGCAAGCAGGAATCACGCAGCTCAGCAGGCAATAATCATGGAGCTGAGCAAACAGGAATCACGCAGCTCAGCATGCAATAATCAAGAAGCTGAGCAGGCAGGAATCACGCAGCTCAGCAGGCAATAAATATGGAGCTGAGCAAGCAGGAATCACGCAGCTCAGCAGGCAATAATCAAGAAGCTGAGCAGGCAGGAATCACGCAGCTTAGCAGGCAATAATCATGGAGCTGAGCAGACTGTAATGAAGTGGCTAAGCAGACTCTAATCACGTCACTCAGCCGGCTCCTAACCCGGTCTTGAGCAGGCACTAATCACGCAGCTGAGCAGGGACTAATCACACAGCTGATCAGGCACGAGTCAGGCAGCTGAGCAGGGATTAAGCATGCAGCTGAGCAAGCGCTAATCCCTTGATTCAGCAGACCCTGATCACGTGACTGAGCAGGCCCTGATCACGTGGCTGAGCATGCACTGATCACGTGACTGAGCATGCACTGATCACGTGACTGAGAGGCACTGATCACGTGACTGAGAGGCACTGATCACGTGACTGAGCATGCACTGATCACGTGACTGAGAGGCGCTGATCACGTGACTGAGGGCGCTGATCACGTGACTGAGAGGCGCTGATCACGTGGCTATCATGCACTGATCACGTGCTTCAGGAGGCAATAATCAAAGAGCTGAGCAGGCACTAATCACTTGGCTAAGAGGGCACTAATCACGGAGAGGAGCAGGAAATCGTCAAGGAGCTGAGCAAACTGTAATGAAGTGGTTAAGCAGACTCTAAACACGTGACGCAGCAGGCTCTACACCCGTGACTGAGCAGACACAATTTGGGCAGCTCAGCAGACACCAATGGTGCAGCTCAGCAGACACCAATCATGCAGCTCAGCAGGCAATACTCATGGAGCTGAGCAGGCAGGAATCACTCAGCTCAGCAGGCAAAGATCAAGGAGCTGAGCAGGCACGAATCTCGCAGCTCAGCTGGCAAAAATCAAGGAGCTGAGCAGACTGCCATTAAGTGGCTAAGCAGACTCTAAACACGTGACTCAGCAGGCTTGACACCCGTGACTGAGCACACACGAATCTTGCAGCCCAGCAGACAATACTCCTGGAGCTGAGCAGGCAGGAATCACGCAGCTCAGCAGACAGTAATCAAGGAGCTGAGCAGGCACGAATCACGCAGCTCAGCAGGCAATAATCCTGGAGCTGAGCAAGCAGGAATCACGCAGCTCAGCAGGCAATAATCAAGAAGCAGAGCAGGCAGGAATCAGGCAGCTCAGCAGCCAATAAGCAAGAAGCTAGCAGTCAGGAATCGCGCAGCTCAGCAGGCAATAATCATGGAGCTGAGCTGGCAGGAATCACGCAACTCAGCAGGCAATACTCACGGACCTGAGCAGGCAGGAATCACGCAACTTAGCAGGCAATAATAATTGGAGCTGAAGGCTGTAATGAACTGGATAAGCAGACTCTAATCACGTGATTCAGCCGGCTCCTCTCTGGGGACTGAGCAGGCACTTATTATGCAGCTCAGCAAGCAAAAATCATGGAGCTGAGCAAGCAGGAATCACGCAGCTCAGCAGGCAATAATCATGGAGCTGAGCAAACAGGAATCACGCAGCTCAGCATGCAATAATCAAGAAGCTGAGCAGGCAGGAATCACGCAGCTCAGCAGGCAATAAATATGGAGCTGAGCAAGCAGGAATCACGCAGCTCAGCAGGCAATAATCAAGAAGCTGAGCAGGCAGGAATCACGCAGCTTAGCAGGCAATAATCATGGAGCTGAGCAGACTGTAATGAAGTGGCTAAGCAGACTCTAATCACGTCACTCAGCCGGCTCCTAACCCGGTCTTGAGCAGGCACTAATCACGCAGCTGAGCAGGGACTAATCACACAGCTGATCAGGCACGAGTCAGGCAGCTGAGCAGGGATTAAGCATGCAGCTGAGCAAGCGCTAATCCCTTGATTCAGCAGACCCTGATCACGTGACTGAGCAGGCCCTGATCACGTGGCTGAGCATGCACTGATCACGTGACTGAGCATGCACTGATCACGTGACTGAGAGGCACTGATCACGTGACTGAGAGGCACTGATCACGTGACTGAGCATGCACTGATCACGTGACTGAGAGGCACTGATCACGTGACTGAGAGGCGCTGATCACGTGACTGAGGGGCGCTGATCACGTGACTGAGAGGCGCTGATCACGTGGCTATCATGCACTGATCACGTGCTTCAGGAGGCAATAATCAAAGAGCTGAGCAGGCACTAATCACTTGGCTAAGAGGGCACTAATCACGGAGAGGAGCAGGAAATCGTCAAGGAGCTGAGCAAACTGTAATGAAGTGGTTAAGCAGACTCTAAACACGTGACGCAGCAGGCTCTACACCCGTGACTGAGCAGACACAATTTGGGCAGCTCAGCAGACACCAATCATGCAGCTCAGCAGGCAATACTCATGGAGCTGAGCAGGCAGGAATCACTCAGCTCAGCAGGCAAAGATCAAGGAGCTGAGCAGGCACGAATCTCGCAGCTCAGCTGGCAAAAATCAAGGAGCTGAGCAGACTGCCATTAAGTGGCTAAGCAGACTCTAAACACGTGACTCAGCAGGCTTGACACCCGTGACTGAGCACACACGAATCTTGCAGCCCAGCAGACAATACTCCTGGAGCTGAGCAGGCAGGAATCACGCAGCTCAGCAGACAGTAATCAAGGAGCTGAGCAGGCACGAATCACGCAGCTCAGCAGGCAATAATCCTGGAGCTGAGCAAGCAGGAATCACGCAGCTCAGCAGGCAATAATCAAGAAGCAGAGCAGGCAGGAATCAGGCAGCTCAGCAGCCAATAAGCAAGAAGCTAGCAGTCAGGAATCGCGCAGCTCAGCAGGCAATAATCATGGAGCTGAGCTGGCAGGAATCACGCAACTCAGCAGGCAATACTCACGGACCTGAGCAGGCAGGAATCACGCAACTTAGCAGGCAATAATAATTGGAGCTGAAGGCTGTAATGAACTGGATAAGCAGACTCTAATCACGTGATTCAGCCGGCTCCTCTCTGGGGACTGAGCAGGCACTTATTATGCAGCTCAGCAAGCAAAAATCATGGAGCTGAGCAAGCAGGAATCACGCAGCTCAGCAGGCAATAATCATGGAGCTGAGCAAACAGGAATCACGCAGCTCAGCAGGCAATGCTGAGCATCACGCAGCTCAGCAGGCAATAATCAAGAAGCTGAGCAGGCAGGAATCACGCAGCTCAGCAGGCAATAAATATGGAGCTGAGCAAGCAGGAATCACGCAGCTCAGCAGGCAATAATCAAGAAGCTGAGCAGGCAGGAATCACGCAGCTTAGCAGGCAATAATCATGGAGCTGAGCAGACTGTAATGAAGTGGCTAAGCAGACTCTAATCACGTCACTCAGCCGGCTCCTAACCCGGTCTTGAGCAGGCACTAATCACGCAGCTGAGCAGGGACTAATCACACAGCTGATCAGGCACGAGTCAGGCAGCTGAGCAGGGATTAAGCATGCAGCTGAGCAAGCGCTAATCCCTTGATTCAGCAGACCCTGATCACGTGACTGAGCAGGCCCTGATCACGTGGCTGAGCATGCACTGATCACGTGACTGAGCATGCACTGATCACGTGACTGAGAGGCACTGATCACGTGACTGAGAGGCACTGATCACGTGACTGAGCATGCACTGATCACGTGACTGAGAGGCGCTGATCACGTGACTGAGGGGCGCTGATCACGTGACTGAGAGGCGCTGATCACGTGGCTATCATGCACTGATCACGTGCTTCAGGAGGCAATAATCAAAGAGCTGAGCAGGCACTAATCACTTGGCTAAGAGGGCACTAATCACGGAGAGGAGCAGGAAATCGTCAAGGAGCTGAGCAAACTGTAATGAAGTGGTTAAGCAGACTCTAAACACGTGACGCAGCAGGCTCTACACCCGTGACTGAGCAGACACAATTTGGGCAGCTCAGCAGACACCAATGGTGCAGCTCAGCAGACACCAATCATGCAGCTCAGCAGGCAATACTCATGGAGCTGAGCAGGCAGGAATCACTCAGCTCAGCAGGCAAAGATCAAGGAGCTGAGCAGGCACGAATCTCGCAGCTCAGCTGGCAAAAATCAAGGAGCTGAGCAGACTGCCATTAAGTGGCTAAGCAGACTCTAAACACGTGACTCAGCAGGCTTGACACCCGTGACTGAGCACACACGAATCTTGCAGCCCAGCAGACAATACTCCTGGAGCTGAGCAGGCAGGAATCACGCAGCTCAGCAGACAGTAATCAAGGAGCTGAGCAGGCACGAATCACGCAGCTCAGCAGGCAATAATCCTGGAGCTGAGCAAGCAGGAATCACGCAGCTCAGCAGGCAATAATCAAGAAGCAGAGCAGGCAGGAATCAGGCAGCTCAGCAGCCAATAAGCAAGAAGCTAGCAGTCAGGAATCGCGCAGCTCAGCAGGCAATAATCATGGAGCTGAGCTGGCAGGAATCACGCAACTCAGCAGGCAATACTCACGGACCTGAGCAGGCAGGAATCACGCAACTTAGCAGGCAATAATAATTGGAGCTGAAGGCTGTAATGAACTGGATAAGCAGACTCTAATCACGTGATTCAGCCGGCTCCTCTCTGGGGACTGAGCAGGCACTTATTATGCAGCTCAGCAAGCAAAAATCATGGAGCTGAGCAAGCAGGAATCACGCAGCTCAGCAGGCAATAATCATGGAGCTGAGCAAACAGGAATCACGCAGCTCAGCAGGCAATGCTGAGCAGCAGGAATCACGCAGCTCAGCAGGCAATAATCAAGAAGCTGAGCAGGCAGGAATCACGCAGCTCAGCAGGCAATAAATATGGAGCTGAGCAAGCAGGAATCACGCAGCTCAGCAGGCAATAATCAAGAAGCTGAGCAGGCAGGAATCACGCAGCTTAGCAGGCAATAATCATGGAGCTGAGCAGACTGTAATGAAGTGGCTAAGCAGACTCTAATCACGTCACTCAGCCGGCTCCTAACCCGGTCTTGAGCAGGCACTAATCACGCAGCTGAGCAGGGACTAATCACACAGCTGATCAGGCACGAGTCAGGCAGCTGAGCAGGGATTAAGCATGCAGCTGAGCAAGCGCTAATCCCTTGATTCAGCAGACCCTGATCACGTGACTGAGCAGGCCCTGATCACGTGGCTGAGCATGCACTGATCACGTGACTGAGCATGCACTGATCACGTGACTGAGAGGCACTGATCACGTGACTGAGAGGCACTGATCACGTGACTGAGCATGCACTGATCACGTGACTGAGAGGCGCTGATCACGTGACTGAGGGGCGCTGATCACGTGACTGAGAGGCGCTGATCACGTGGCTATCATGCACTGATCACGTGCTTCAGGAGGCAATAATCAAAGAGCTGAGCAGGCACTAATCACTTGGCTAAGAGGGCACTAATCACGGAGAGGAGCAGGAAATCGTCAAGGAGCTGAGCAAACTGTAATGAAGTGGTTAAGCAGACTCTAAACACGTGACGCAGCAGGCTCTACACCCGTGACTGAGCAGACACAATTTGGGCAGCTCAGCAGACACCAATGGTGCAGCTCAGCAGACACCAATCATGCAGCTCAGCAGGCAATACTCATGGAGCTGAGCAGGCAGGAATCACTCAGCTCAGCAGGCAAAGATCAAGGAGCTGAGCAGGCACGAATCTCGCAGCTCAGCTGGCAAAAATCAAGGAGCTGAGCAGACTGCCATTAAGTGGCTAAGCAGACTCTAAACACGTGACTCAGCAGGCTTGACACCCGTGACTGAGCACACACGAATCTTGCAGCCCAGCAGACAATACTCCTGGAGCTGAGCAGGCAGGAATCACGCAGCTCAGCAGACAGTAATCAAGGAGCTGAGCAGGCACGAATCACGCAGCTCAGCAGGCAATAATCCTGGAGCTGAGCAAGCAGGAATCACGCAGCTCAGCAGGCAATAATCAAGAAGCAGAGCAGGCAGGAATCAGGCAGCTCAGCAGCCAATAAGCAAGAAGCTAGCAGTCAGGAATCGCGCAGCTCAGCAGGCAATAATCATGGAGCTGAGCTGGCAGGAATCACGCAACTCAGCAGGCAATACTCACGGACCTGAGCAGGCAGGAATCACGCAACTTAGCAGGCAATAATAATTGGAGCTGAAGGCTGTAATGAACTGGATAAGCAGACTCTAATCACGTGATTCAGCCGGCTCCTCTCTGGGGACTGAGCAGGCACTTATTATGCAGCTCAGCAAGCAAAAATCATGGAGCTGAGCAAGCAGGAATCACGCAGCTCAGCAGGCAATAATCATGGAGCTGAGCAAACAGGAATCACGCAGCTCAGCAGGCAATGGAGCTGAGCAAGCAGGAATCACGCAGCTCAGCAGGCAATAATCAAGAAGCTGAGCAGGCAGGAATCACGCAGCTCAGCAGGCAATAAATATGGAGCTGAGCAAGCAGGAATCACGCAGCTCAGCAGGCAATAATCAAGAAGCTGAGCAGGCAGGAATCACGCAGCTTAGCAGGCAATAATCATGGAGCTGAGCAGACTGTAATGAAGTGGCTAAGCAGACTCTAATCACGTCACTCAGCCGGCTCCTAACCCGGTCTTGAGCAGGCACTAATCACGCAGCTGAGCAGGGACTAATCACACAGCTGATCAGGCACGAGTCAGGCAGCTGAGCAGGGATTAAGCATGCAGCTGAGCAAGCGCTAATCCCTTGATTCAGCAGACCCTGATCACGTGACTGAGCAGGCCCTGATCACGTGGCTGAGCATGCACTGATCACGTGACTGAGCATGCACTGATCACGTGACTGAGAGGCACTGATCACGTGACTGAGAGGCACTGATCACGTGACTGAGCATGCACTGATCACGTGACTGAGAGGCGCTGATCACGTGACTGAGGGGCGCTGATCACGTGACTGAGAGGCGCTGATCACGTGGCTATCATGCACTGATCACGTGCTTCAGGAGGCAATAATCAAAGAGCTGAGCAGGCACTAATCACTTGGCTAAGAGGGCACTAATCACGGAGAGGAGCAGGAAATCGTCAAGGAGCTGAGCAAACTGTAATGAAGTGGTTAAGCAGACTCTAAACACGTGACGCAGCAGGCTCTACACCCGTGACTGAGCAGACACAATTTGGGCAGCTCAGCAGACACCAATGGTGCAGCTCAGCAGACACCAATCATGCAGCTCAGCAGGCAATACTCATGGAGCTGAGCAGGCAGGAATCACTCAGCTCAGCAGGCAAAGATCAAGGAGCTGAGCAGGCACGAATCTCGCAGCTCAGCTGGCAAAAATCAAGGAGCTGAGCAGACTGCCATTAAGTGGCTAAGCAGACTCTAAACACGTGACTCAGCAGGCTTGACACCCGTGACTGAGCACACACGAATCTTGCAGCCCAGCAGACAATACTCCTGGAGCTGAGCAGGCAGGAATCACGCAGCTCAGCAGACAGTAATCAAGGAGCTGAGCAGGCACGAATCACGCAGCTCAGCAGGCAATAATCCTGGAGCTGAGCAAGCAGGAATCACGCAGCTCAGCAGGCAATAATCAAGAAGCAGAGCAGGCAGGAATCAGGCAGCTCAGCAGCCAATAAGCAAGAAGCTAGCAGTCAGGAATCGCGCAGCTCAGCAGGCAATAATCATGGAGCTGAGCTGGCAGGAATCACGCAACTCAGCAGGCAATACTCACGGACCTGAGCAGGCAGGAATCACGCAACTTAGCAGGCAATAATAATTGGAGCTGAAGGCTGTAATGAACTGGATAAGCAGACTCTAATCACGTGATTCAGCCGGCTCCTCTCTGGGGACTGAGCAGGCACTTATTATGCAGCTCAGCAAGCAAAAATCATGGAGCTGAGCAAGCAGGAATCACGCAGCTCAGCAGGCAATAATCATGGAGCTGAGCAAACAGGAATCACGCAGCTCAGCAGGCAATAATCAGCTGAGCAAGCAGGAATCACGCAGCTCAGCAGGCAATAATCACTGAGCAGGCAGGAATCACGCAGCTCAGCAGGCAATAAATATGGAGCTGAGCAAGCAGGAATCACGCAGCTCAGCAGGCAATAATCAAGAAGCTGAGCAGGCAGGAATCACGCAGCTTAGCAGGCAATAATCATGGAGCTGAGCAGACTGTAATGAAGTGGCTAAGCAGACTCTAATCACGTCACTCAGCCGGCTCCTAACCCGGTCTTGAGCAGGCACTAATCACGCAGCTGAGCAGGGACTAATCACACAGCTGATCAGGCACGAGTCAGGCAGCTGAGCAGGGATTAAGCATGCAGCTGAGCAAGCGCTAATCCCTTGATTCAGCAGACCCTGATCACGTGACTGAGCAGGCCCTGATCACGTGGCTGAGCATGCACTGATCACGTGACTGAGCATGCACTGATCACGTGACTGAGAGGCACTGATCACGTGACTGAGAGGCACTGATCACGTGACTGAGCATGCACTGATCACGTGACTGAGAGGCGCTGATCACGTGACTGAGGGCGCTGATCACGTGACTGAGAGGCGCTGATCACGTGGCTATCATGCACTGATCACGTGCTTCAGGAGGCAATAATCAAAGAGCTGAGCAGGCACTAATCACTTGGCTAAGAGGGCACTAATCACGGAGAGGAGCAGGAAATCGTCAAGGAGCTGAGCAAACTGTAATGAAGTGGTTAAGCAGACTCTAAACACGTGACGCAGCATGCTCTACACCCGTGACTGAGCAGACACAATTTGGGCAGCTCAGCAGACACCAATGGTGCAGCTCAGCAGACACCAATCATGCAGCTCAGCAGGCAATACTCATGGAGCTGAGCAGGCAGGAATCACTCAGCTCAGCAGGCAAAGATCAAGGAGCTGAGCAGGCAGAATCTCGCAGCTCAGCTGGCAAAAATCAAGGAGCTGAGCAGACTGCCATTAAGTGGCTAAGCAGACTCTAAACACGTGACTCAGCAGGCTTGACACCCGTGACTGAGCACACACGAATCTTGCAGCCCAGCAGACAATACTCCTGGAGCTGAGCAGGCAGGAATCACGCAGCTCAGCAGACAGTAATCAAGGAGCTGAGCAGGCAGGAATCACGCAGCTCAGCAGGCAATAATCATGGAGCTGAGCAAGCAGGAATCACGCAGCTCAGCAGGCAATAATCAAGAAGCTGAGCAGGCAGGAATCACGCAGCTTAGCAGGCAATAATCATGGAGCTGAGCAGACTGTAATGAAGTGGCTAAGCAGACTCTAATCACGTCACTCAGCCGGCTCCTAACCCGGTCTTGAGCAGGCACTAATCACGCAGCTGAGCAGGGACTAATCACACAGCTGATCAGGCACGAGTCAGGCAGCTGAGCAGGGATTAAGCATGCAGCTGAGCAAGCGCTAATCCCTTGATTCAGCAGACCCTGATCACGTGACTGAGCATGCACTGATCACGTGACTGAGCATGCACTGATCACGTGACTGAGAGGCACTGATCACGTGACTGAGAGGCACTGATCACGTGACTGAGCATGCACTGATCACGTGACTGAGAGGCGCTGATCACGTGACTGAGGGGCGCTGATCACGTGACTGAGAGGCGCTGATCACGTGGCTATCATGCACTGATCACGTGCTTCAGGAGGCAATAATCAAAGAGCTGAGCAGGCACTAATCACTTGGCTAAGAGGGCACTAATCACGGAGAGGAGCAGGAAATCGTCAAGGAGCTGAGCAAACTGTAATGAAGTGGTTAAGCAGACTCTAAACACGTGACGCAGCAGGCTCTACACCCGTGACTGAGCAGACACAATTTGGGCAGCTCAGCAGACACCAATGGTGCAGCTCAGCAGACACCAATCATGCAGCTCAGCAGGCAATACTCATGGAGCTGAGCAGGCAGGAATCACTCAGCTCAGCAGGCAAAGATCAAGGAGCTGAGCAGGCACGAATCTCGCAGCTCAGCTGGCAAAAATCAAGGAGCTGAGCAGACTGCCATTAAGTGGCTAAGCAGACTCTAAACACGTGACTCAGCAGGCTTGACACCCGTGACTGAGCACACACGAATCTTGCAGCCCAGCAGACAATACTCCTGGAGCTGAGCAGGCAGGAATCACGCAGCTCAGCAGACAGTAATCAAGGAGCTGAGCAGGCACGAATCACGCAGCTCAGCAGGCAATAATCCTGGAGCTGAGCAAGCAGGAATCACGCAGCTCAGCAGGCAATAATCAAGAAGCAGAGCAGGCAGGAATCAGGCAGCTCAGCAGCCAATAAGCAAGAAGCTAGCAGTCAGGAATCGCGCAGCTCAGCAGGCAATAATCATGGAGCTGAGCTGGCAGGAATCACGCAACTCAGCAGGCAATACTCACGGACCTGAGCAGGCAGGAATCACGCAACTTAGCAGGCAATAATAATTGGAGCTGAAGGCTGTAATGAACTGGATAAGCAGACTCTAATCACGTGATTCAGCCGGCTCCTCTCTGGGGACTGAGCAGGCACTTATTATGCAGCTCAGCAAGCAAAAATCATGGAGCTGAGCAAGCAGGAATCACGCAGCTCAGCAGGCAATAATCATGGAGCTGAGCAAACAGGAATCACGCAGCTCAGCATGCAATAATCAAGCAAGCAGGAATCACGCAGCTCAGCAGGCAGGCTGAGCATCACGCAGCTCAGCAGGCAATAAATATGGAGCTGAGCAAGCAGGAATCACGCAGCTCAGCAGGCAATAATCAAGAAGCTGAGCAGGCAGGAATCACGCAGCTTAGCAGGCAATAATCATGGAGCTGAGCAGACTGTAATGAAGTGGCTAAGCAGACTCTAATCACGTCACTCAGCCGGCTCCTAACCCGGTCTTGAGCAGGCACTAATCACGCAGCTGAGCAGGGACTAATCACACAGCTGATCAGGCACGAGTCAGGCAGCTGAGCAGGGATTAAGCATGCAGCTGAGCAAGCGCTAATCCCTTGATTCAGCAGACCCTGATCACGTGACTGAGCAGGCCCTGATCACGTGGCTGAGCATGCACTGATCACGTGACTGAGCATGCACTGATCACGTGACTGAGAGGCACTGATCACGTGACTGAGAGGCACTGATCACGTGACTGAGCATGCACTGATCACGTGACTGAGAGGCGCTGATCACGTGACTGAGGGGCGCTGATCACGTGACTGAGAGGCGCTGATCACGTGGCTATCATGCACTGATCACGTGCTTCAGGAGGCAATAATCAAAGAGCTGAGCAGGCACTAATCACTTGGCTAAGAGGGCACTAATCACGGAGAGGAGCAGGAAATCGTCAAGGAGCTGAGCAAACTGTAATGAAGTGGTTAAGCAGACTCTAAACACGTGACGCAGCAGGCTCTACACCCGTGACTGAGCAGACACAATTTGGGCAGCTCAGCAGACACCAATGGTGCAGCTCAGCAGACACCAATCATGCAGCTCAGCAGGCAATACTCATGGAGCTGAGCAGGCAGGAATCACTCAGCTCAGCAGGCAAAGATCAAGGAGCTGAGCAGGCACGAATCTCGCAGCTCAGCTGGCAAAAATCAAGGAGCTGAGCAGACTGCCATTAAGTGGCTAAGCAGACTCTAAACACGTGACTCAGCAGGCTTGACACCCGTGACTGAGCACACACGAATCTTGCAGCCCAGCAGACAATACTCCTGGAGCTGAGCAGGCAGGAATCACGCAGCTCAGCAGACAGTAATCAAGGAGCTGAGCAGGCACGAATCACGCAGCTCAGCAGGCAATAATCCTGGAGCTGAGCAAGCAGGAATCACGCAGCTCAGCAGGCAATAATCAAGAAGCAGAGCAGGCAGGAATCAGGCAGCTCAGCAGCCAATAAGCAAGAAGCTAGCAGTCAGGAATCGCGCAGCTCAGCAGGCAATAATCATGGAGCTGAGCTGGCAGGAATCACGCAACTCAGCAGGCAATACTCACGGACCTGAGCAGGCAGGAATCACGCAACTTAGCAGGCAATAATAATTGGAGCTGAAGGCTGTAATGAACTGGATAAGCAGACTCTAATCACGTGATTCAGCCGGCTCCTCTCTGGGGACTGAGCAGGCACTTATTATGCAGCTCAGCAAGCAAAAATCATGGAGCTGAGCAAGCAGGAATCACGCAGCTCAGCAGGCAATAATCATGGAGCTGAGCAAACAGGAATCACGCAGCTCAGCAGGCAATGCTGAGCATCACGCAGCTCAGCAGGCAATAATCAAGAAGCTGAGCAGGCAGGAATCACGCAGCTCAGCAGGCAATAAATATGGAGCTGAGCAAGCAGGAATCACGCAGCTCAGCAGGCAATAATCAAGAAGCTGAGCAGGCAGGAATCACGCAGCTTAGCAGGCAATAATCATGGAGCTGAGCAGACTGTAATGAAGTGGCTAAGCAGACTCTAATCACGTCACTCAGCCGGCTCCTAACCCGGTCTTGAGCAGGCACTAATCACGCAGCTGAGCAGGGACTAATCACACAGCTGATCAGGCACGAGTCAGGCAGCTGAGCAGGGATTAAGCATGCAGCTGAGCAAGCGCTAATCCCTTGATTCAGCAGACCCTGATCACGTGACTGAGCAGGCCCTGATCACGTGGCTGAGCATGCACTGATCACGTGACTGAGCATGCACTGATCACGTGACTGAGAGGCACTGATCACGTGACTGAGAGGCACTGATCACGTGACTGAGCATGCACTGATCACGTGACTGAGAGGCGCTGATCACGTGACTGAGGGCGCTGATCACGTGACTGAGAGGCGCTGATCACGTGGCTATCATGCACTGATCACGTGCTTCAGGAGGCAATAATCAAAGAGCTGAGCAGGCACTAATCACTTGGCTAAGAGGGCACTAATCACGGAGAGGAGCAGGAAATCGTCAAGGAGCTGAGCAAACTGTAATGAAGTGGTTAAGCAGACTCTAAACACGTGACGCAGCAGGCTCTACACCCGTGACTGAGCAGACACAATTTGGGCAGCTCAGCAGACACCAATGGTGCAGCTCAGCAGACACCAATCATGCAGCTCAGCAGGCAATACTCATGGAGCTGAGCAGGCAGGAATCACTCAGCTCAGCAGGCAAAGATCAAGGAGCTGAGCAGGCACGAATCTCGCAGCTCAGCTGGCAAAAATCAAGGAGCTGAGCAGACTGCCATTAAGTGGCTAAGCAGACTCTAAACACGTGACTCAGCAGGCTTGACACCCGTGACTGAGCACACACGAATCTTGCAGCCCAGCAGACAATACTCCTGGAGCTGAGCAGGCAGGAATCACGCAGCTCAGCAGACAGTAATCAAGGAGCTGAGCAGGCACGAATCACGCAGCTCAGCAGGCAATAATCCTGGAGCTGAGCAAGCAGGAATCACGCAGCTCAGCAGGCAATAATCAAGAAGCAGAGCAGGCAGGAATCAGGCAGCTCAGCAGCCAATAAGCAAGAAGCTAGCAGTCAGGAATCGCGCAGCTCAGCAGGCAATAATCATGGAGCTGAGCTGGCAGGAATCACGCAACTCAGCAGGCAATACTCACGGACCTGAGCAGGCAGGAATCACGCAACTTAGCAGGCAATAATAATTGGAGCTGAAGGCTGTAATGAACTGGATAAGCAGACTCTAATCACGTGATTCAGCCGGCTCCTCTCTGGGGACTGAGCAGGCACTTATTATGCAGCTCAGCAAGCAAAAATCATGGAGCTGAGCAAGCAGGAATCACGCAGCTCAGCAGGCAATAATCATGGAGCTGAGCAAACAGGAATCACGCAGCTCAGCATGCAATCAATCAAGAAGCTGAGCAGGCAGGAATCACGCAGCTCAGCAGGCAATAAATATGGAGCTGAGCAAGCAGGAATCACGCAGCTCAGCAGGCAATAATCAAGAAGCTGAGCAGGCAGGAATCACGCAGCTTAGCAGGCAATAATCATGGAGCTGAGCAGACTGTAATGAAGTGGCTAAGCAGACTCTAATCACGTCACTCAGCCGGCTCCTAACCCGGTCTTGAGCAGGCACTAATCACGCAGCTGAGCAGGGACTAATCACACAGCTGATCAGGCACGAGTCAGGCAGCTGAGCAGGGATTAAGCATGCAGCTGAGCAAGCGCTAATCCCTTGATTCAGCAGACCCTGATCACGTGACTGAGCAGGCCCTGATCACGTGGCTGAGCATGCACTGATCACGTGACTGAGCATGCACTGATCACGTGACTGAGAGGCACTGATCACGTGACTGAGAGGCACTGATCACGTGACTGAGCATGCACTGATCACGTGACTGAGAGGCACTGATCACGTGACTGAGGGCGCTGATCACGTGACTGAGAGGCGCTGATCACGTGGCTATCATGCACTGATCACGTGCTTCAGGAGGCAATAATCAAAGAGCTGAGCAGGCACTAATCACTTGGCTAAGAGGGCACTAATCACGGAGAGGAGCAGGAAATCGTCAAGGAGCTGAGCAAACTGTAATGAAGTGGTTAAGCAGACTCTAAACACGTGACGCAGCAGGCTCTACACCCGTGACTGAGCAGACACAATTTGGGCAGCTCAGCAGACACCAATGGTGCAGCTCAGCAGACACCAATCATGCAGCTCAGCAGGCAATACTCATGGAGCTGAGCAGGCAGGAATCACTCAGCTCAGCAGGCAAAGATCAAGGAGCTGAGCAGGCACGAATCTCGCAGCTCAGCTGGCAAAAATCAAGGAGCTGAGCAGACTGCCATTAAGTGGCTAAGCAGACTCTAAACACGTGACTCAGCAGGCTTGACACCCGTGACTGAGCACACACGAATCTTGCAGCCCAGCAGACAATACTCCTGGAGCTGAGCAGGCAGGAATCACGCAGCTCAGCAGACAGTAATCAAGGAGCTGAGCAGGCACGAATCACGCAGCTCAGCAGGCAATAATCCTGGAGCTGAGCAAGCAGGAATCACGCAGCTCAGCAGGCAATAATCAAGAAGCAGAGCAGGCAGGAATCAGGCAGCTCAGCAGCCAATAAGCAAGAAGCTAGCAGTCAGGAATCGCGCAGCTCAGCAGGCAATAATCATGGAGCTGAGCTGGCAGGAATCACGCAACTCAGCAGGCAATACTCACGGACCTGAGCAGGCAGGAATCACGCAACTTAGCAGGCAATAATAATTGGAGCTGAAGGCTGTAATGAACTGGATAAGCAGACTCTAATCACGTGATTCAGCCGGCTCCTCTCTGGGGACTGAGCAGGCACTTATTATGCAGCTCAGCAAGCAAAAATCATGGAGCTGAGCAAGCAGGAATCACGCAGCTCAGCAGGCAATAATCATGGAGCTGAGCAAACAGGAATCACGCAGCTCAGCATGCAATAATCAAGAAGCTGAGCAGGCAGGAATCACGCAGCTCAGCAGGCAATAAATATGGAGCTGAGCAAGCAGGAATCACGCAGCTCAGCAGGCAATAATCAAGAAGCTGAGCAGGCAGGAATCACGCAGCTTAGCAGGCAATAATCATGGAGCTGAGCAGACTGTAATGAAGTGGCTAAGCAGACTCTAATCACGTCACTCAGCCGGCTCCTAACCCGGTCTTGAGCAGGCACTAATCACGCAGCTGAGCAGGGACTAATCACACAGCTGATCAGGCACGAGTCAGGCAGCTGAGCAGGGATTAAGCATGCAGCTGAGCAAGCGCTAATCCCTTGATTCAGCAGACCCTGATCACGTGACTGAGCAGGCCCTGATCACGTGGCTGAGCATGCACTGATCACGTGACTGAGCATGCACTGATCACGTGACTGAGAGGCACTGATCACGTGACTGAGAGGCACTGATCACGTGACTGAGCATGCACTGATCACGTGACTGAGAGGCACTGATCACGTGACTGAGAGGCGCTGATCACGTGACTGAGGCGCTGATCACGTGACTGAGAGGCGCTGATCACGTGGCTATCATGCACTGATCACGTGCTTCAGGAGGCAATAATCAAAGAGCTGAGCAGGCACTAATCACTTGGCTAAGAGGGCACTAATCACGGAGAGGAGCAGGAAATCGTCAAGGAGCTGAGCAAACTGTAATGAAGTGGTTAAGCAGACTCTAAACACGTGACGCAGCAGGCTCTACACCCGTGACTGAGCAGACACAATTTGGGCAGCTCAGCAGACACCAATCATGCAGCTCAGCAGGCAATACTCATGGAGCTGAGCAGGCTGGAATCACTCAGCTCAGCAGGCAAAGATCAAGGAGCTGAGCAGGCACGAATCTCGCAGCTCAGCTGGCAAAAATCAAGGAGCTGAGCAGACTGCCATTAAGTGGCTAAGCAGACTCTAAACACGTGACTCAGCAGGCTTGACACCCGTGACTGAGCACACACGAATCTTGCAGCCCAGCAGACAATACTCCTGGAGCTGAGCAGGCAGGAATCACGCAGCTCAGCAGACAGTAATCAAGGAGCTGAGCAGGCACGAATCACGCAGCTCAGCAGGCAATAATCCTGGAGCTGAGCAAGCAGGAATCACGCAGCTCAGCAGGCAATAATCAAGAAGCAGAGCAGGCAGGAATCAGGCAGCTCAGCAGCCAATAAGCAAGAAGCTAGCAGTCAGGAATCGCGCAGCTCAGCAGGCAATAATCATGGAGCTGAGCTGGCAGGAATCACGCAACTCAGCAGGCAATACTCACGGACCTGAGCAGGCAGGAATCACGCAACTTAGCAGGCAATAATAATTGGAGCTGAAGGCTGTAATGAACTGGATAAGCAGACTCTAATCACGTGATTCAGCCGGCTCCTCTCTGGGGACTGAGCAGGCACTTATTATGCAGCTCAGCAAGCAAAAATCATGGAGCTGAGCAAGCAGGAATCACGCAGCTCAGCAGGCAATAATCATGGAGCTGAGCAAACAGGAATCACGCAGCTCAGCATGCAATAATCAAGAAGCTGAGCAGGCAGGAATCACGCAGCTCAGCAGGCAATAAATATGGAGCTGAGCAAGCAGGAATCACGCAGCTCAGCAGGCAATAATCAAGAAGCTGAGCAGGCAGGAATCACGCAGCTTAGCAGGCAATAATCATGGAGCTGAGCAGACTGTAATGAAGTGGCTAAGCAGACTCTAATCACGTCACTCAGCCGGCTCCTAACCCGGTCTTGAGCAGGCACTAATCACGCAGCTGAGCAGGGACTAATCACACAGCTGATCAGGCACGAGTCAGGCAGCTGAGCAGGGATTAAGCATGCAGCTGAGCAAGCGCTAATCCCTTGATTCAGCAGACCCTGATCACGTGACTGAGCAGGCCCTGATCACGTGGCTGAGCATGCACTGATCACGTGACTGAGCATGCACTGATCACGTGACTGAGAGGCACTGATCACGTGACTGAGAGGCACTGATCACGTGACTGAGCATGCACTGATCACGTGACTGAGAGGCGCTGATCACGTGACTGAGGGCGCTGATCACGTGACTGAGAGGCGCTGATCACGTGGCTATCATGCACTGATCACGTGCTTCAGGAGGCAATAATCAAAGAGCTGAGCAGGCACTAATCACTTGGCTAAGAGGGCACTAATCACGGAGAGGAGCAGGAAATCGTCAAGGAGCTGAGCAAACTGTAATGAAGTGGTTAAGCAGACTCTAAACACGTGACGCAGCAGGCTCTACACCCGTGACTGAGCAGACACAATTTGGGCAGCTCAGCAGACACCAATGGTGCAGCTCAGCAGACAGTAATCATGGAGCTGAGCAGGCAGGAATCACTCAGCTCAGCAGGCAAAGATCAAGGAGCTGAGCAGGCACGAATCTCGCAGCTCAGCTGGCAAAAATCAAGGAGCTGAGCAGACTGCCATTAAGTGGCTAAGCAGACTCTAAACACGTGACTCAGCAGGCTTGACACCCGTGACTGAGCACACACGAATCTTGCAGCCCAGCAGACAATACTCCTGGAGCTGAGCAGTCAGGAATCTCGCAGCTCAGCAGACAGTAATCAAGGAGCTGAGCAGGCACGAATCACGCAGCTCAGCAGGCAATAATCCTGGAGCTGAGCAAGCAGGAATCACGCAGCTCAGCAGGCAATAATCAAGAAGCAGAGCAGGCAGGAATCAGGCAGCTCAGCAGCCAATAAGCAAGAAGCTAGCAGTCAGGAATCGCGCAGCTCAGCAGGCAATAATCATGGAGCTGAGCTGGCAGGAATCACGCAACTCAGCAGGCAATACTCACGGACCTGAGCAGGCAGGAATCACGCAACTTAGCAGGCAATAATAATTGGAGCTGAAGGCTGTAATGAACTGGATAAGCAGACTCTAATCACGTGATTCAGCCGGCTCCTCTCTGGGGACTGAGCAGGCACTTATTATGCAGCTCAGCAAGCAAAAATCATGGAGCTGAGCAAGCAGGAATCACGCAGCTCAGCAGGCAATAATCATGGAGCTGAGCAAACAGGAATCACGCAGCTCAGCATGCAATAATCAAGAAGCTGAGCAGGCAGGAATCACGCAGCTCAGCAGGCAATAAATATGGAGCTGAGCAAGCAGGAATCACGCAGCTCAGCAGGCAATAATCAAGAAGCTGAGCAGGCAGGAATCACGCAGCTTAGCAGGCAATAATCATGGAGCTGAGCAGACTGTAATGAAGTGGCTAAGCAGACTCTAATCACGTCACTCAGCCGGCTCCTAACCCGGTCTTGAGCAGGCACTAATCACGCAGCTGAGCAGGGACTAATCACACAGCTGATCAGGCACGAGTCAGGCAGCTGAGCAGGGATTAAGCATGCAGCTGAGCAAGCGCTAATCCCTTGATTCAGCAGACCCTGATCACGTGACTGAGCAGGCCCTGATCACGTGGCTGAGCATGCACTGATCACGTGACTGAGCATGCACTGATCACGTGACTGAGAGGCACTGATCACGTGACTGAGAGGCACTGATCACGTGACTGAGCATGCACTGATCACGTGACTGAGAGGCACTGATCACGTGACTGAGAGGCGCTGATCACGTGACTGAGGCGCTGATCACGTGACTGAGAGGCGCTGATCACGTGGCTATCATGCACTGATCACGTGCTTCAGGAGGCAATAATCAAAGAGCTGAGCAGGCACTAATCACTTGGCTAAGAGGGCACTAATCACGGAGAGGAGCAGGAAATCGTCAAGGAGCTGAGCAAACTGTAATGAAGTGGTTAAGCAGACTCTAAACACGTGACGCAGCAGGCTCTACACCCGTGACTGAGCAGACACAATTTGGGCAGCTCAGCAGACACCAATCATGCAGCTCAGCAGGCAATACTCATGGAGCTGAGCAGGCAGGAATCACTCAGCTCAGCAGGCAAAGATCAAGGAGCTGAGCAGGCACGAATCTCGCAGCTCAGCTGGCAAAAATCAAGGAGCTGAGCAGACTGCCATTAAGTGGCTAAGCAGACTCTAAACACGTGACTCAGCAGGCTTGACACCCGTGACTGAGCACACACGAATCTTGCAGCCCAGCAGACAATACTCCTGGAGCTGAGCAGGCAGGAATCACGCAGCTCAGCAGACAGTAATCAAGGAGCTGAGCAGGCACGAATCACGCAGCTCAGCAGGCAATAATCCTGGAGCTGAGCAAGCAGGAATCACGCAGCTCAGCAGGCAATAATCAAGAAGCAGAGCAGGCAGGAATCAGGCAGCTCAGCAGCCAATAAGCAAGAAGCTAGCAGTCAGGAATCGCGCAGCTCAGCAGGCAATAATCATGGAGCTGAGCTGGCAGGAATCACGCAACTCAGCAGGCAATACTCACGGACCTGAGCAGGCAGGAATCACGCAACTTAGCAGGCAATAATAATTGGAGCTGAAGGCTGTAATGAACTGGATAAGCAGACTCTAATCACGTGATTCAGCCGGCTCCTCTCTGGGGACTGAGCAGGCACTTATTATGCAGCTCAGCAAGCAAAAATCATGGAGCTGAGCAAGCAGGAATCACGCAGCTCAGCAGGCAATAATCATGGAGCTGAGCAAACAGGAATCACGCAGCTCAGCATGCAATAATCAAGAAGCTGAGCAGGCAGGAATCACGCAGCTCAGCAGGCAATAAATATGGAGCTGAGCAAGCAGGAATCACGCAGCTCAGCAGGCAATAATCAAGAAGCTGAGCAGGCAGGAATCACGCAGCTTAGCAGGCAATAATCATGGAGCTGAGCAGACTGTAATGAAGTGGCTAAGCAGACTCTAATCACGTCACTCAGCCGGCTCCTAACCCGGTCTTGAGCAGGCACTAATCACGCAGCTGAGCAGGGACTAATCACACAGCTGATCAGGCACGAGTCAGGCAGCTGAGCAGGGATTAAGCATGCAGCTGAGCAAGCGCTAATCCCTTGATTCAGCAGACCCTGATCACGTGACTGAGCAGGCCCTGATCACGTGGCTGAGCATGCACTGATCACGTGACTGAGCATGCACTGATCACGTGACTGAGAGGCACTGATCACGTGACTGAGAGGCACTGATCACGTGACTGAGCATGCACTGATCACGTGACTGAGAGGCGCTGATCACGTGACTGAGGCGCTGATCACGTGACTGAGAGGCGCTGATCACGTGGCTATCATGCACTGATCACGTGCTTCAGGAGGCAATAATCAAAGAGCTGAGCAGGCACTAATCACTTGGCTAAGAGGGCACTAATCACGGAGAGGAGCAGGAAATCGTCAAGGAGCTGAGCAAACTGTAATGAAGTGGTTAAGCAGACTCTAAACACGTGACGCAGCAGGCTCTACACCCGTGACTGAGCAGACACAATTTGGGCAGCTCAGCAGACACCAATCATGCAGCTCAGCAGGCAATACTCATGGAGCTGAGCAGGCAGGAATCACTCAGCTCAGCAGGCAAAGATCAAGGAGCTGAGCAGGCACGAATCTCGCAGCTCAGCTGGCAAAAATCAAGGAGCTGAGCAGACTGCCATTAAGTGGCTAAGCAGACTCTAAACACGTGACTCAGCAGGCTTGACACCCGTGACTGAGCACACACGAATCTTGCAGCCCAGCAGACAATACTCCTGGAGCTGAGCAGGCAGGAATCACGCAGCTCAGCAGACAGTAATCAAGGAGCTGAGCAGGCACGAATCACGCAGCTCAGCAGGCAATAATCCTGGAGCTGAGCAAGCAGGAATCACGCAGCTCAGCAGGCAATAATCAAGAAGCAGAGCAGGCAGGAATCAGGCAGCTCAGCAGCCAATAAGCAAGAAGCTAGCAGTCAGGAATCGCGCAGCTCAGCAGGCAATAATCATGGAGCTGAGCTGGCAGGAATCACGCAACTCAGCAGGCAATACTCACGGACCTGAGCAGGCAGGAATCACGCAACTTAGCAGGCAATAATAATTGGAGCTGAAGGCTGTAATGAACTGGATAAGCAGACTCTAATCACGTGATTCAGCCGGCTCCTCTCTGGGGACTGAGCAGGCACTTATTATGCAGCTCAGCAAGCAAAAATCATGGAGCTGAGCAAGCAGGAATCACGCAGCTCAGCAGGCAATAATCATGGAGCTGAGCAAACAGGAATCACGCAGCTCAGCATGCAATAATCAAGAAGCTGAGCAGGCAGGAATCACGCAGCTCAGCAGGCAATAAATATGGAGCTGAGCAAGCAGGAATCACGCAGCTCAGCAGGCAATAATCAAGAAGCTGAGCAGGCAGGAATCACGCAGCTTAGCAGGCAATAATCATGGAGCTGAGCAGACTGTAATGAAGTGGCTAAGCAGACTCTAATCACGTCACTCAGCCGGCTCCTAACCCGGTCTTGAGCAGGCACTAATCACGCAGCTGAGCAGGGACTAATCACACAGCTGATCAGGCACGAGTCAGGCAGCTGAGCAGGGATTAAGCATGCAGCTGAGCAAGCGCTAATCCCTTGATTCAGCAGACCCTGATCACGTGACTGAGCAGGCCCTGATCACGTGGCTGAGCATGCACTGATCACGTGACTGAGCATGCACTGATCACGTGACTGAGAGGCACTGATCACGTGACTGAGAGGCACTGATCACGTGACTGAGCATGCACTGATCACGTGACTGAGAGGCGCTGATCACGTGACTGAGGGCGCTGATCACGTGACTGAGAGGCGCTGATCACGTGGCTATCATGCACTGATCACGTGCTTCAGGAGGCAATAATCAAAGAGCTGAGCAGGCACTAATCACTTGGCTAAGAGGGCACTAATCACGGAGAGGAGCAGGAAATCGTCAAGGAGCTGAGCAAACTGTAATGAAGTGGTTAAGCAGACTCTAAACACGTGACGCAGCAGGCTCTACACCCGTGACTGAGCAGACACAATTTGGGCAGCTCAGCAGACACCAATGGTGCAGCTCAGCAGACACACTCATGGAGCTGAGCAGGCAGGAATCACTCAGCTCAGCAGGCAAAGATCAAGGAGCTGAGCAGGCACGAATCTCGCAGCTCAGCTGGCAAAAATCAAGGAGCTGAGCAGACTGCCATTAAGTGGCTAAGCAGACTCTAAACACGTGACTCAGCAGGCTTGACACCCGTGACTGAGCACACACGAATCTTGCAGCCCAGCAGACAATACTCCTGGAGCTGAGCAGGCAGGAATCACGCAGCTCAGCAGACAGTAATCAAGGAGCTGAGCAGGCACGAATCACGCAGCTCAGCAGGCAATAATCCTGGAGCTGAGCAAGCAGGAATCACGCAGCTCAGCAGGCAATAATCAAGAAGCAGAGCAGGCAGGAATCAGGCAGCTCAGCAGCCAATAAGCAAGAAGCTAGCAGTCAGGAATCGCGCAGCTCAGCAGGCAATAATCATGGAGCTGAGCTGGCAGGAATCACGCAACTCAGCAGGCAATACTCACGGACCTGAGCAGGCAGGAATCACGCAACTTAGCAGGCAATAATAATTGGAGCTGAAGGCTGTAATGAACTGGATAAGCAGACTCTAATCACGTGATTCAGCCGGCTCCTCTCTGGGGACTGAGCAGGCACTTATTATGCAGCTCAGCAAGCAAAAATCATGGAGCTGAGCAAGCAGGAATCACGCAGCTCAGCAGGCAATAATCATGGAGCTGAGCAAACAGGAATCACGCAGCTCAGCATGCAATAATCAAGAAGCTGAGCAGGCAGGAATCACGCAGCTCAGCAGGCAATAAATATGGAGCTGAGCAAGCAGGAATCACGCAGCTCAGCAGGCAATAATCAAGAAGCTGAGCAGGCAGGAATCACGCAGCTTAGCAGGCAATAATCATGGAGCTGAGCAGACTGTAATGAAGTGGCTAAGCAGACTCTAATCACGTCACTCAGCCGGCTCCTAACCCGGTCTTGAGCAGGCACTAATCACGCAGCTGAGCAGGGACTAATCACACAGCTGATCAGGCACGAGTCAGGCAGCTGAGCAGGGATTAAGCATGCAGCTGAGCAAGCGCTAATCCCTTGATTCAGCAGACCCTGATCACGTGACTGAGCAGGCCCTGATCACGTGGCTGAGCATGCACTGATCACGTGACTGAGCATGCACTGATCACGTGACTGAGAGGCACTGATCACGTGACTGAGAGGCACTGATCACGTGACTGAGCATGCACTGATCACGTGACTGAGAGGCGCTGATCACGTGACGGAGGGGCGCTGATCACGTGACTGAGAGGCGCTGATCACGTGGCTATCATGCACTGATCACGTGCTTCAGGAGGCAATAATCAAAGAGCTGAGCAGGCACTAATCACTTGGCTAAGAGGGCACTAATCACGGAGAGGAGCAGGAAATCGTCAAGGAGCTGAGCAAACTGTAATGAAGTGGTTAAGCAGACTCTAAACACGTGACGCAGCAGGCTCTACACCCGTGACTGAGCAGACACAATTTGGGCAGCTCAGCAGACACCAATGGTGCAGCTCAGCAGACACCAATCATGCAGCTCAGCAGCTACTCAGCAGGAGCAGGCAATCACTCAGCTCAGCAGGCAAAGATCAAGGAGCTGAGCAGGCACGAATCTCGCAGCTCAGCTGGCAAAAATCAAGGAGCTGAGCAGACTGCCATTAAGTGGCTAAGCAGACTCTAAACACGTGACTCAGCAGGCTTGACACCCGTGACTGAGCACACACGAATCTTGCAGCCCAGCAGACAATACTCCTGGAGCTGAGCAGGCAGGAATCACGCAGCTCAGCAGACAGTAATCAAGGAGCTGAGCAGGCACGAATCACGCAGCTCAGCAGGCAATAATCCTGGAGCTGAGCAAGCAGGAATCACGCAGCTCAGCAGGCAATAATCAAGAAGCAGAGCAGGCAGGAATCAGGCAGCTCAGCAGCCAATAAGCAAGAAGCTAGCAGTCAGGAATCGCGCAGCTCAGCAGGCAATAATCATGGAGCTGAGCTGGCAGGAATCACGCAACTCAGCAGGCAATACTCACGGACCTGAGCAGGCAGGAATCACGCAACTTAGCAGGCAATAATAATTGGAGCTGAAGGCTGTAATGAACTGGATAAGCAGACTCTAATCACGTGATTCAGCCGGCTCCTCTCTGGGGACTGAGCAGGCACTTATTATGCAGCTCAGCAAGCAAAAATCATGGAGCTGAGCAAGCAGGAATCACGCAGCTCAGCAGGCAATAATCATGGAGCTGAGCAAACAGGAATCACGCAGCTCAGCATGCAATAATCAAGAAGCTGAGCAGGCAGGAATCACGCAGCTCAGCAGGCAATAAATATGGAGCTGAGCAAGCAGGAATCACGCAGCTCAGCAGGCAATAATCAAGAAGCTGAGCAGGCAGGAATCACGCAGCTTAGCAGGCAATAATCATGGAGCTGAGCAGACTGTAATGAAGTGGCTAAGCAGACTCTAATCACGTCACTCAGCCGGCTCCTAACCCGGTCTTGAGCAGGCACTAATCACGCAGCTGAGCAGGGACTAATCACACAGCTGATCAGGCACGAGTCAGGCAGCTGAGCAGGGATTAAGCATGCAGCTGAGCAAGCGCTAATCCCTTGATTCAGCAGACCCTGATCACGTGACTGAGCAGGCCCTGATCACGTGGCTGAGCATGCACTGATCACGTGACTGAGCATGCACTGATCACGTGACTGAGAGGCACTGATCACGTGACTGAGAGGCACTGATCACGTGACTGAGCATGCACTGATCACGTGACTGAGAGGCACTGATCACGTGACTGAGAGGCGCTGATCACGTGACTGAGGGGCGCTGATCACGTGACTGAGAGGCGCTGATCACGTGGCTATCATGCACTGATCACGTGCTTCAGGAGGCAATAATCAAAGAGCTGAGCAGGCACTAATCACTTGGCTAAGAGGGCACTAATCACGGAGAGGAGCAGGAAATCGTCAAGGAGCTGAGCAAACTGTAATGAAGTGGTTAAGCAGACTCTAAGCACGTGACGCAGCAGGCTCTACACCCGTGACTGAGCAGACACAATTTGGGCAGCTCAGCAGACACCAATGGTGCAGCTCAGCAGACAATACTCATGGAGCTGAGCAGGCAGGAATCACTCAGCTCAGCAGGCAAAGATCAAGGAGCTGAGCAGGCACGAATCTCGCAGCTCAGCTGGCAAAAATCAAGGAGCTGAGCAGACTGCCATTAAGTGGCTAAGCAGACTCTAAACACGTGACTCAGCAGGCTTGACACCCGTGACTGAGCACACACGAATCTTGCAGCCCAGCAGACAATACTCCTGGAGCTGAGCAGGCAGGAATCACGCAGCTCAGCAGACAGTAATCAAGGAGCTGAGCAGGCACGAATCACGCAGCTCAGCAGGCAATAATCCTGGAGCTGAGCAAGCAGGAATCACGCAGCTCAGCAGGCAATAATCAAGAAGCAGAGCAGGCAGGAATCAGGCAGCTCAGCAGCCAATAAGCAAGAAGCTAGCAGTCAGGAATCGCGCAGCTCAGCAGGCAATAATCATGGAGCTGAGCTGGCAGGAATCACGCAACTCAGCAGGCAATACTCACGGACCTGAGCAGGCAGGAATCACGCAACTTAGCAGGCAATAATAATTGGAGCTGAAGGCTGTAATGAACTGGATAAGCAGACTCTAATCACGTGATTCAGCCGGCTCCTCTCTGGGGACTGAGCAGGCACTTATTATGCAGCTCAGCAAGCAAAAATCATGGAGCTGAGCAAGCAGGAATCACGCAGCTCAGCAGGCAATAATCATGGAGCTGAGCAAACAGGAATCACGCAGCTCAGCATGCAATAATCAAGAAGATGAGCAGGCAGGAATCACGCAGCTCAGCAGGCAATAAATATGGAGCTGAGCAAGCAGGAATCACGCAGCTCAGCAGGCAATAATCAAGAAGCTGAGCAGGCAGGAATCACGCAGCTTAGCAGGCAATAATCATGGAGCTGAGCAGACTGTAATGAAGTGGCTAAGCAGACTCTAATCACGTCACTCAGCCGGCTCCTAACCCGGTCTTGAGCAGGCACTAATCACGCAGCTGAGCAGGGACTAATCACACAGCTGATCAGGCACGAGTCAGGCAGCTGAGCAGGGATTAAGCATGCAGCTGAGCAAGCGCTAATCCCTTGATTCAGCAGACCCTGATCACGTGACTGAGCAGGCCCTGATCACGTGGCTGAGCATGCACTGATCACGTGACTGAGCATGCACTGATCACGTGACTGAGAGGCACTGATCACGTGACTGAGAGGCACTGATCACGTGACTGAGCATGCACTGATCACGTGACTGAGAGGCACTGATCACGTGACTGAGCGCTGATCACGTGACTGAGAGGCGCTGATCACGTGGCTATCATGCACTGATCACGTGCTTCAGGAGGCAATAATCAAAGAGCTGAGCAGGCACTAATCACTTGGCTAAGAGGGCACTAATCACGGAGAGGAGCAGGAAATCGTCAAGGAGCTGAGCAAACTGTAATGAAGTGGTTAAGCAGACTCTAAACACGTGACGCAGCAGGCTCTACACCCGTGACTGAGCAGACACAATTTGGGCAGCTCAGCAGACACCAATGGTGCAGCTCAGCAGGCAATACTCATGGAGCTGAGCAGGCAGGAATCACTCAGCTCAGCAGGCAAAGATCAAGGAGCTGAGCAGGCACGAATCTCGCAGCTCAGCTGGCAAAAATCAAGGAGCTGAGCAGACTGCCATTAAGTGGCTAAGCAGACTCTAAACACGTGACTCAGCAGGCTTGACACCCGTGACTGAGCACACACGAATCTTGCAGCCCAGCAGACAATACTCCTGGAGCTGAGCAGGCAGGAATCACGCAGCTCAGCAGACAGTAATCAAGGAGCTGAGCAGGCACGAATCACGCAGCTCAGCAGGCAATAATCCTGGAGCTGAGCAAGCAGGAATCACGCAGCTCAGCAGGCAATAATCAAGAAGCAGAGCAGGCAGGAATCAGGCAGCTCAGCAGCCAATAAGCAAGAAGCTAGCAGTCAGGAATCGCGCAGCTCAGCAGGCAATAATCATGGAGCTGAGCTGGCAGGAATCACGCAACTCAGCAGGCAATACTCACGGACCTGAGCAGGCAGGAATCACGCAACTTAGCAGGCAATAATAATTGGAGCTGAAGGCTGTAATGAACTGGATAAGCAGACTCTAATCACGTGATTCAGCCGGCTCCTCTCTGGGGACTGAGCAGGCACTTATTATGCAGCTCAGCAAGCAAAAATCATGGAGCTGAGCAAGCAGGAATCACGCAGCTCAGCAGGCAATAATCATGGAGCTGAGCAAACAGGAATCACGCAGCTCAGCATGCAATAATCAAGAAGCTGAGCAGGCAGGAATCACGCAGCTCAGCAGGCAATAAATATGGAGCTGAGCAAGCAGGAATCACGCAGCTCAGCAGGCAATAATCAAGAAGCTGAGCAGGCAGGAATCACGCAGCTTAGCAGGCAATAATCATGGAGCTGAGCAGACTGTAATGAAGTGGCTAAGCAGACTCTAATCACGTCACTCAGCCGGCTCCTAACCCGGTCTTGAGCAGGCACTAATCACGCAGCTGAGCAGGGACTAATCACACAGCTGATCAGGCACGAGTCAGGCAGCTGAGCAGGGATTAAGCATGCAGCTGAGCAAGCGCTAATCCCTTGATTCAGCAGACCCTGATCACGTGACTGAGCAGGCCCTGATCACGTGGCTGAGCATGCACTGATCACGTGACTGAGCATGCACTGATCACGTGACTGAGAGGCACTGATCACGTGACTGAGAGGCACTGATCACGTGACTGAGCATGCACTGATCACGTGACTGAGAGGCACTGATCACGTGACTGAGAGGCGCTGATCACGTGACTGAGGGGCGCTGATCACGTGACTGAGAGGCGCTGATCACGTGGCTATCATGCACTGATCACGTGCTTCAGGAGGCAATAATCAAAGAGCTGAGCAGGCACTAATCACTTGGCTAAGAGGGCACTAATCACGGAGAGGAGCAGGAAATCGTCAAGGAGCTGAGCAAACTGTAATGAAGTGGTTAAGCAGACTCTAAACACGTGACGCAGCAGGCTCTACACCCGTGACTGAGCAGACACAATTTGGGCAGCTCAGCAGACACCAATGGTGCAGCTCAGCAGACACCAATCATGCAGCTCAGCAGGCAATACTCATGGAGCTGAGCAGGCAGGAATCACTCAGCTCAGCAGGCAAAGATCAAGGAGCTGAGCAGGCACGAATCTCGCAGCTCAGCTGGCAAAAATCAAGGAGCTGAGCAGACTGCCATTAAGTGGCTAAGCAGACTCTAAACACGTGACTCAGCAGGCTTGACACCCGTGACTGAGCACACACGAATCTTGCAGCCCAGCAGACAATACTCCTGGAGCTGAGCAGGCAGGAATCACGCAGCTCAGCAGACAGTAATCAAGGAGCTGAGCAGGCACGAATCACGCAGCTCCGCAGGCAATAATCCTGGAGCTGAGCAAGCAGGAATCACGCAGCTCAGCAGGCAATAATCAAGAAGCAGAGCAGGCAGGAATCAGGCAGCTCAGCAGCCAATAAGCAAGAAGCTAGCAGTCAGGAATCGCGCAGCTCAGCAGGCAATAATCATGGAGCTGAGCTGGCAGGAATCACGCAACTCAGCAGGCAATACTCACGGACCTGAGCAGGCAGGAATCACGCAACTTAGCAGGCAATAATAATTGGAGCTGAAGGCTGTAATGAACTGGATAAGCAGACTCTAATCACGTGATTCAGCCGGCTCCTCTCTGGGGACTGAGCAGGCACTTATTATGCAGCTCAGCAAGCAAAAATCATGGAGCTGAGCAAGCAGGAATCACGCAGCTCAGCAGGCAATAATCATGGAGCTGAGCAAACAGGAATCACGCAGCTCAGCATGCAATAATCAAGAAGCTGAGCAGGCAGGAATCACGCAGCTCAGCAGGCAATAAATATGGAGCTGAGCAAGCAGGAATCACGCAGCTCAGCAGGCAATAATCAAGAAGCTGAGCAGGCAGGAATCACGCAGCTTAGCAGGCAATAATCATGGAGCTGAGCAGACTGTAATGAAGTGGCTAAGCAGACTCTAATCACGTCACTCAGCCGGCTCCTAACCCGGTCTTGAGCAGGCACTAATCACGCAGCTGAGCAGGGACTAATCACACAGCTGATCAGGCACGAGTCAGGCAGCTGAGCAGGGATTAAGCATGCAGCTGAGCAAGCGCTAATCCCTTGATTCAGCAGACCCTGATCACGTGACTGAGCAGGCCCTGATCACGTGGCTGAGCATGCACTGATCACGTGACTGAGCATGCACTGATCACGTGACTGAGAGGCACTGATCACGTGACTGAGAGGCACTGATCACGTGACTGAGCATGCACTGATCACGTGACTGAGAGGCACTGATCACGTGACTGAGAGGCGCTGATCACGTGACTGAGGGGCGCTGATCACGTGACTGAGAGGCGCTGATCACGTGGCTATCATGCACTGATCACGTGCTTCAGGAGGCAATAATCAAAGAGCTGAGCAGGCACTAATCACTTGGCTAAGAGGGCACTAATCACGGAGAGGAGCAGGAAATCGTCAAGGAGCTGAGCAAACTGTAATGAAGTGGTTAAGCAGACTCTAAACACGTGACGCAGCAGGCTCTACACCCGTGACTGAGCAGACACAATTTGGGCAGCTCAGCAGACACCAATGGTGCAGCTCAGCAGACACCAATCATGCAGCTCAGCAGGCAATACTCATGGAGCTGAGCAGGCAGGAATCACTCAGCTCAGCAGGCAAAGATCAAGGAGCTGAGCAGGCACGAATCTCGCAGCTCAGCTGGCAAAAATCAAGGAGCTGAGCAGACTGCCATTAAGTGGCTAAGCAGACTCTAAACACGTGACTCAGCAGGCTTGACACCCGTGACTGAGCACACACGAATCTTGCAGCCCAGCAGACAATACTCCTGGAGCTGAGCAGGCAGGAATCACGCAGCTCAGCAGACAGTAATCAAGGAGCTGAGCAGGCACGAATCACGCAGCTCAGCAGGCAATAATCCTGGAGCTGAGCAAGCAGGAATCACGCAGCTCAGCAGGCAATAATCAAGAAGCAGAGCAGGCAGGAATCAGGCAGCTCAGCAGCCAATAAGCAAGAAGCTAGCAGTCAGGAATCGCGCAGCTCAGCAGGCAATAATCATGGAGCTGAGCTGGCAGGAATCACGCAACTCAGCAGGCAATACTCACGGACCTGAGCAGGCAGGAATCACGCAACTTAGCAGGCAATAATAATTGGAGCTGAAGGCTGTAATGAACTGGATAAGCAGACTCTAATCACGTGATTCAGCCGGCTCCTCTCTGGGGACTGAGCAGGCACTTATTATGCAGCTCAGCAAGCAAAAATCATGGAGCTGAGCAAGCAGGAATCACGCAGCTCAGCAGGCAATAATCATGGAGCTGAGCAAACAGGAATCACGCAGCTCAGCATGCAATAATCAAGAAGCTGAGCAGGCAGGAATCACGCAGCTCAGCAGGCAATAAATATGGAGCTGAGCAAGCAGGAATCACGCAGCTCAGCAGGCAATAATCAAGAAGCTGAGCAGGCAGGAATCACGCAGCTTAGCAGGCAATAATCATGGAGCTGAGCAGACTGTAATGAAGTGGCTAAGCAGACTCTAATCACGTCACTCAGCCGGCTCCTAACCCGGTCTTGAGCAGGCACTAATCACGCAGCTGAGCAGGGACTAATCACACAGCTGATCAGGCACGAGTCAGGCAGCTGAGCAGGGATTAAGCATGCAGCTGAGCAAGCGCTAATCCCTTGATTCAGCAGACCCTGATCACGTGACTGAGCAGGCCCTGATCACGTGGCTGAGCATGCACTGATCACGTGACTGAGCATGCACTGATCACGTGACTGAGAGGCACTGATCACGTGACTGAGAGGCACTGATCACGTGACTGAGCATGCACTGATCACGTGACTGAGAGGCACTGATCACGTGACTGAGAGGCGCTGATCACGTGACTGAGGGGCTGATCACGTGACTGAGAGGCGCTGATCACGTGGCTATCATGCACTGATCACGTGCTTCAGGAGGCAATAATCAAAGAGCTGAGCAGGCACTAATCACTTGGCTAAGAGGGCACTAATCACGGAGAGGAGCAGGAAATCGTCAAGGAGCTGAGCAAACTGTAATGAAGTGGTTAAGCAGACTCTAAACACGTGACGCAGCAGGCTCTACACCCGTGACTGAGCAGACACAATTTGGGCAGCTCAGCAGACACCAATGGTGCAGCTCAGCAGACACCAATCATGCAGCTCAGCAGGCAATACTCATGGAGCTGAGCAGGCAGGAATCACTCAGCTCAGCAGGCAAAGATCAAGGAGCTGAGCAGGCACGAATCTCGCAGCTCAGCTGGCAAAAATCAAGGAGCTGAGCAGACTGCCATTAAGTGGCTAAGCAGACTCTAAACACGTGACTCAGCAGGCTTGACACCCGTGACTGAGCACACACGAATCTTGCAGCCCAGCAGACAATACTCCTGGAGCTGAGCAGGCAGGAATCACGCAGCTCAGCAGACAGTAATCAAGGAGCTGAGCAGGCACGAATCACGCAGCTCAGCAGGCAATAATCCTGGAGCTGAGCAAGCAGGAATCACGCAGCTCAGCAGGCAATAATCAAGAAGCAGAGCAGGCAGGAATCAGGCAGCTCAGCAGCCAATAAGCAAGAAGCTAGCAGTCAGGAATCGCGCAGCTCAGCAGGCAATAATCATGGAGCTGAGCTGGCAGGAATCACGCAACTCAGCAGGCAATACTCACGGACCTGAGCAGGCAGGAATCACGCAACTTAGCAGGCAATAATAATTGGAGCTGAAGGCTGTAATGAACTGGATAAGCAGACTCTAATCACGTGATTCAGCCGGCTCCTCTCTGGGGACTGAGCAGGCACTTATTATGCAGCTCAGCAAGCAAAAATCATGGAGCTGAGCAAGCAGGAATCACGCAGCTCAGCAGGCAATAATCATGGAGCTGAGCAAACAGGAATCACGCAGCTCAGCATGCAATAATCAAGAAGCTGAGCAGGCAGGAATCACGCAGCTCAGCAGGCAATAAATATGGAGCTGAGCAAGCAGGAATCACGCAGCTCAGCAGGCAATAATCAAGAAGCTGAGCAGGCAGGAATCACGCAGCTTAGCAGGCAATAATCATGGAGCTGAGCAGACTGTAATGAAGTGGCTAAGCAGACTCTAATCACGTCACTCAGCCGGCTCCTAACCCGGTCTTGAGCAGGCACTAATCACGCAGCTGAGCAGGGACTAATCACACAGCTGATCAGGCACGAGTCAGGCAGCTGAGCAGGGATTAAGCATGCAGCTGAGCAAGCGCTAATCCCTTGATTCAGCAGACCCTGATCACGTGACTGAGCAGGCCCTGATCACGTGGCTGAGCATGCACTGATCACGTGACTGAGCATGCACTGATCACGTGACTGAGAGGCACTGATCACGTGACTGAGAGGCACTGATCACGTGACTGAGCATGCACTGATCACGTGACTGAGAGGCACTGATCACGTGACTGAGAGGCGCTGATCACGTGACTGAGGGGCGCTGATCACGTGACTGAGAGGCGCTGATCACGTGGCTATCATGCACTGATCACGTGCTTCAGGAGGCAATAATCAAAGAGCTGAGCAGGCACTAATCACTTGGCTAAGAGGGCACTAATCACGGAGAGGAGCAGGAAATCGTCAAGGAGCTGAGCAAACTGTAATGAAGTGGTTAAGCAGACTCTAAACACGTGACGCAGCAGGCTCTACACCCGTGACTGAGCAGACACAATTTGGGCAGCTCAGCAGACACCAATGGTGCAGCTCAGCAGACACCAATCATGCAGCTCAGCAGGCAATACTCATGGAGCTGAGCAGGCAGGAATCACTCAGCTCAGCAGGCAAAGATCAAGGAGCTGAGCAGGCACGAATCTCGCAGCTCAGCTGGCAAAAATCAAGGAGCTGAGCAGACTGCCATTAAGTGGCTAAGCAGACTCTAAACACGTGACTCAGCAGGCTTGACACCCGTGACTGAGCACACACGAATCTTGCAGCCCAGCAGACAATACTCCTGGAGCTGAGCAGGCAGGAATCACGCAGCTCAGCAGACAGTAATCAAGGAGCTGAGCAGGCACGAATCACGCAGCTCAGCAGGCAATAATCCTGGAGCTGAGCAAGCAGGAATCACGCAGCTCAGCAGGCAATAATCAAGAAGCAGAGCAGGCAGGAATCAGGCAGCTCAGCAGCCAATAAGCAAGAAGCTAGCAGTCAGGAATCGCGCAGCTCAGCAGGCAATAATCATGGAGCTGAGCTGGCAGGAATCACGCAACTCAGCAGGCAATACTCACGGACCTGAGCAGGCAGGAATCACGCAACTTAGCAGGCAATAATAATTGGAGCTGAAGGCTGTAATGAACTGGATAAGCAGACTCTAATCACGTGATTCAGCCGGCTCCTCTCTGGGGACTGAGCAGGCACTTATTATGCAGCTCAGCAAGCAAAAATCATGGAGCTGAGCAAGCAGGAATCACGCAGCTCAGCAGGCAATAATCATGGAGCTGAGCAAACAGGAATCACGCAGCTCAGCATGCAATAATCAAGAAGCTGAGCAGGCAGGAATCACGCAGCTCAGCAGGCAATAAATATGGAGCTGAGCAAGCAGGAATCACGCAGCTCAGCAGGCAATAATCAAGAAGCTGAGCAGGCAGGAATCACGCAGCTTAGCAGGCAATAATCATGGAGCTGAGCAGACTGTAATGAAGTGGCTAAGCAGACTCTAATCACGTCACTCAGCCGGCTCCTAACCCGGTCTTGAGCAGGCACTAATCACGCAGCTGAGCAGGGACTAATCACACAGCTGATCAGGCACGAGTCAGGCAGCTGAGCAGGGATTAAGCATGCAGCTGAGCAAGCGCTAATCCCTTGATTCAGCAGACCCTGATCACGTGACTGAGCAGGCCCTGATCACGTGGCTGAGCATGCACTGATCACGTGACTGAGCATGCACTGATCACGTGACTGAGAGGCACTGATCACGTGACTGAGAGGCACTGATCACGTGACTGAGCATGCACTGATCACGTGACTGAGAGGCACTGATCACGTGACTGAGAGGCGCTGATCACGTGACTGAGGGGCGCTGATCACGTGACTGAGAGGCGCTGATCACGTGGCTATCATGCACTGATCACGTGCTTCAGGAGGCAATAATCAAAGAGCTGAGCAGGCACTAATCACTTGGCTAAGAGGGCACTAATCACGGAGAGGAGCAGGAAATCGTCAAGGAGCTGAGCAAACTGTAATGAAGTGGTTAAGCAGACTCTAAACACGTGACGCAGCAGGCTCTACACCCGTGACTGAGCAGACACAATTTGGGCAGCTCAGCAGACACCAATGGTGCAGCTCAGCAGACACCAATCATGCAGCTCAGCAGGCAATACTCATGGAGCTGAGCAGGCAGGAATCACTCAGCTCAGCAGGCAAAGATCAAGGAGCTGAGCAGGCACGAATCTCGCAGCTCAGCTGGCAAAAATCAAGGAGCTGAGCAGACTGCCATTAAGTGGCTAAGCAGACTCTAAACACGTGACTCAGCAGGCTTGACACCCGTGACTGAGCACACACGAATCTTGCAGCCCAGCAGACAATACTCCTGGAGCTGAGCAGGCAGGAATCACGCAGCTCAGCAGACAGTAATCAAGGAGCTGAGCAGGCACGAATCACGCAGCTCAGCAGGCAATAATCCTGGAGCTGAGCAAGCAGGAATCACGCAGCTCAGCAGGCAATAATCAAGAAGCAGAGCAGGCAGGAATCAGGCAGCTCAGCAGCCAATAAGCAAGAAGCTAGCAGTCAGGAATCGCGCAGCTCAGCAGGCAATAATCATGGAGCTGAGCTGGCAGGAATCACGCAACTCAGCAGGCAATACTCACGGACCTGAGCAGGCAGGAATCACGCAACTTAGCAGGCAATAATAATTGGAGCTGAAGGCTGTAATGAACTGGATAAGCAGACTCTAATCACGTGATTCAGCCGGCTCCTCTCTGGGGACTGAGCAGGCACTTATTATGCAGCTCAGCAAGCAAAAATCATGGAGCTGAGCAAGCAGGAATCACGCAGCTCAGCAGGCAATAATCATGGAGCTGAGCATCACGCAGCTCAGCATGCAATAATCAAGAAGCTGAGCAGGCAGGAATCACGCAGCTCAGCAGGCAATAAATATGGAGCTGAGCAAGCAGGAATCACGCAGCTCAGCAGGCAATAATCAAGAAGCTGAGCAGGCAGGAATCACGCAGCTTAGCAGGCAATAATCATGGAGCTGAGCAGACTGTAATGAAGTGGCTAAGCAGACTCTAATCACGTCACTCAGCCGGCTCCTAACCCGGTCTTGAGCAGGCACTAATCACGCAGCTGAGCAGGGACTAATCACACAGCTGATCAGGCACGAGTCAGGCAGCTGAGCAGGGATTAAGCATGCAGCTGAGCAAGCGCTAATCCCTTGATTCAGCAGACCCTGATCACGTGACTGAGCAGGCCCTGATCACGTGGCTGAGCATGCACTGATCACGTGACTGAGCATGCACTGATCACGTGACTGAGAGGCACTGATCACGTGACTGAGAGGCACTGATCACGTGACTGAGCATGCACTGATCACGTGACTGAGAGGCACTGATCACGTGACTGAGAGGCGCTGATCACGTGACTGAGGGGCGCTGATCACGTGACTGAGAGGCGCTGATCACGTGGCTATCATGCACTGATCACGTGCTTCAGGAGGCAATAATCAAAGAGCTGAGCAGGCACTAATCACTTGGCTAAGAGGGCACTAATCACGGAGAGGAGCAGGAAATCGTCAAGGAGCTGAGCAAACTGTAATGAAGTGGTTAAGCAGACTCTAAACACGTGACGCAGCAGGCTCTACACCCGTGACTGAGCAGACACAATTTGGGCAGCTCAGCAGACACCAATGGTGCAGCTCAGCAGACACCAATCATGCAGCTCAGCAGGCAATACTCATGGAGCTGAGCAGGCAGGAATCACTCAGCTCAGCAGGCAAAGATCAAGGAGCTGAGCAGGCACGAATCTCGCAGCTCAGCTGGCAAAAATCAAGGAGCTGAGCAGACTGCCATTAAGTGGCTAAGCAGACTCTAAACACGTGACTCAGCAGGCTTGACACCCGTGACTGAGCACACACGAATCTTGCAGCCCAGCAGACAATACTCCTGGAGCTGAGCAGGCAGGAATCACGCAGCTCAGCAGACAGTAATCAAGGAGCTGAGCAGGCACGAATCACGCAGCTCAGCAGGCAATAATCCTGGAGCTGAGCAAGCAGGAATCACGCAGCTCAGCAGGCAATAATCAAGAAGCAGAGCAGGCAGGAATCAGGCAGCTCAGCAGCCAATAAGCAAGAAGCTAGCAGTCAGGAATCGCGCAGCTCAGCAGGCAATAATCATCAGCTGGCACACTGAGCAGGCAGGAATCACGCAACTTAGCAGGCAATAATAATTGGAGCTGAAGGCTGTAATGAACTGGATAAGCAGACTCTAATCACGTGATTCAGCCGGCTCCTCTCTGGGGACTGAGCAGGCACTTATTATGCAGCTCAGCAAGCAAAAATCATGGAGCTGAGCAAGCAGGAATCACGCAGCTCAGCAGGCAATAATCATGGAGCTGAGCAAACAGGAATCACGCAGCTCAGCATGCAATAATCAAGAAGCTGAGCAGGCAGGAATCACGCAGCTCAGCAGGCAATAAATATGGAGCTGAGCAAGCAGGAATCACGCAGCTCAGCAGGCAATAATCAAGAAGCTGAGCAGGCAGGAATCACGCAGCTTAGCAGGCAATAATCATGGAGCTGAGCAGACTGTAATGAAGTGGCTAAGCAGACTCTAATCACGTCACTCAGCCGGCTCCTAACCCGGTCTTGAGCAGGCACTAATCACGCAGCTGAGCAGGGACTAATCACACAGCTGATCAGGCACGAGTCAGGCAGCTGAGCAGGGATTAAGCATGCAGCTGAGCAAGCGCTAATCCCTTGATTCAGCAGACCCTGATCACGTGACTGAGCAGGCCCTGATCACGTGGCTGAGCATGCACTGATCACGTGACTGAGCATGCACTGATCACGTGACTGAGAGGCACTGATCACGTGACTGAGAGGCACTGATCACGTGACTGAGCATGCACTGATCACGTGACTGAGAGGCACTGATCACGTGACTGAGAGGCGCTGATCACGTGACTGAGGGGCGCTGATCACGTGACTGAGAGGCGCTGATCACGTGGCTATCATGCACTGATCACGTGCTTCAGGAGGCAATAATCAAAGAGCTGAGCAGGCACTAATCACTTGGCTAAGAGGGCACTAATCACGGAGAGGAGCAGGAAATCGTCAAGGAGCTGAGCAAACTGTAATGAAGTGGTTAAGCAGACTCTAAACACGTGACGCAGCAGGCTCTACACCCGTGACTGAGCAGACACAATTTGGGCAGCTCAGCAGACACCAATGGTGCAGCTCAGCAGACACCAATCATGCAGCTCAGCAGGCAATACTCATGGAGCTGAGCAGGCAGGAATCACTCAGCTCAGCAGGCAAAGATCAAGGAGCTGAGCAGGCACGAATCTCGCAGCTCAGCTGGCAAAAATCAAGGAGCTGAGCAGACTGCCATTAAGTGGCTAAGCAGACTCTAAACACGTGACTCAGCAGGCTTGACACCCGTGACTGAGCACACACGAATCTTGCAGCCCAGCAGACAATACTCCTGGAGCTGAGCAGGCAGGAATCACGCAGCTCAGCAGACAGTAATCAAGGAGCTGAGCAGGCACGAATCACGCAGCTCCGCAGGCAATAATCCTGGAGCTGAGCAAGCAGGAATCACGCAGCTCAGCAGGCAATAATCAAGAAGCAGAGCAGGCAGGAATCAGGCAGCTCAGCAGCCAATAAGCAAGAAGCTAGCAGTCAGGAATCGCGCAGCTCAGCAGGCAATAATCATGGAGCTGAGCTGGCAGGAATCACGCAACTCAGCAGGCAATACTCACGGACCTGAGCAGGCAGGAATCACGCAACTTAGCAGGCAATAATAATTGGAGCTGAAGGCTGTAATGAACTGGATAAGCAGACTCTAATCACGTGATTCAGCCGGCTCCTCTCTGGAGACTGAGCAGGCACTTATTATGCAGCTCAGCAAGCAAAAATCATGGAGCTGAGCAAGCAGGAATCACGCAGCTCAGCAGGCAATAATCATGGAGCTGAGCAAACAGGAATCACGCAGCTCAGCATGCAATAATCAAGAAGCTGAGCAGGCAGGAATCACGCAGCTCAGCAGGCAATAAATATGGAGCTGAGCAAGCAGGAATCACGCAGCTCAGCAGGCAATAATCAAGAAGCTGAGCAGGCAGGAATCACGCAGCTTAGCAGGCAATAATCATGGAGCTGAGCAGACTGTAATGAAGTGGCTAAGCAGACTCTAATCACGTCACTCAGCCGGCTCCTAACCCGGTCTTGAGCAGGCACTAATCACGCAGCTGAGCAGGGACTAATCACACAGCTGATCAGGCACGAGTCAGGCAGCTGAGCAGGGATTAAGCATGCAGCTGAGCAAGCGCTAATCCCTTGATTCAGCAGACCCTGATCACGTGACTGAGCAGGCCCTGATCACGTGGCTGAGCATGCACTGATCACGTGACTGAGCATGCACTGATCACGTGACTGAGAGGCACTGATCACGTGACTGAGAGGCACTGATCACGTGACTGAACATGCACTGATCACGTGACTGAGAGGCACTGATCACGTGACTGAGAGGCGCTGATCACGTGACTGAGGGGCGCTGATCACGTGACTGAGAGGCGCTGATCACGTGGCTATCATGCACTGATCACGTGCTTCAGGAGGCAATAATCAAAGAGCTGAGCAGGCACTAATCACTTGGCTAAGAGGGCACTAATCACGGAGAGGAGCAGGAAATCGTCAAGGAGCTGAGCAAACTGTAATGAAGTGGTTAAGCAGACTCTAAACACGTGACGCAGCAGGCTCTACACCCGTGACTGAGCAGACACAATTTGGGCAGCTCAGCAGACACCAATGGTGCAGCTCAGCAGACACCAATCATGCAGCTCAGCAGGCAATACTCATGGAGCTGAGCAGGCAGGAATCACTCAGCTCAGCAGGCAAAGATCAAGGAGCTGAGCAGGCACGAATCTCGCAGCTCAGCTGGCAAAAATCAAGGAGCTGAGCAGACTGCCATTAAGTGGCTAAGCAGACTCTAAACACGTGACTCAGCAGGCTTGACACCCGTGACTGAGCACACACGAATCTTGCAGCCCAGCAGACAATACTCCTGGAGCTGAGCAGGCAGGAATCACGCAGCTCAGCAGACAGTAATCAAGGAGCTGAGCAGGCACGAATCACGCAGCTCCGCAGGCAATAATCCTGGAGCTGAGCAAGCAGGAATCACGCAGCTCAGCAGGCAATAATCAAGAAGCAGAGCAGGCAGGAATCAGGCAGCTCAGCAGCCAATAAGCAAGAAGCTAGCAGTCAGGAATCGCGCAGCTCAGCAGGCAATAATCATGGAGCTGAGCTGGCAGGAATCACGCAACTCAGCAGGCAATACTCACGGACCTGAGCAGGCAGGAATCACGCAACTTAGCAGGCAATAATAATTGGAGCTGAAGGCTGTAATGAACTGGATAAGCAGACTCTAATCACGTGATTCAGCCGGCTCCTCTCTGGGGACTGAGCAGGCACTTATTATGCAGCTCAGCAGGCAGCAAAATCATGGAGCTGAGCAAACAGGAATCACGCAGCTCAGCATGCAATAATCAAGAAGCTGAGCAGGCAGGAATCACGCAGCTCAGCAGGCAATAAATATGGAGCTGAGCAAGCAGGAATCACGCAGCTCAGCAGGCAATAATCAAGAAGCTGAGCAGGCAGGAATCACGCAGCTTAGCAGGCAATAATCATGGAGCTGAGCAGACTGTAATGAAGTGGCTAAGCAGACTCTAATCACGTCACTCAGCCGGCTCCTAACCCGGTCTTGAGCAGGCACTAATCACGCAGCTGAGCAGGGACTAATCACACAGCTGATCAGGCACGAGTCAGGCAGCTGAGCAGGGATTAAGCATGCAGCTGAGCAAGCGCTAATCCCTTGATTCAGCAGACCCTGATCACGTGACTGAGCAGGCCCTGATCACGTGGCTGAGCATGCACTGATCACGTGACTGAGCATGCACTGATCACGTGACTGAGAGGCACTGATCACGTGACTGAGAGGCACTGATCACGTGACTGAGCATGCACTGATCACGTGACTGAGAGGCACTGATCACGTGACTGAGAGGCGCTGATCACGTGACTGAGGGCGCTGATCACGTGACTGAGAGGCGCTGATCACGTGGCTATCATGCACTGATCACGTGCTTCAGGAGGCAATAATCAAAGAGCTGAGCAGGCACTAATCACTTGGCTAAGAGGGCACTAATCACGGAGAGGAGCAGGAAATCGTCAAGGAGCTGAGCAAACTGTAATGAAGTGGTTAAGCAGACTCTAAACACGTGACGCAGCAGGCTCTACACCCGTGACTGAGCAGACACAATTTGGGCAGCTCAGCAGACACCAATAGTGCAGCTCAGCAGACACCAATCATGCAGCTCAGCAGGCAATACTCATGGAGCTGAGCAGGCAGGAATCACTCAGCTCAGCAGGCAAAGATCAAGGAGCTGAGCAGGCACGAATCTCGCAGCTCAGCTGGCAAAAATCAAGGAGCTGAGCAGACTGCCATTAAGTGGCTAAGCAGACTCTAAACACGTGACTCAGCAGGCTTGACACCCGTGACTGAGCACACACGAATCTTGCAGCCCAGCAGACAATACTCCTGGAGCTGAGCAGGCAGGAATCACGCAGCTCAGCAGACAGTAATCAAGGAGCTGAGCAGGCACGAATCACGCAGCTCCGCAGGCAATAATCCTGGAGCTGAGCAAGCAGGAATCACGCAGCTCAGCAGGCAATAATCAAGAAGCAGAGCAGGCAGGAATCAGGCAGCTCAGCAGCCAATAAGCAAGAAGCTAGCAGTCAGGAATCGCGCAGCTCAGCAGGCAATAATCACGGAGCTGAGCAGGCAGGAATCACGCAACTTAGCAGGCAATAACAATTGGAGCTGAAGGCTGTAATGAACTGGATAAGCAGACTCTAATCACGTGATTCAGCCGGCTCCTCTCTGGGGACTGAGCAGGCACTTATTATGCAGCTCAGCAAGCAAAAATCATGGAGCTGAGCAAGCAGGAATCACGCAGCTCAGCAGGCAATAATCATGGAGCTGAGCAAACAGGAATCACGCAGCTCAGCATGCAATAATCAAGAAGCTGAGCAGGCAGGAATCACGCAGCTCAGCAGGCAATAAATATGGAGCTGAGCAAGCAGGAATCACGCAGCTCAGCAGGCAATAATCAAGAAGCTGAGCAGGCAGGAATCACGCAGCTTAGCAGGCAATAATCATGGAGCTGAGCAGACTGTAATGAAGTGGCTAAGCAGACTCTAATCACGTCACTCAGCCGGCTCCTAACCCGGTCTTGAGCAGGCACTAATCACGCAGCTGAGCAGGGACTAATCACACAGCTGATCAGGCACGAGTCAGGCAGCTGAGCAGGGATTAAGCATGCAGCTGAGCAAGCGCTAATCCCTTGATTCAGCAGACCCTGATCACGTGACTGAGCAGGCCCTGATCACGTGGCTGAGCATGCACTGATCACGTGACTGAGCATGCACTGATCACGTGACTGAGAGGCACTGATCACGTGACTGAGAGGCACTGATCACGTGACTGAGCATGCACTGATCACGTGACTGAGAGGCACTGATCACGTGACTGAGAGGCGCTGATCACGTGACTGAGGGGCGCTGATCACGTGACTGAGAGGCGCTGATCACGTGGCTATCATGCACTGATCACGTGCTTCAGGAGGCAATAATCAAAGAGCTGAGCAGGCACTAATCACTTGGCTAAGAGGGCACTAATCACGGAGAGGAGCAGGAAATCGTCAAGGAGCTGAGCAAACTGTAATGAAGTGGTTAAGCAGACTCTAAACACGTGACGCAGCAGGCTCTACACCCGTGACTGAGCAGACACAATTTGGGCAGCTCAGCAGACACCAATGGTGCAGCTCAGCAGACACCAATCATGCAGCTCAGCAGGCAATACTCATGGAGCTGAGCAGGCAGGAATCACTCAGCTCAGCAGGCAAAGATCAAGGAGCTGAGCAGGCACGAATCTCGCAGCTCAGCTGGCAAAAATCAAGGAGCTGAGCAGACTGCCATTAAGTGGCTAAGCAGACTCTAAACACGTGACTCAGCAGGCTTGACACCCGTGACTGAGCACACACGAATCTTGCAGCCCAGCAGACAATACTCCTGGAGCTGAGCAGGCAGGAATCACGCAGCTCAGCAGACAGTAATCAAGGAGCTGAGCAGGCACGAATCACGCAGCTCCGCAGGCAATAATCCTGGAGCTGAGCAAGCAGGAATCACGCAGCTCAGCAGGCAATAATCAAGAAGCAGAGCAGGCAGGAATCAGGCAGCTCAGCAGCCAATAAGCAAGAAGCTAGCAGTCAGGAATCGCGCAGCTCAGCAGGCAATAATCATGGAGCTGAGCTGGCAGGAATCACGCAACTCAGCAGGCAATACTCACGGACCTGAGCAGGCAGGAATCACGCAACTTAGCAGGCAATAATAATTGGAGCTGAAGGCTGTAATGAACTGGATAAGCAGACTCTAATCACGTGATTCAGCCGGCTCCTCTCTGGGGACTGAGCAGGCACTTATTATGCAGCTCAGCAAGCAAAAATCATGGAGCTGAGCAAGCAGGAATCACGCAGCTCAGCAGGCAATAATCATGGAGCTGAGCAAACAGGAATCACGCAGCTCAGCATGCAATAATCAAGAAGCTGAGCAGGCAGGAATCACGCAGCTCAGCAGGCAATAAATATGGAGCTGAGCAAGCAGGAATCACGCAGCTCAGCAGGCAATAATCAAGAAGCTGAGCAGGCAGGAATCACGCAGCTTAGCAGGCAATAATCATGGAGCTGAGCAGACTGTAATGAAGTGGCTAAGCAGACTCTAATCACGTCACTCAGCCGGCTCCTAACCCGGTCTTGAGCAGGCACTAATCACGCAGCTGAGCAGGGACTAATCACACAGCTGATCAGGCACGAGTCAGGCAGCTGAGCAGGGATTAAGCATGCAGCTGAGCAAGCGCTAATCCCTTGATTCAGCAGACCCTGATCACGTGACTGAGCAGGCCCTGATCACGTGGCTGAGCATGCACTGATCACGTGACTGAGCATGCACTGATCACGTGACTGAGAGGCACTGATCACGTGACTGAGAGGCACTGATCACGTGACTGAGCATGCACTGATCACGTGACTGAGAGGCACTGATCACGTGACTGAGAGGCGCTGATCACGTGACTGAGGCGCTGATCACGTGGCTATCATGCACTGATCACGTGCTTCAGGAGGCAATAATCAAAGAGCTGAGCAGGCACTAATCACTTGGCTAAGAGGGCACTAATCACGGAGAGGAGCAGGAAATCGTCAAGGAGCTGAGCAAACTGTAATGAAGTGGTTAAGCAGACTCTAAACACGTGACGCAGCAGGCTCTACACCCGTGACTGAGCAGACACAATTTGGGCAGCTCAGCAGACACCAATGGTGCAGCTCAGCAGACACCAATCATGCAGCTCAGCAGGCAATACTCATGGAGCTGAGCAGGCAGGAATCACTCAGCTCAGCAGGCAAAGATCAAGGAGCTGAGCAGGCACGAATCTCGCAGCTCAGCTGGCAAAAATCAAGGAGCTGAGCAGACTGCCATTAAGTGGCTAAGCAGACTCTAAACACGTGACTCAGCAGGCTTGACACCCGTGACTGAGCACACACGAATCTTGCAGCCCAGCAGACAATACTCCTGGAGCTGAGCAGGCAGGAATCACGCAGCTCAGCAGACAGTAATCAAGGAGCTGAGCAGGCACGAATCACGCAGCTCCGCAGGCAATAATCCTGGAGCTGAGCAAGCAGGAATCACGCAGCTCAGCAGGCAATAATCAAGAAGCAGAGCAGGCAGGAATCAGGCAGCTCAGCAGCCAATAAGCAAGAAGCTAGCAGTCAGGAATCGCGCAGCTCAGCAGGCAATAATCATGGAGCTGAGCTGGCAGGAATCACGCAACTCAGCAGGCAATACTCACGGACCTGAGCAGGCAGGAATCACGCAACTTAGCAGGCAATAATAATTGGAGCTGAAGGCTGTAATGAACTGGATAAGCAGACTCTAATCACGTGATTCAGCCGGCTCCTCTCTGGGGACTGAGCAGGCACTTATTATGCAGCTCAGCAAGCAAAAATCATGGAGCTGAGCAAGCAGGAATCACGCAGCTCAGCAGGCAATAATCATGGAGCTGAGCAAACAGGAATCACGCAGCTCAGCATGCAATAATCAAGAAGCTGAGCAGGCAGGAATCACGCAGCTCAGCAGGCAATAAATATGGAGCTGAGCAAGCAGGAATCACGCAGCTCAGCAGGCAATAATCAAGAAGCTGAGCAGGCAGGAATCACGCAGCTTAGCAGGCAATAATCATGGAGCTGAGCAGACTGTAATGAAGTGGCTAAGCAGACTCTAATCACGTCACTCAGCCGGCTCCTAACCCGGTCTTGAGCAGGCACTAATCACGCAGCTGAGCAGGGACTAATCACACAGCTGATCAGGCACGAGTCAGGCAGCTGAGCAGGGATTAAGCATGCAGCTGAGCAAGCGCTAATCCCTTGATTCAGCAGACCCTGATCACGTGACTGAGCAGGCCCTGATCACGTGGCTGAGCATGCACTGATCACGTGACTGAGCATGCACTGATCACGTGACTGAGAGGCACTGATCACGTGACTGAGAGGCACTGATCACGTGACTGAGCATGCACTGATCACGTGACTGAGAGGCACTGATCACGTGACTGAGAGGCGCTGATCACGTGACTGAGGGGCGCTGATCACGTGACTGAGAGGCGCTGATCACGTGGCTATCATGCACTGATCACGTGCTTCAGGAGGCAATAATCAAAGAGCTGAGCAGGCACTAATCACTTGGCTAAGAGGGCACTAATCACGGAGAGGAGCAGGAAATCGTCAAGGAGCTGAGCAAACTGTAATGAAGTGGTTAAGCAGACTCTAAACACGTGACGCAGCAGGCTCTACACCCGTGACTGAGCAGACACAATTTGGGCAGCTCAGCAGACACCAATGGTGCAGCTCAGCAGACACCAATCATGCAGCTCAGCAGGCAATACTCATGGAGCTGAGCAGGCAGGAATCACTCAGCTCAGCAGGCAAAGATCAAGGAGCTGAGCAGGCACGAATCTCGCAGCTCAGCTGGCAAAAATCAAGGAGCTGAGCAGACTGCCATTAAGTGGCTAAGCAGACTCTAAACACGTGACTCAGCAGGCTTGACACCCGTGACTGAGCACACACGAATCTTGCAGCCCAGCAGACAATACTCCTGGAGCTGAGCAGGCAGGAATCACGCAGCTCAGCAGACAGTAATCAAGGAGCTGAGCAGGCACGAATCACGCAGCTCCGCAGGCAATAATCCTGGAGCTGAGCAAGCAGGAATCACGCAGCTCAGCAGGCAATAATCAAGAAGCAGAGCAGGCAGGAATCAGGCAGCTCAGCAGCCAATAAGCAAGAAGCTAGCAGTCAGGAATCGCGCAGCTCAGCAGGCAATAATCATGGAGCTGAGCTGGCAGGAATCACGCAACTCAGCAGGCAATACTCACGGACCTGAGCAGGCAGGAATCACGCAACTTAGCAGGCAATAATAATTGGAGCTGAAGGCTGTAATGAACTGGATAAGCAGACTCTAATCACGTGATTCAGCCGGCTCCTCTCTGGGGACTGAGCAGGCACTTATTATGCAGCTCAGCAAGCAAAAATCATGGAGCTGAGCAAGCAGGAATCACGCAGCTCAGCAGGCAATAATCATGGAGCTGAGCAAACAGGAATCACGCAGCTCAGCATGCAATAATCAAGAAGCTGAGCAGGCAGGAATCACGCAGCTCAGCAGGCAATAAATATGGAGCTGAGCAAGCAGGAATCACGCAGCTCAGCAGGCAATAATCAAGAAGCTGAGCAGGCAGGAATCACGCAGCTTAGCAGGCAATAATCATGGAGCTGAGCAGACTGTAATGAAGTGGCTAAGCAGACTCTAATCACGTCACTCAGCCGGCTCCTAACCCGGTCTTGAGCAGGCACTAATCACGCAGCTGAGCAGGGACTAATCACACAGCTGATCAGGCACGAGTCAGGCAGCTGAGCAGGGATTAAGCATGCAGCTGAGCAAGCGCTAATCCCTTGATTCAGCAGACCCTGATCACGTGACTGAGCAGGCCCTGATCACGTGGCTGAGCATGCACTGATCACGTGACTGAGCATGCACTGATCACGTGACTGAGAGGCACTGATCACGTGACTGAGAGGCACTGATCACGTGACTGAGCATGCACTGATCACGTGACTGAGAGGCACTGATCACGTGACTGAGAGGCGCTGATCACGTGACTGAGGCGCTGATCACGTGACTGAGAGGCGCTGATCACGTGGCTATCATGCACTGATCACGTGCTTCAGGAGGCAATAATCAAAGAGCTGAGCAGGCACTAATCACTTGGCTAAGAGGGCACTAATCACGGAGAGGAGCAGGAAATCGTCAAGGAGCTGAGCAAACTGTAATGAAGTGGTTAAGCAGACTCTAAACACGTGACGCAGCAGGCTCTACACCCGTGACTGAGCAGACACAATTTGGGCAGCTCAGCAGACACCAATGGTGCAGCTCAGCAGACACCAATCATGCAGCTCAGCAGGCAATACTCATGGAGCTGAGCAGGCAGGAATCACTCAGCTCAGCAGGCAAAGATCAAGGAGCTGAGCAGGCACGAATCTCGCAGCTCAGCTGGCAAAAATCAAGGAGCTGAGCAGACTGCCATTAAGTGGCTAAGCAGACTCTAAACACGTGACTCAGCAGGCTTGACACCCGTGACTGAGCACACACGAATCTTGCAGCCCAGCAGACAATACTCCTGGAGCTGAGCAGGCAGGAATCACGCAGCTCAGCAGACAGTAATCAAGGAGCTGAGCAGGCACGAATCACGCAGCTCCGCAGGCAATAATCCTGGAGCTGAGCAAGCAGGAATCACGCAGCTCAGCAGGCAATAATCAAGAAGCAGAGCAGGCAGGAATCAGGCAGCTCAGCAGCCAATAAGCAAGAAGCTAGCAGTCAGGAATCGCGCAGCTCAGCAGGCAATAATCATGGAGCTGAGCTGGCAGGAATCACGCAACTCAGCAGGCAATACTCACGGACCTGAGCAGGCAGGAATCACGCAACTTAGCAGGCAATAATAATTGGAGCTGAAGGCTGTAATGAACTGGATAAGCAGACTCTAATCACGTGATTCAGCCGGCTCCTCTCTGGGGACTGAGCAGGCACTTATTATGCAGCTCAGCAAGCAAAAATCATGGAGCTGAGCAAGCAGGAATCACGCAGCTCAGCAGGCAATAATCAAGCTGAAGCACGCAGCTCAGCATGCAGAAGCAGGAGGAATCACGCAGCTCAGCAGGCAATAAATATGGAGCTGAGCAAGCAGGAATCACGCAGCTCAGCAGGCAATAATCAAGAAGCTGAGCAGGCAGGAATCACGCAGCTTAGCAGGCAATAATCATGGAGCTGAGCAGACTGTAATGAAGTGGCTAAGCAGACTCTAATCACGTCACTCAGCCGGCTCCTAACCCGGTCTTGAGCAGGCACTAATCACGCAGCTGAGCAGGGACTAATCACACAGCTGATCAGGCACGAGTCAGGCAGCTGAGCAGGGATTAAGCATGCAGCTGAGCAAGCGCTAATCCCTTGATTCAGCAGACCCTGATCACGTGACTGAGCAGGCCCTGATCACGTGGCTGAGCATGCACTGATCACGTGACTGAGCATGCACTGATCACGTGACTGAGAGGCACTGATCACGTGACTGAGAGGCACTGATCACGTGACTGAGCATGCACTGATCACGTGACTGAGAGGCACTGATCACGTGACTGAGAGGCGCTGATCACGTGACTGAGGCGCTGATCACGTGACTGAGAGGCGCTGATCACGTGGCTATCATGCACTGATCACGTGCTTCAGGAGGCAATAATCAAAGAGCTGAGCAGGCACTAATCACTTGGCTAAGAGGGCACTAATCACGGAGAGGAGCAGGAAATCGTCAAGGAGCTGAGCAAACTGTAATGAAGTGGTTAAGCAGACTCTAAACACGTGACGCAGCAGGCTCTACACCCGTGACTGAGCAGACACAATTTGGGCAGCTCAGCAGACACCAATGGTGCAGCTCAGCAGACACCAATCATGCAGCTCAGCAGGCAATACTCATGGAGCTGAGCAGGCAGGAATCACTCAGCTCAGCAGGCAAAGATCAAGGAGCTGAGCAGGCACGAATCTCGCAGCTCAGCTGGCAAAAATCAAGGAGCTGAGCAGACTGCCATTAAGTGGCTAAGCAGACTCTAAACACGTGACTCAGCAGGCTTGACACCCGTGACTGAGCACACACGAATCTTGCAGCCCAGCAGACAATACTCCTGGAGCTGAGCAGGCAGGAATCACGCAGCTCAGCAGACAGTAATCAAGGAGCTGAGCAGGCACGAATCACGCAGCTCCGCAGGCAATAATCCTGGAGCTGAGCAAGCAGGAATCACGCAGCTCAGCAGGCAATAATCAAGAAGCAGAGCAGGCAGGAATCAGGCAGCTCAGCAGCCAATAAGCAAGAAGCTAGCAGTCAGGAATCGCGCAGCTCAGCAGGCAATAATCATGGAGCTGAGCTGGCAGGAATCACGCAACTCAGCAGGCAATACTCACGGACCTGAGCAGGCAGGAATCACGCAACTTAGCAGGCAATAATAATTGGAGCTGAAGGCTGTAATGAACTGGATAAGCAGACTCTAATCACGTGATTCAGCCGGCTCCTCTCTGGGGACTGAGCAGGCACTTATTATGCAGCTCAGCAAGCAAAAATCATGGAGCTGAGCAAGCAGGAATCACGCAGCTCAGCAGGCAATAATCATGGAGCTGAGCAAACAGGAATCACGCAGCTCAGCATGCAATAATCAAGAAGCTGAGCAGGCAGGAATCACGCAGCTCAGCAGGCAATAAATATGGAGCTGAGCAAGCAGGAATCACGCAGCTCAGCAGGCAATAATCAAGAAGCTGAGCAGGCAGGAATCACGCAGCTTAGCAGGCAATAATCATGGAGCTGAGCAGACTGTAATGAAGTGGCTAAGCAGACTCTAATCACGTCACTCAGCCGGCTCCTAACCCGGTCTTGAGCAGGCACTAATCACGCAGCTGAGCAGGGACTAATCACACAGCTGATCAGGCACGAGTCAGGCAGCTGAGCAGGGATTAAGCATGCAGCTGAGCAAGCGCTAATCCCTTGATTCAGCAGACCCTGATCACGTGACTGAGCAGGCCCTGATCACGTGGCTGAGCATGCACTGATCACGTGACTGAGCATGCACTGATCACGTGACTGAGAGGCACTGATCACGTGACTGAGAGGCACTGATCACGTGACTGAGCATGCACTGATCACGTGACTGAGAGGCACTGATCACGTGACTGAGGGCGCTGATCACGTGACTGAGAGGCGCTGATCACGTGACTGAGAGGCGCTGATCACGTGGCTATCATGCACTGATCACGTGCTTCAGGAGGCAATAATCAAAGAGCTGAGCAGGCACTAATCACTTGGCTAAGAGGGCACTAATCACGGAGAGGAGCAGGAAATCGTCAAGGAGCTGAGCAAACTGTAATGAAGTGGTTAAGCAGACTCTAAACACGTGACGCAGCAGGCTCTACACCCGTGACTGAGCAGACACAATGGGCAGCTCAGCAGACACCAATGGTGCAGCTCAGCAGACACCAATCATGCAGCTCAGCAGGCAATACTCATGGAGCTGAGCAGGCAGGAATCACTCAGCTCAGCAGGCAAAGATCAAGGAGCTGAGCAGGCACGAATCTCGCAGCTCAGCTGGCAAAAATCAAGGAGCTGAGCAGACTGCCATTAAGTGGCTAAGCAGACTCTAAACACGTGACTCAGCAGGCTTGACACCCGTGACTGAGCACACACGAATCTTGCAGCCCAGCAGACAATACTCCTGGAGCTGAGCAGGCAGGAATCACGCAGCTCAGCAGACAGTAATCAAGGAGCTGAGCAGGCACGAATCACGCAGCTCCGCAGGCAATAATCCTGGAGCTGAGCAAGCAGGAATCACGCAGCTCAGCAGGCAATAATCAAGAAGCAGAGCAGGCAGGAATCAGGCAGCTCAGCAGCCAATAAGCAAGAAGCTAGCAGTCAGGAATCGCGCAGCTCAGCAGGCAATAATCATGGAGCTGAGCTGGCAGGAATCACGCAACTCAGCAGGCAATACTCACGGACCTGAGCAGGCAGGAATCACGCAACTTAGCAGGCAATAATAATTGGAGCTGAAGGCTGTAATGAACTGGATAAGCAGACTCTAATCACGTGATTCAGCCGGCTCCTCTCTGGGGACTGAGCAGGCACTTATTATGCAGCTCAGCAAGCAAAAATCATGGAGCTGAGCAAGCAGGAATCACGCAGCTCAGCATGCAATAATCAAGAAGCTGAGCAGGCAGGAATCACGCAGCTCAGCAGGCAATAAATATGGAGCTGAGCAAGCAGGAATCACGCAGCTCAGCAGGCAATAATCAAGAAGCTGAGCAGGCAGGAATCACGCAGCTTAGCAGGCAATAATCATGGAGCTGAGCAGACTGTAATGAAGTGGCTAAGCAGACTCTAATCACGTCACTCAGCCGGCTCCTAACCCGGTCTTGAGCAGGCACTAATCACGCAGCTGAGCAGGGACTAATCACACAGCTGATCAGGCACGAGTCAGGCAGCTGAGCAGGGATTAAGCATGCAGCTGAGCAAGCGCTAATCCCTTGATTCAGCAGACCCTGATCACGTGACTGAGCAGGCCCTGATCACGTGGCTGAGCATGCACTGATCACGTGACTGAGCATGCACTGATCACGTGACTGAGAGGCACTGATCACGTGACTGAGAGGCACTGATCACGTGACTGAGCATGCACTGATCACGTGACTGAGAGGCACTGATCACGTGACTGAGAGGCGCTGATCACGTGACTGAGGGCGCTGATCACGTGACTGAGAGGCGCTGATCACGTGGCTATCATGCACTGATCACGTGCTTCAGGAGGCAATAATCAAAGAGCTGAGCAGGCACTAATCACTTGGCTAAGAGGGCACTAATCACGGAGAGGAGCAGGAAATCGTCAAGGAGCTGAGCAAACTGTAATGAAGTGGTTAAGCAGACTCTAAACACGTGACGCAGCAGGCTCTACACCCGTGACTGAGCAGACACAATTTGGGCAGCTCAGCAGACACCAATCATGCAGCTCAGCAGGCAATACTCATGGAGCTGAGCAGGCAGGAATCACTCAGCTCAGCAGGCAAAGATCAAGGAGCTGAGCAGGCACGAATCTCGCAGCTCAGCTGGCAAAAATCAAGGAGCTGAGCAGACTGCCATTAAGTGGCTAAGCAGACTCTAAACACGTGACTCAGCAGGCTTGACACCCGTGACTGAGCACACACGAATCTTGCAGCCCAGCAGACAATACTCCTGGAGCTGAGCAGGCAGGAATCACGCAGCTCAGCAGACAGTAATCAAGGAGCTGAGCAGGCACGAATCACGCAGCTCCGCAGGCAATAATCCTGGAGCTGAGCAAGCAGGAATCACGCAGCTCAGCAGGCAATAATCAAGAAGCAGAGCAGGCAGGAATCAGGCAGCTCAGCAGCCAATAAGCAAGAAGCTAGCAGTCAGGAATCGCGCAGCTCAGCAGGCAATAATCATGGAGCTGAGCTGGCAGGAATCACGCAACTCAGCAGGCAATACTCACGGACCTGAGCAGGCAGGAATCACGCAACTTAGCAGGCAATAATAATTGGAGCTGAAGGCTGTAATGAACTGGATAAGCAGACTCTAATCACGTGATTCAGCCGGCTCCTCTCTGGGGACTGAGCAGGCACTTATTATGCAGCTCAGCAAGCAAAAATCATGGAGCTGAGCAAGCAGGAATCACGCAGCTCAGCAGGCAATAATCATGGAGCTGAGCAGGCAGGAATCACGCAGCTCAGCAGGCAATAAATATGGAGCTGAGCAAGCAGGAATCACGCAGCTCAGCAGGCAATAATCAAGAAGCTGAGCAGGCAGGAATCACGCAGCTTAGCAGGCAATAATCATGGAGCTGAGCAGACTGTAATGAAGTGGCTAAGCAGACTCTAATCACGTCACTCAGCCGGCTCCTAACCCGGTCTTGAGCAGGCACTAATCACGCAGCTGAGCAGGGACTAATCACACAGCTGATCAGGCACGAGTCAGGCAGCTGAGCAGGGATTAAGCATGCAGCTGAGCAAGCGCTAATCCCTTGATTCAGCAGACCCTGATCACGTGACTGAGCAGGCCCTGATCACGTGGCTGAGCATGCACTGATCACGTGACTGAGCATGCACTGATCACGTGACTGAGAGGCACTGATCACGTGACTGAGAGGCACTGATCACGTGACTGAGCATGCACTGATCACGTGACTGAGAGGCACTGATCACGTGACTGAGAGGCGCTGATCACGTGACTGAGGCGCTGATCACGTGACTGAGAGGCGCTGATCACGTGGCTATCATGCACTGATCACGTGCTTCAGGAGGCAATAATCAAAGAGCTGAGCAGGCACTAATCACTTGGCTAAGAGGGCACTAATCACGGAGAGGAGCAGGAAATCGTCAAGGAGCTGAGCAAACTGTAATGAAGTGGTTAAGCAGACTCTAAACACGTGACGCAGCAGGCTCTACACCCGTGACTGAGCAGACACAATTTGGGCAGCTCAGCAGACACCAATCATGCAGCTCAGCAGGCAATACTCATGGAGCTGAGCAGGCAGGAATCACTCAGCTCAGCAGGCAAAGATCAAGGAGCTGAGCAGGCACGAATCTCGCAGCTCAGCTGGCAAAAATCAAGGAGCTGAGCAGACTGCCATTAAGTGGCTAAGCAGACTCTAAACACGTGACTCAGCAGGCTTGACACCCGTGACTGAGCACACACGAATCTTGCAGCCCAGCAGACAATACTCCTGGAGCTGAGCAGGCAGGAATCACGCAGCTCAGCAGACAGTAATCAAGGAGCTGAGCAGGCACGAATCACGCAGCTCCGCAGGCAATAATCCTGGAGCTGAGCAAGCAGGAATCACGCAGCTCAGCAGGCAATAATCAAGAAGCAGAGCAGGCAGGAATCAGGCAGCTCAGCAGCCAATAAGCAAGAAGCTAGCAGTCAGGAATCGCGCAGCTCAGCAGGCAATAATCATGGAGCTGAGCTGGCAGGAATCACGCAACTCAGCAGGCAATACTCACGGACCTGAGCAGGCAGGAATCACGCAACTTAGCAGGCAATAATAATTGGAGCTGAAGGCTGTAATGAACTGGATAAGCAGACTCTAATCACGTGATTCAGCCGGCTCCTCTCTGGGGACTGAGCAGGCACTTATTATGCAGCTCAGCAAGCAAAAATCATGGAGCTGAGCAAGCAGGAATCACGCAGCTCAGCAGGCAATAATCATGGAGCTGAGCAAACAGGAATCACGCAGCTCAGCATGCAATAATGAAGCTGAGCAAGCAGGAATCACGCAGCTCAGCAGGCAATAATCAAGGCTGCATCACGCAGCTCAGCAGGCAATAAATATGGAGCTGAGCAAGCAGGAATCACGCAGCTCAGCAGGCAATAATCAAGAAGCTGAGCAGGCAGGAATCACGCAGCTTAGCAGGCAATAATCATGGAGCTGAGCAGACTGTAATGAAGTGGCTAAGCAGACTCTAATCACGTCACTCAGCCGGCTCCTAACCCGGTCTTGAGCAGGCACTAATCACGCAGCTGAGCAGGGACTAATCACACAGCTGATCAGGCACGAGTCAGGCAGCTGAGCAGGGATTAAGCATGCAGCTGAGCAAGCGCTAATCCCTTGATTCAGCAGACCCTGATCACGTGACTGAGCAGGCCCTGATCACGTGGCTGAGCATGCACTGATCACGTGACTGAGCATGCACTGATCACGTGACTGAGAGGCACTGATCACGTGACTGAGAGGCACTGATCACGTGACTGAGCATGCACTGATCACGTGACTGAGAGGCACTGATCACGTGACTGAGAGGCGCTGATCACGTGACTGAGGGGCGCTGATCACGTGACTGAGAGGCGCTGATCACGTGGCTATCATGCACTGATCACGTGCTTCAGGAGGCAATAATCAAAGAGCTGAGCAGGCACTAATCACTTGGCTAAGAGGGCACTAATCACGGAGAGGAGCAGGAAATCGTCAAGGAGCTGAGCAAACTGTAATGAAGTGGTTAAGCAGACTCTAAACACGTGACGCAGCAGGCTCTACACCCGTGACTGAGCAGACACAATTTGGGCAGCTCAGCAGACACCAATGGTGCAGCTCAGCAGACACCAATCATGCAGCTCAGCAGGCAATACTCATGGAGCTGAGCAAGCAGGAATCACTCAGCTCAGCAGGCAAAGATCAAGGAGCTGAGCAGGCACGAATCACGCAGCTCAGCTGGCAAAAATCAAGGAGCTGAGCAGACTGCAATTAAGTGGCTAAGCAGACTCTAAACACGTGACTCAGCAGGCTTGACACCCGTGACTGAGCACACACGAATCTTGCAGCCCAGCAGACAATACTCCTGGAGCTGAGCAGGCAGGAATCACGCAGCTCAGCAGACAGTAATCAAGGAGCTGAGCAGGCACGAATCACGCAGCTCCGCAGGCAATAATCCTGGAGCTGAGCAAGCAGGAATCACGCAGCTCAGCAGGCAATAATCAAGAAGCAGAGCAGGCAGGAATCAGGCAGCTCAGCAGCCAATAAGCAAGAAGCTAGCAGTCAGGAATCGCGCAGCTCAGCAGGCAATAATCATGGAGCTGAGCTGGCAGGAATCACACAACTCAGCAGGCAATACTCACGGACCTGAGCAGGCAGGAATCACGCAACTTAGCAGGCAATAATAATTGGAGCTGAAGGCTGTAATGAACTGGATAAGCAGACTCTAATCCCGTGATTCAGCCGGCTCCTCTCTGGGGACTGAGCAGGCACTTATTATGCAGCTCAGCAAGCAAAAATCATGGAGCTGAGCAAGCAGGAATCACGCAGCTCAGCAGGCAATAATCATGGAGCTGAGCAAACAGGAATCACGCAGCTCAGCATGCAATAATCAAGAAGCTGAGCAGGCAGGAATCACGCAGCTCAGCAGGCAATAAATATGGAGCTGAGCAAGCAGGAATCACGCAGCTCAGCAGGCAATAATCAAGAAGCTGAGCAGGCAGGAATCACGCAGCTTAGCAGGCAATAATCATGGAGCTGAAGGCTGTAATGAAGTGGCTAAGCAGACTCTAATCACGTGACTCAGCTCCTAGCAGAGCAGGCACTATGCAGCTCAGCAAGAAATCATGGAGCTGAGCAGCAGGAATCTCAGTAATGAAGCTGGCAGGCAGGAATCACGCAGCTCAGCAGGCAATCTGAGCATCACGAGCTCACTAATCAGCCAGGCAGGATCAGCAGCTTAGCTAATCATGGAGCTGAGCAGACTGTAATGAAGTGGCTAAGCAGACTTAATCACGTCACCAGCAACCCGGCTTGAGCAGGCACTAATCACGCAGCTGAGCAGGGACTAATCACACAGCTGATCAGGCACGAGTCAGGCAGCTGAGCAGGGATTAAGCATGCAGCTGAGCAAGCGCTAATCCCTTGATTCAGCAGACCCTGATCACGTGACTGAGCAGGCCCTGATCACGTGGCTGAGCATGCACTGATCACGTGACTGAGCATGCACTGATCACGTGACTGAGAGGCACTGATCACGTGACTGAGAGGCACTGATCACGTGACTGAGCATGCACTGATCACGTGACTGAGAGGCACTGATCACGTGACTGAGAGGCGCTGATCACGTGACGCTGATCACGTGACTGAGGCGCTGATCACGTGGCTATCATGCACTGATCACGTGCTTCAGGAGGCAATAATCAAAGAGCTGAGCAGGCACTAATCACTTGGCTAAGAGGGCACTAATCACGGAGAGGAGCAGGAAATCGTCAAGGAGCTGAGCAAACTGTAATGAAGTGGTTAAGCAGACTCTAAACACGTGACGCAGCAGGCTCTACACCCGTGACTGAGCAGACACAATTTGGGCAGCTCAGCAGACACCAATCATGCAGCTCAGCAGGCAATACTCATGGAGCTGAGCAGGCAGGAATCACTCAGCTCAGCAGGCAAAGATCAAGGAGCTGAGCAGGCACGAATCTCGCAGCTCAGCTGGCAAAATCAAGGAGCTGAGCAGACTGCCATTAAGTGGCTAAGCAGACTCTAAACACGTGACTCAGCAGGCTTGACACCCGTGACTGAGCACACACGAATCTTGCAGCCCAGCAGACAATACTCCTGGAGCTGAGCAGGCAGGAATCACGCAGCTCAGCAGACAGTAATCAAGGAGCTGAGCAGGCACGAATCACGCAGCTCAGCAGGCAATAATCCTGGAGCTGAGCAAGCAGGAATCACGCAGCTCAGCAGGCAATAATCAAGAAGCAGAGCAGGCAGGAATCAGGCAGCTCAGCAGCCAATAAGCAAGAAGCTAGCAGTCAGGAATCGCGCAGCTCAGCAGGCAATAATCATGGAGCTGAGCTGGCAGGAATCACGCAACTCAGCAGGCAATACTCACGGACCTGAGCAGGCAGGAATCACGCAACTTAGCAGGCAATAATAATTGGAGCTGAAGGCTGTAATGAACTGGATAAGCAGACTCTAATCACGTGATTCAGCCGGCTCCTCTCTGGGGACTGAGCAGGCACTTATTATGCAGCTCAGCAAGCAAAAATCATGGAGCTGAGCAAGCAGGAATCACGCAGCTCAGCAGGCAATAATCATGAAGCTGAGCAGGCAGGAATCACGCAGCTCAGCAGGCAATAAATATGGAGCTGAGCAAGCAGGAATCACGCAGCTCAGCAGGCAATAATCAAGAAGCTGAGCAGGCAGGAATCACGCAGCTTAGCAGGCAATAATCATGGAGCTGAGCAGACTGTAATGAAGTGGCTAAGCAGACTCTAATCACGTCACTCAGCCGGCTCCTAACCCGGTCTTGAGCAGGCACTAATCACGCAGCTGAGCAGGGACTAATCACACAGCTGATCAGGCACGAGTCAGGCAGCTGAGCAGGGATTAAGCATGCAGCTGAGCAAGCGCTAATCCCTTGATTCAGCAGACCCTGATCACGTGACTGAGCAGGCCCTGATCACGTGGCTGAGCATGCACTGATCACGTGACTGAGCATGCACTGATCACGTGACTGAGAGGCACTGATCACGTGACTGAGAGGCACTGATCACGTGACTGAGCATGCACTGATCACGTGACTGAGAGGCACTGATCACGTGACTGAGAGGCGCTGATCACGTGACTGAGGGGCGCTGATCACGTGACTGAGAGGCGCTGATCACGTGGCTATCATGCACTGATCACGTGCTTCAGGAGGCAATAATCAAAGAGCTGAGCAGGCACTAATCACTTGGCTAAGAGGGCACTAATCACGGAGAGGAGCAGGAAATCGTCAAGGAGCTGAGCAAACTGTAATGAAGTGGTTAAGCAGACTCTAAACACGTGAGCAGCAGTGCTCTACACCCGTGAGCTCAGCAGACACAATGGGCAGCTCAGCAGACACCAATCATGCAGCTCAGCAGGCAATACTCATGGAGCTGAGCAGGCAGGAATCACTCAGCTCAGCAGGCAAAGATCAAGGAGCTGAGCAGGCACGAATCTCGCAGCTCAGCTGGCAAAAATCAAGGAGCTGAGCAGACTGCCATTAAGTGGCTAAGCAGACTCTAAACACGTGACTCAGCAGGCTTGACACCCGTGACTGAGCACACACGAATCTTGCAGCTCAGCAGACAATACTCAGGAGCTGAGCAGGCAGGAATCACGCAGCTCAGCAGGCAATAATCAAGGAGCTGAGCAGGCAGGAATCACGCAGCTCAGCAGGCAATAATCATGGAGCTGAGCAAGCAGGAATCACGCAGCTCAGCAGGCAATAATCAAGAAGCAGAGCAGGCAGGAATCACGCAGCTCAGCAGGCAATAATCAAGAAGCTGAGCAGGCAGGAATCACGCAGCTTAGCAGGCAATAATCATGGAGCTGAGCAGACTGTAATGAAGTGGCTAAGCAGACTCTAATCACGTCACTCAGCCGGCTCCTAACCCGGTCTTGAGCAGGCACTAATCACGCAGCTGAGCAGGGACTAATCACACAGCTGATCAGGCACGAGTCAGGCAGCTGAGCAGGGATTAAGCATGCAGCTGAGCAAGCGCTAATCCCTTGATTCAGCAGACCCTGATCACGTGACTGAGCAGGCCCTGATCACGTGGCTGAGCATGCACTGATCACGTGACTGAGCATGCACTGATCACGTGACTGAGAGGCACTGATCACGTGACTGAGAGGCACTGATCACGTGACTGAGCATGCACTGATCACGTGACTGAGAGGCACTGATCACGTGACTGAGAGGCGCTGATCACGTGACTGAGGGCGCTGATCACGTGACTGAGAGGCGCTGATCACGTGGCTATCATGCACTGATCACGTGCTTCAGGAGGCAATAATCAAAGAGCTGAGCAGGCACTAATCACTTGGCTAAGAGGGCACTAATCACGGAGAGGAGCAGGAAATCGTCAAGGAGCTGAGCAAACTGTAATGAAGTGGTTAAGCAGACTCTAAACACGTGACGCAGCAGGCTCTACACCCGTGACTGAGCAGACACAATTTGGGCAGCTCAGCAGACACCAATGGTGCAGCTCAGCAGACACCAATCATGCAGCTCAGCAGGCAATACTCATGGAGCTGAGCAGGCAGGAATCACTCAGCTCAGCAGGCAAAGATCAAGGAGCTGAGCAGGCACGAATCTCGCAGCTCAGCTGGCAAAAATCAAGGAGCTGAGCAGACTGCCATTAAGTGGCTAAGCAGACTCTAAACACGTGACTCAGCAGGCTTGACACCCGTGACTGAGCACACACGAATCTTGCAGCCCAGCAGACAATACTCCTGGAGCTGAGCAGGCAGGAATCACGCAGCTCAGCAGACAGTAATCAAGGAGCTGAGCAGGCACGAATCACGCAGCTCAGCAGGCAATAATCCTGGAGCTGAGCAAGCAGGAATCACGCAGCTCAGCAGGCAATAATCAAGAAGCAGAGCAGGCAGGAATCAGGCAGCTCAGCAGCCAATAAGCAAGAAGCTAGCAGTCAGGAATCGCGCAGCTCAGCAGGCAATAATCATGGAGCTGAGCTGGCAGGAATCACGCAACTCAGCAGGCAATACTCACGGACCTGAGCAGGCAGGAATCACGCAACTTAGCAGGCAATAATAATTGGAGCTGAAGGCTGTAATGAACTGGATAAGCAGACTCTAATCACGTGATTCAGCCGGCTCCTCTCTGGGGACTGAGCAGGCACTTATTATGCAGCTCAGCAAGCAAAAATCATGGAGCTGAGCAAGCAGGAATCACGCAGCTCAGCAGGCAATAATCATGGAGCTGAGCAAACAGGAATCACGCAGCTCAGCATGCAATAATCAAGAAGCTGAGCAGGCAGGAATCACGCAGCTCAGCAGGCAATAAATATGGAGCTGAGCAAGCAGGAATCACGCAGCTCAGCAGGCAATAATCAAGAAGCTGAGCAGGCAGGAATCACGCAGCTTAGCAGGCAATAATCATGGAGCTGAGCAGACTGTAATGAAGTGGCTAAGCAGACTCTAATCACGTCACTCAGCCGGCTCCTAACCCGGTCTTGAGCAGGCACTAATCACGCAGCTGAGCAGGGACTAATCACACAGCTGATCAGGCACGAGTCAGGCAGCTGAGCAGGGATTAAGCATGCAGCTGAGCAAGCGCTAATCCCTTGATTCAGCAGACCCTGATCACGTGACTGAGCAGGCCCTGATCACGTGGCTGAGCATGCACTGATCACGTGACTGAGCATGCACTGATCACGTGACTGAGAGGCACTGATCACGTGACTGAGAGGCACTGATCACGTGACTGAGCATGCACTGATCACGTGACTGAGAGGCACTGATCACGTGACTGAGAGGCGCTGATCACGTGACTGAGGGGCGCTGATCACGTGACTGAGAGGCGCTGATCACGTGGCTATCATGCACTGATCACGTGCTTCAGGAGGCAATAATCAAAGAGCTGAGCAGGCACTAATCACTTGGCTAAGAGGGCACTAATCACGGAGAGGAGCAGGAAATCGTCAAGGAGCTGAGCAAACTGTAATGAAGTGGTTAAGCAGACTCTAAACACGTGACGCAGCAGGCTCTACACCCGTGACTGAGCAGACACAATTTGGGCAGCTCAGCAGACACCAATGGTGCAGCTCAGCAGACACCAATCATGCAGCTCAGCAGGCAATACTCATGGAGCTGAGCAGGCAGGAATCACTCAGCTCAGCAGGCAAAGATCAAGGAGCTGAGCAGGCACGAATCTCGCAGCTCAGCTGGCAAAAATCAAGGAGCTGAGCAGACTGCCATTAAGTGGCTAAGCAGACTCTAAACACGTGACTCAGCAGGCTTGACACCCGTGACTGAGCACACACGAATCTTGCAGCCCAGCAGACAATACTCCTGGAGCTGAGCAGGCAGGAATCACGCAGCTCAGCAGACAGTAATCAAGGAGCTGAGCAGGCACGAATCACGCAGCTCAGCAGGCAATAATCCTGGAGCTGAGCAAGCAGGAATCACGCAGCTCAGCAGGCAATAATCAAGAAGCAGAGCAGGCAGGAATCAGGCAGCTCAGCAGCCAATAAGCAAGAAGCTAGCAGTCAGGAATCGCGCAGCTCAGCAGGCAATAATCATGGAGCTGAGCTGGCAGGAATCACGCAACTCAGCAGGCAATACTCACGGACCTGAGCAGGCAGGAATCACGCAACTTAGCAGGCATAATAATTGGAGCTGAAGGCTGTAATGAACTGGATAAGCAGACTCTAATCACGTGATTCAGCCGGCTCCTCTCTGGGGACTGAGCAGGCACTTATTATGCAGCTCAGCAGGCAATCATGGAGCTGAGCAAACAGGAATCACGCAGCTCAGCATGCAATAATCAAGAAGCTGAGCAGGCAGGAATCACGCAGCTCAGCAGGCAATAAATATGGAGCTGAGCAAGCAGGAATCACGCAGCTCAGCAGGCAATAATCAAGAAGCTGAGCAGGCAGGAATCACGCAGCTTAGCAGGCAATAATCATGGAGCTGAGCAGACTGTAATGAAGTGGCTAAGCAGACTCTAATCACGTCACTCAGCCGGCTCCTAACCCGGTCTTGAGCAGGCACTAATCACGCAGCTGAGCAGGGACTAATCACACAGCTGATCAGGCACGAGTCAGGCAGCTGAGCAGGGATTAAGCATGCAGCTGAGCAAGCGCTAATCCCTTGATTCAGCAGACCCTGATCACGTGACTGAGCAGGCCCTGATCACGTGGCTGAGCATGCACTGATCACGTGACTGAGCATGCACTGATCACGTGACTGAGAGGCACTGATCACGTGACTGAGAGGCACTGATCACGTGACTGAGCATGCACTGATCACGTGACTGAGAGGCACTGATCACGTGACTGAGAGGCGCTGATCACGTGACTGAGGGGCGCTGATCACGTGACTGAGAGGCGCTGATCACGTGGCTATCATGCACTGATCACGTGCTTCAGGAGGCAATAATCAAAGAGCTGAGCAGGCACTAATCACTTGGCTAAGAGGGCACTAATCACGGAGAGGAGCAGGAAATCGTCAAGGAGCTGAGCAAACTGTAATGAAGTGGTTAAGCAGACTCTAAACACGTGACGCAGCAGGCTCTACACCCGTGACTGAGCAGACACAATTTGGGCAGCTCAGCAGACACCAATGGTGCAGCTCAGCAGACACCAATCATGCAGCTCAGCAGGCAATACTCATGGAGCTGAGCAGGCAGGAATCACTCAGCTCAGCAGGCAAAGATCAAGGAGCTGAGCAGGCACGAATCTCGCAGCTCAGCTGGCAAAAATCAAGGAGCTGAGCAGACTGCCATTAAGTGGCTAAGCAGACTCTAAACACGTGACTCAGCAGGCTTGACACCCGTGACTGAGCACACACGAATCTTGCAGCCCAGCAGACAATACTCCTGGAGCTGAGCAGGCAGGAATCACGCAGCTCAGCAGACAGTAATCAAGGAGCTGAGCAGGCACGAATCACGCAGCTCAGCAGGCAATAATCCTGGAGCTGAGCAAGCAGGAATCACGCAGCTCAGCAGGCAATAATCAAGAAGCAGAGCAGGCAGGAATCAGGCAGCTCAGCAGCCAATAAGCAAGAAGCTAGCAGTCAGGAATCGCGCAGCTCAGCAGGCAATAATCATGGAGCTGAGCTGGCAGGAATCACGCAACTCAGCAGGCAATACTCACGGACCTGAGCAGGCAGGAATCACGCAACTTAGCAGGCAATAATAATTGGAGCTGAAGGCTGTAATGAACTGGATAAGCAGACTCTAATCACGTGATTCAGCCGGCTCCTCTCTGGGGACTGAGCAGGCACTTATTATGCAGCTCAGCAAGCAAAAATCATGGAGCTGAGCAAGCAGGAATCACGCAGCTCAGCAGGCAATAATCATGGAGCTGAGCAAACAGGAATCACGCAGCTCAGCATGCAATAATCAAGAAGCTGAGCAGGCAGGAATCACGCAGCTCAGCAGGCAATAAATATGGAGCTGAGCAAGCAGGAATCACGCAGCTCAGCAGGCAATAATCAAGAAGCTGAGCAGGCAGGAATCACGCAGCTTAGCAGGCAATAATCATGGAGCTGAGCAGACTGTAATGAAGTGGCTAAGCAGACTCTAATCACGTCACTCAGCCGGCTCCTAACCCGGTCTTGAGCAGGCACTAATCACGCAGCTGAGCAGGGACTAATCACACAGCTGATCAGGCACGAGTCAGGCAGCTGAGCAGGGATTAAGCATGCAGCTGAGCAAGCGCTAATCCCTTGATTCAGCAGACCCTGATCACGTGACTGAGCAGGCCCTGATCACGTGGCTGAGCATGCACTGATCACGTGACTGAGCATGCACTGATCACGTGACTGAGGAGGCACTGATCACGTGACTGAGAGGGCC